>NC_135725.1:83097360-83397360 GCF_964656455.1 Halichoerus grypus | reverse complement strand
TCATTGCCCACGGCGCTTCCCTCTTCCAATCTTTCCTCCCAAGTCCCACCCACCACCCAGCAGGCTGAGTAATTTTTCTTTTTTTAAAAAATCAGTTCTTAAAAAAAAATGCCATCTTGATCCCATTATTCCCTGGCTAAAACCTTCCACATGGTTCCAAGGCTCCTCATTGCTACAAGATAAATCCTCTCTCTTTATCCCAGAATTAAAGGCCTCCCTGATGTGGCTTCTGATGTTCTGTCCCCTGTGCATCTCCTCTGCCTCTTCTGCCCTGGATTCTCCCTCTCACGTCCCACACTTCATCACCCTGGCCTTTTCCCTTACCTCCCAGGCTCCTCACATACCCTCTCCTCTGCACAAGCAGCTCCTGACTCCTGGAACACAATTCTCCACTGGGTCCGCTTGGCACTCTCCAGCTCCGCCCTTAAGACTCAAGCTGAATGTTACCACCTCTGTGGCTCCCCTTCTCTGCTGAGGTGAATTAGAGGTGAATTAGCCCACACTCTCCCCTCCGCCCTTGCCTAGCAATGCCTTTATTGTTATTCTTACAATGCAACGTGGAGTTATGGCTTCGGTCTCCTCTACTAGAATATAAGCTCTTTGAGGCAGAGACCTATGCAGATGAGCCACGTCCAGTTTGAGGTTGGGAGTCCCAAGTGGCCCTACTCCTGGGCCCCGAGATCCTCTTCAGCTTTTCCATCTGCTTCCCTAGAGGACAGAGAAGCACCTGCTGAGGGAGGAAGCCTTGGCACCAAGGGTCAGCAGTGCCCCTCATTGGAAGATGCCTTTTGGAGGGATCTGCCCAGCTCACAATGGCTCTTTTCTCCAGACTGCTCTCCTGTCCAGTGGTGGACCAGCTTCCTTGGACACAGCTGATCAGACTATAGGCAGTAGCCCCAAATGGTCCAGTCTCAGCACAGATTCAGATTCAAAGACACAAAATATAGCCATTAAATAGGGAATTAAAAAGAATTCCAAGGGCGCTTGGCTGACTTAGTCAGAAGAGCATGTGACCCTTGACCTCGGGGTCATGAGTTTAAGTCCCACATTTGGTGCAGAGATTACTTAATTAATAAATAAACTAAAAAAAAATAATAATTCCAGCCTTTACCTGAATTTTAAGAACAATAAAGGAATCCAGACTAGAATTCACAGCGGCACTCCTCACCTGTCCTTCTCTCCTCCCCACCCCCACTAGCACCTGTCCCACCACCTTTCACACACCAAATCCCCAGATGCCCCTTAGGTTTCTCTTTTTCTCTCCTCCCTGCTTCCCATTTCTTTATCATGTAGATTGTCTTCACCTCTCATCTCTCACCTTTCCTTCCTTCTCTCTGCTCCCATCCTCTATACCCATTCTTCTGATTCTTCAAACTTGGGATCTGGGAACCAGGTTGACAAATGGTGGTTGGAGAGCAGCGTCGAGGGTAAGGAATGTACCTGACATTGGCACATCAATAAATACTATCCCCAACATGTACACAGGGGACCTGGCACTTTCTTCTGTTATTCTTTTATTCCGGACACAAGTCTCATGCATAATTTGCATATCATTACCATATTTATCCTCAGGTCTTGCAGCAATCCTGTCACACCTATCTTCTCCCAATCCTGGCCTGCCTTTTACAGTTCACAAAGCACTTTTATATTCCCTGTCTCACTAGAACTTCATGATAACCCTGGGAAGGTGGAGACTAATATTTTCCCCATTTTACAGATAGAAAAACCGAAAGAAGCTGAATCACCTGCCCAAGGTGCCACTGGCAGGATTTGAATCCAGATCTTCCTGAGTCTAGGTACAGCTCTTAAACACTACTCTCCTTGTCTTTTAAACTACGTCTTCCTTCAGCTGATGCTGAGACCATCATATTCATATTAAGATACGCACATATATACCCACACAATCACACCCATCTACATAGAAACATATCTAGATTCACACACATCCATACACTCCCAACAGGCAGACGGTGCATGCCCACCCAGGGGCAAGCACAACACCCAGGCACACGTGTCCGCACACGGAAGCATAGTTTCCAGCAACACAGGTGTGTGTGCACCACTGGAAAATCTTCATTAATATGGACAAGGGTGAGGTTAACCCCACTGCTCCCCCTGCAGTCCTCCATGGCCCTGAACTCCCCCCAGACCCTCCAGTCACCGTGGCCTGTCCCTGCCTGAGCCCCTCCACCCCGTTCTCCTCCTGCACATTCTTTCATTGTGCCCTTTCCTGAACTCAGCTCTGCCACCAGGATCTGCTGGGACCTCGTTATTTTTACAGCTGCAGGGAGCAAACTCTCAGAGAGAAGGGAAGGCTTTGCTAAGAGGGTGGATGCCAACGTTCAGAGTCACTGCCAGCCCAGCCTAGAGGGGCAAAGTTTCCCCTGTCCAGCTGAGATGGTGGCTGTGGTCAGCCCGGACCAGCTCCGAGGCCTGCCAGAGGGATCTTCTCTGCCACCACTGCCAACTCTCCCCTCAGGGCTGGGGACGCCCTGGGATGGCTCTGGGTTTTGGGCCCAGAAAGGTCTCTAGCCCAGTAGCCAGGAGAAGGGGACTGTGCATCAGTGAGGATGTGGGCAGAGCCCTGGAATTCTCCCTGTTTCACTTGCCCTTACAGGGCAGGGAGCTCCAGGGCTCGGTTCATTCATGTAGGTCAGAGGACCTGCAGGGTGGTACATAGCACCAGGAGACAGGAGGGGAGGGCTAGTTCTGGGAATCTTTACATGAGGGGAGAAGTGTGTTGGGGGGGAGAGGCAGGGAGCGGCTTAGGGATAAATGGAGGGAAGCAGAGAGCACCTTATTATGGGTAGAGTCTCCTGTTGGATGCAGAGGCAAGGGAAGAGCACCTCCTGAAGACGATTTCATCTCACCATCTTGCTTCCACTTCCATAAACCTGCCAAGAAGGACTCTGGATTCTTTCTGCTAACTTCCATCCCAGGCGCTGCAATCAGTTGAACTGAAATGGCATCTTTCCTGCCTCACATCTGGCTGTAAAGGCCCAGTGTGGCATCAGATGTTCTCCTTCTGAGGTCCCCCTCTTGTTGCCCTGCCTCTCAGACCCACACCTAGCCTCTCTGGCCCCAGGGCCTCCACCAAGTGTTGTCCACCAGAGTGGACACCTCTGAGTCCCTGGCTCCGCAAGGAGAGGCTCCTGGGACAGCCTGGAGGCACCTTTCTGGCACAGGGTCGGGGAGAGGCCTCTGGGGGCTCCCCCAACACACCCACCTGCTCTCTGCTGCAGAGCAAGGGCCGTTGTTGATTTTAGCAAAGTTTAGCAAAGAACTCATTTTTTCATTTTCCAGCCCAGAATGCCCCACTTGTGGAGTTAATTCCCCATCCTGACAGGCTACTGCCAGCCAGATTCAAGAGTTTTGCTGAATACCCACTGGGCACCACTGTTTCCATCACAGGGTTAATTAGTCCCCACGAGCCTCAGCAAAGGGGAGGCTGCTTGGGCTGGGAGTCCAGAGACCCAGATGTCGATTCTGAAACTGCCAATGACTATCTGGGTGAGCTCTAGTAGACAAGGCCCTTTCCCCTCTCTGGGCCTCAGTTTTCCCACCTGCAAAATGAGCAGCTGAACCTGGACAATCCCCAAAGTCCTTGCCAGCTGGCTCAAACTCTCCATGACATTCTGTGATGCGGACATTTCTATAACCACCAACCACAGTCGCGGATGACGTTCTAAGTCATTCCATGACATTTACAGCCATCTTACAGCATTCGATGATGACATGGAAGGTTGGTCCTTGACATTCGATGACATTTACAACCATCTACAGCATTCTGTGACATCTCTTGACATTTACAACAATCTATGACATTTACAAGAATTCACGATATCCTGTGACATTGACATTCCAGAGCATTTTACGACATTCCTAGACATTCAACAGCATTCTATGGCATTCTAGCCATGATATTCTGTGGCATTCTGTGACATTCTAAATTTATACCATGTCGGTTTGTCTCTCTTCTGAGGGGCCTTCCTGACATAGCCAGTGAAGCCATATCCCCCCTTCAAGATCCTCCCCCAAATCTGCTCTTATCCAGGGTGCATGACCCCTCTGTGGCCAGAGGTCACTGAACTTGGGTCTCTAGAGCCATCTGGCCACTGTCCTGACGTGGGCTTTGGGGTTGGGGGGAGGGCAATCTCTCCAGCAACAGTCATCTCCTTGAGAGGTTTTGCTCCCAAAGAGATTCTTCTCTTACCCCACCATCAGAATGTTCCAATTAATGGCTCCTTCCTTTAGGATAAGGGAGTCTCCTCTGCATAACATTAAGCTTAAGCATTCCAGATATTTGAAAAACTTTGACCTATGGGAATGGCAATTTTATATGGTTCAACCTAATGCAACAGAAAGAATGTGGGTTTGGGAATCAGTCCTGGGACAAACACCAGCGCTGTTTTGTTTAGCTGTGAAACCCAGGCAAACTTATCAGACCTCACTTTCCTCATCCATAAATATAAATAAGAACTTTTTATTCAAGGGGTTGGTGGAGGATTCAATGGAATAATGCAGGTATAGTGTAAGGCCAAAGATCTGGAACAGAATAAGAAGGCCTCAAAGATCATCTTCCTTCTCCTTTGTCTCCTTCCCCTGAAACAATAGGAAAAGAATTCATGGGTGAGGTGGCACAAGTCGAAAAAGAAGACCTACGTTTCGGTCTTGACCCAGCTACCTCCTCACTGTGTACCCTTGAGACAGGGATTCTGTTCTGTGGACCTCAGCTTTCCCATCTGTAAAATGGGGTGGGAAACAGATCAGCTTGAGGACCTGATGGCCTGGGCTTCTCTGGCTGAGGAGGGGAAGGTGATAGAACAAGGAATCCTGAATTCTGGTGGGGCAAGCATTAGGGAGCAATGGGTCCCCATAGGCTATGAGGACAGGACACTGGCAAGCGGAAGGAGCAGGGCAGACCCAAAGGAAGAAACATTTCTTTCTAAGCATTGTGAGATAACAGTCTTGGTGGTAATGCTGCTTCTCCAGTGTTTTAGGAGAATGGCCCCACAATCTCCACCTGAGGGAGAGGACAGGTACCCCACCTGGTGGGTGGTACCGTCTCCAGCCCCGCAGGCCCCTGAGTGGCGGGAAGGACTCGGGGCTGGTGCTGAAACCTTAAGAGACTGCGCCCCCTGGTGGCCAGACTCTGTCATTGCAGTACAGGGCTCCAAGTCCAGGAGGCTGACTCACCTGCTGACCAGTGGCTTGGTCCTAGCAGGGCAAATTTCTTTTTGAGAGGACATTGGGAGAGGGGCTTGGAAAGTTGGGGCAAGCCTGTAAGGCGGAAGACTGGTAAAGACTCTTAGTAACCTTTTCAAGAAAGTTTAGTGAGCATCTAATGTGTGCCAAGCCGAGCGTTGCGCTCTCCTGCTTAGGGCTGAATAAGACAAAGCCCTTGCTCTATGAGGAGCTTACAGGGCTCCTGGGCTGACCGAGGACCTACTATGAACATGAACCCAGTTCTTATCTCTGGACTCTTCACGGTAATCCTGGGAGGTGAGAATTAATCCCCATTTTATAGGAAAGGAAACTGAGAGCTGAGACCACATAGCTGTAGGGGGCAGAGCTGGGGTTCATTCTTAGATCTAGATGATTCTCAGGCTTCCCACCGCATGAGGTTTGTGTAGTAGGAAGAGCCCATCCCAGGCAAGCTTCTCATCCCAGGTAGCCTTCTTTGGGAAACGGGGCCTGGGAGGTGCCAGTGGGTTCGGCAAGGGAGGGAGTGTCCGGACGCCCATGCCCTGCATCCAATGGGACTGCCTTCCAGAGTGGGGGATGCTCAGCGTCCGGGAGCCTGGGCATTGTTCTCATTGTCTTGGTCTTCTCTTTGTCTGAGGAGCATCCGGGGCTCGCTCCTCCCCTGGCGGAGATGGGGGCCAGCTGCCTGGAGAGTCTGCCGCCGCTCATTAGAGCCCTCACAAATGCCTCTCTCACGGGACTCCCCACCCCAGGGTCTGAGGGAGAGTTTGACACGAATCTAAAAATAGCTGCTGTTTTGTTCCTTTGTTGGAGGGGAGGGGCTGGCAGAGGGGCTCCGGCTCCCCCTAATGACCTGCCCACAAAGAACAAAGCCTTTTCTCTGGATTTGCTCTGCTTCCGCAGCTCCCCGGCCTCCCCAGCTCCTGGAGTTGGACGGTGAATGGTGGTCCTGCTGGCAGAGGCAGGGCCAGGGCCCAGGCCGCTGAGCCAGACAACCTAGGCCCCAACAGCACACAGCGTGCAGGGAGACCCGTGGGCAGGGCTCCGGGCGGGGAGGGGTCTGCACGTGTCATGTGACATCGCGCGTGACGTCACACCCCACGGCACAACTGATAGAGGGACAACAATCACTGTGTGTGGCTTATCGTAGGCAGGTGACTCTGTGGGATTGTGTGCGACCGAGCTGGAGACTGGCAGGTGGCAGGTGAATGTGCAGGTGACAGCGACTAACCCAACGTCAGGAAGCCATAGCAGCCCCCTTAGCCCATGGCAAGCCTGGCCCAGCTTCTAGCTCCCTGTCTTTCTGGGCAGCTGGTGGGGCCTCCTTCTTCAGGTTTCTCTTGCCCATGCTTCCTGTTCTCTTCCTCTTACCTCCCGCTGCCTTGCTCCCCAGGCATCTCTCTGCATCTGGGCCAACGGTGGTGGCGTACTTGACTCTCTGGGCTTCCGCAGATGCGGCCGCCCACCACCCAACGCTGGGAGAAAGGCCGGACCAGAAGTAAGCACGCCACACTCCTGCTGAGTCCCGCCCGGGGAAAGGAGGCAGAAGTGGGACTTGGGGACCAGCCAGGAGGCTCTCAGCTTCACCTTCAATGTTTGGGTTCACTTCTCAAAGGGAGAACACATGCATATATTTAACAGCAGAGTTTTAAAAAGAATTGAAGCAGACATGACAAAAAAGTTATTTGTTGTTAATCTGGCTGGTGATTTTGAGTGATTATTATGCTATTTTTTTGACTTCTCTGAATTTTTAATCTCTCAAAATAATTGAACAAAAGCAATACGTGCACGTAATAGAGTTTGTTATACACAAAAGTTAAAGCTGAGTGCTTTACGTGATTATCTCACTGAATGTTTCCCATATTCCTAGGAAGGGGCTATTATTTGCATCCCCCATTTTATAGATGGGGACACTGAGGCTCAGAGGCCCTGTGGCAGGTCTGCTGGCTTTTACCCCAACTTCCACACTGCATGGAAGCTCAGGAAAGCCTTGAGTTTCCCCTCTGCTGGATCACCTGGCACTGAGGGGATGAGGCCCATGTCCTATGTATTAGTTATCTATTCTGTGCAATAAATCATCCCCAAATGCAATGGTTTAAGATGACAGTAATCATTTAATATCTCTCACAGTTTCTCCGAGTCAGGAATCTAGGACCAGGCTGGGCTGGGAATTCCTGCTTAGTTATCCTGAGTATTCAGTAAGATGTCGAGGGGCTGCACTCATCTGAAGGTTGGACTGGGGCTGCAGGGTCCAGTTGCAAGCTGATTAACTCAAATTTCTGACAAGCTGGTGAGACCTGTCAGTCCCTCTTTATGTGGGCCTCTCCTCAAGGCATCTGGAGCTTCCTCACAGCATGGGGCCTGGGATCCAAGAGTGAGCACCCCAGGAGAACCAGGCAGAAGCTATATTGTCTTTTATGACTTGGTCTTGAACTTACATAGCATCACTTCCATGGTATTCTACTGGCCAAAAGGGTCAGTGTAAGGAAGGACTATCTAGAACTGTGCAGGGTTTGAGATTTTACCCTAATTGCATGCTAAGAAGTTGGCTTGCCTCTGCTTCTTGCTGGCAGAAAACATGCGACAGATCAGAAGAAGTTTGTTACTCACAGCAATAGCGAGAGCCAGAATTATAATAACAGAGCCCCAATGGCCACAGATTAGCATGAAGAGGGCTAGAAATCACCTGCACATGCACTGAGTTGTGTTATAGGAGAGCCACTCTGATTAGGGGACCCAAATCTCTTACCATGGGCAGTAGCATGCCTGCTCTTCACCCTGCAGGGGGACATTATGTCTGTCTTCCAGGGGGTTTGCCACACAAACATCCATGACAACGGAGCCCAAAACAAAAGACAGTCAGTGCCTTGCTCACAAATGATGCTAAAATGTGAGATCTCTGTCTTAGTCAGCTGGGGCTGCCATCACACAATATCATAGACTGGGTGACTTAAACAACAGAACTTGATTTCTCACAGTTTCAGAGACTGGAAAGTCCAAGATCAAGGTGTTGGCCAATTTGGTAGCTGGTGAGAGTTCTCCCGTTGGCTTGCAGATGGCCACCTTCCACTGTGTCCTCACATAGCAGAGAGAGAGAGAGAGAGAGAAGGAGAGAGGAGGAGAGAGGGAAATCTCTTATAAGGCCATTGGTCCTACGGGATTAGGGCCCCAACCTGACGACCTCCTTTAACCTAAATTAACTCCCAAAAGCCCTATATCCAAATATAGTCACATTGGAGGTTGGGGCTCTCACATACGAATTTTGGAGGCACACAATTCAGTCCATAACTAGCTCCAGGAGAACTGTCTCCCAACAGGGACTACCCAAGAAGGTGAACAGTCATCTTGGACGCTGGTTACCATAGCTCAAGTTTTGTAGCGGCATCCTCAAGTAATCTCTTCCTGAGGCAAAAAATGGGGAGTGGAAGCCATAGCCTCTTTGTTATTAGTGATAACATCCTTTAACAAACACCCTTAACTAACTGACACCCCTCCTCCAAAAGATCCCAAAAGATAGGAACTGGGACCCTCATCTCTTCCCTGCCTTTCTCTCCCACCTCCATCTTTGAGGCAAGCCTTCCCCAATGTCACATTGCTCCTCCCGGCTCTAGCCATGTGGCTCTATCTTTAATAGATAAATAGGAATGACAGGAAGTTGACTACTGTGTGGTTGTGAAATCCTATTTTTGAATGTCTGAAGCTGAATTTGTCTTTCTCTTTTTATTTCTTCTGGAGCATTCCTAATTCCCCCAAGGCAGATGGATGTTCCCTGACCAACCATTGCCAAGATCAGAAATTTTTTAAAGAGCGGGGTGCTTGGGTGGCGCAGTTGGTTAAGCATCTGACTATTGGTTTCGGCTCAGGTCCTGATCTCAGGGTCATGAGATTGAGCTCCTCGTCAAGCCCCGTGTCTGGCTCCATGCTCAGTGCCAAGTCTGCTTGGGATTCTCTCTCCCTCTCCTTCTCCCTCTGTCCCTCCCACCCCCCAGTGCTCTCGCTCACTCTCTCTCTCTCAAATAAATAAATAAATCTTAAAAAAGAATTTTTTTAAAAAGCACATTGATAATTTTCAAACCACTAAGCCAGTTTACACACAGAATCGTTCAGAAACACAAGTGGGATTATCTAATACATATTGTTTTAAATTTTACTTTTTAGGGGCACCTGGGTGGGTCAGATGGTTAAGCGTCTGCCTTCGGCTCAGGTCATGATCCCAGGGTCCCACGATCGAGTCCCGCATCGGGCTCCCTGCTAGGCAGGGAGCCTACTTCTTCCTCTGCCTCTGCCTCTCTCTCTCTCTGACTCTCATGAATAAATAACTAAAACATTAACAAAAAAATTTTTTACTTTTTATATTAGAAAATATAGATTCTATGTCAGTAGTACAGATCTACTTTTTCAACAGTGCCACAGTATTCAGAGTATATATCTATACCACATTTTATTCAACATTTATATATCACATTTTATTCAACCATAATTCTTCTGAAAGACATTTAAGTTGTTTCTAAATATTTCTGTATGACTGTAGTGCTTTAGGGAATAAACTTACAAATATATTTTTGCATGTATGTGCTAGTAATTTTGTAGGATCGATTTTTACAAGTGGAATTACTGGGATGTAGAATACACATACTTTATATTTTGATAGATACATGAGTGTGGTCATTTCCCCACACCCACGCCATCATTGATTATCATTTGCTTTTTTTTTTTTTAAGATTTTATTTTTTTATTATTATTATTTTTTTTTAGATTTTATTTGAGAGAGAGAGAGATAGAGAGAGAGCACAAGTAGGGAGGAGAGGGAGAAGCAGGCTCCCCACAGAGCAGGGAGCCCGATGCTGGACTCGATCCCAGGACCCTGGGATCATGACCTGAGCCGAAGGCAGCCGCTTAACTGACTGAGCCACCCAGGTGCCCTTAAAGATTTTATTTATTTGACAGAGAGAGACACAGCGAGAGAGGGAACACAAGCAGGGGGAGTGGGAGAGGGAGAAGCAGGCTTCCCACAGAGCAGGGAGCCCGACGTGGGGCTCGATCCCAGGACCCTGGGATCATGACCCGAGCCCAAGGCAGACGCTTAACGACTGAGCCACCCAGGTGCCCCTCATCTGCTTTTTAGTTTAGTAAATCTGTTGGGCAAAAAGTGGTTTCCTCACATGTTTTAATTTTCATTGTTATTAGTGAGCTTAAGCTTTCTTCATCATTTACTGGCCATTGGTAATATTTCTTTCTAGCCCATTTTACCACTGGATTGCTGTTATTTTCTTATTGGTTTGCAGCAACTTTTTATATGTCATAGACATTACCCTTTGTCTACAATATAAATTTAGATACTTATTTCCAGTCAACTTGTTCGTCTTTTAAATTTCTTTGATCCCTTTCATTGCACAAAAATTTTATTTTCATAGAGTTGGATCTGTTTATCATTTGCTTTATAACTTCTGGGTTTCATGTTTTTCTTGCACAAACCCTTTATGGGATAAGGATATTAACACTTTCAGTAAGCCTGGGTCTTCCCCTCTGAACCTTGTCTGATGCTACATGTAATTTGAGCTATTGAGGCTGCAGCCAAAAGAGGTCACCTCCCCCTAGCCTGACACTAAAAAGGGGGGCCTCCCAAAGGGTGATGATGGAGGCAGCGAGGCCCCCCCCTCCCCAGTGATGTTTGTTAAACAAAACAAGCTGAACTCCCAGGAGCAGGTCTCTTTGGAAAGGCAAAGCTTCTTAAGAGGCCCCAGGGGGAGCCTGGGAGGAGCCACTCTGGATCCTTGGCTGCCTGGGAGCCTGTAGGAGGAGCCCGCACCTGCAACTATCAGGCTTCCTCCCTGTTGTACCTCTGCCAGCACACACTCATAGACACTCACAATCAGTGCCACCCAAAACCACCAAACACACCCATGAACATACAGAAACACAGTAAAAACTACACATGTGTGCATACCCCCATGGACATAGCTGCCATGTGTCCCCATTCATAAATGGTAACATGTGCACACATAGGGATGCCCACATGTACAAAGCACATGTACATGTGTGCACAGCTGCATAGAAATGTGCACGCAGGTCCTTCCAGGTACGCTCTAATAAGAGATGCAGTATGCGCATGCGCACACTACCCAGCTGCATGCACCGGCCGTCTCAGTCAGAATCTCAGCAAGAGGCAGTTGGCACACTCAAACAAAACCAGCAAAATGTAATAAAGGGGCCATTCACAAAGGTGAGGGTAGGGTAAAGGGAAACCGGTGCAATAGTGATGCACCTGGGGGCTAACAATAGCAGGGAGCCAGGTTGCAGACCCTGGCCTGAAGGGTCAGGGGACAGGGCCATGTGGGAGTTGGTGAGAGCTGTAGCTTTGCAGAGGACTGGCCAGAAGAAATTGCAGCGTTCAGATCCTCCGACCACAACCACAGCTGAGCCGCAGCTTGGTGGGGAAGGAGCCAACCTGTCCAGCCCACCGCCCTCCGATCTGCTGGCCAGGCTTCCCAGTGGCCGAACCCAACCAGAAGCCAGACAGGAGTCTGGCTGATGTGCTCCCAGGATCAGGGTTCTTGGGGGGCATGAAGCAGGGTGGGGAGCAAATCTAGAGGGACAGAGTATATCTGACATCTGTGCACGTATGGTGATGCCCACACGCAGGGCATGAGGGCGCACGCACACGCAGAGGTGCACAATGCGCACGGGTTCTCATGTGCACTTAACCGCCCTGTGCACGGAAGCTCAAACAGCCACGGACCCACACAGGCCTGAGAAGAAGGCTGAAAGCGACACCCTGGTCCTGGCCTAGGCCTGAGGCAAGCTCCTCCCCCTTTCTCTCCCCCTCCCCCCTCCTTCCCTACCCCTCACTTCAAGCCCAGAGCCAGCTCTTTGCTGAGCTCTTTGTTAGTCTTGGCAAAGACCGAATCCCAGCCGGACAATGGGCCAGCCAGGCCTGCACAAATCACCAGCTCTTTGGGAGCCTTTCAAGGCCTGGCCTGCCTGAGTGACAGCTGAATTGGGTCGAGATCGGGCGGGGGGGGGGGGGGGGGAGGCACTCCTGGAGGCAGGCCCTACAACCAATGAGCTGGGCGGTCTCCAGGCTCCCGCCTGACTCCCAACCCCCCAACAGGCTCCCCTTCTATACCACTGACTCCTGCACAGGGGCATCTGACCCAAGCCAGGGAAACTGGGGCCCCTCACTTCTCTCAAAACCTTACTCTCCACCCACATCTAGCCCACCCCCAAATCCTATCCATTTTACCTCCTAAACCCCACCACTGCTAACACCCCAGTCCTAGTCCTGGTCTCCTCATCTTTGGCCTGGATGCCTGCCCAGTAGCTCCCTGCCTCCAGGGAGCTGCTACTCCCAGCCACAGGAACTTTTTTGAAATGTAAATCAAATCGTTTTCCTCTCCTGCTTAAGATCCTTCAATGACTCTCATAACCCCCCTCCAGACAAAGTGCCAACTCAGCCGCCCCCCTGTCTTACACCATCTGGTCCCTGACCCCATTCCCAGACTCATGGCTCACTATCTGCCCCCTCCCCCTCCCCATGCTCCCAGTTCTCTGGGTGTGCTGAACCCTCTCCTTCCCCTGGGCCTTTGCACATGTTCTCTCTGCCAAGAAACCTTTACCCCGAGTACTCCATCGTCTGAATCCTCCCAGAAGAAAGCTCCTCCAGCTAACTGTGGGATAGAATCAAGTTGGGGTTTTTCCCTTCCAGCCCCTCATGGAGAGATGCTTTTGTAAAATACAAGAAATATGAGCCATTACAAAAAGACAAAATTAGAAAACAAAGTGAGGAATAACCAACTTGGGAAATAACAGTTTCTCGTAAAGTTAAATATCCACTTACCACAGGACCTAACAATCCTCACTCCCCGGTATGCACCCAAGAGAAATGAAAACGTATGTGCCCACAAAACCTGTATGAGCATATTTACAGTGGTTTTATTTATAATCATGCCAAACTGGAAACAACTCCAATGTCCCTCAATGATGACTAGATAAATCAACTGTGGTACATCTATGCATTGGAATACTAGTCTGCAACAAACAGAGAAGAACCACTGACACTCAGCATGGATGAATTTCAGATGCATTATGCGAAGTGAAAGGAGCCAAGCTCAAAAGGCCGCATTCTGTACAATCCCATCTATATGACATTCTGGAAAAAACAAACTAGAGTGATAGAAAACCCATCAGTGGTTTCCAGGGCTGGGTTTTGGGGAGATGGGCACTGATGACAAAGGAGCATGGAGGAAATTTGGGGGATGAAGGAAATGTTCCATATCTTGATTGTTGTGGTAGTTACAGGACTATACATATTTGTCAAAATTCACAGAACAATACAGTCAAAAGGGTGGGTTTCACTGTGTGTACATTAGCTCTAATAGATCTGACTTTAAAAAAAAGGCAAACTCAAACTCCATTTTTCTTATTGTGGCAAAATCTACATAATGTAAAATTGACTATTTTAACCCTTTTTGAGTGTACAGTTGTGCTCAAGTTCATTCACACGTACAACTATGTTGTACAAATAACACCACCTTCCATCTCCAGAACTTTTCTCATCTTACAAAACTGAAACTCTGTCCCCATTAAACATCAACTCCCCATTCCCTCTCCCTCAGTCCCTGGCAACCACCATTCTGTTTCTGTCTCTATGAATCTGACTATTCTAGGTGCCTCACATAAGTGGAATCCTACAGTATTTTTCTTCTTGTGTCTGGCTTATTCCACTCAGCACAATGTCCTCAAGGTACATCCATGTTAAGGCGGGTGTCAGAATTTCTTTCCTTTTTAAGGCTGAATAATATTCCATTATGTGTATATACCACATTTACTTTGTCCATTCATGCATCAATGGACATTTGGGTTGTTTCCACCCTTTGGCTATTGTGAACAATGCTGTTACAAATATTGGTGTACAAATACAAGACCTATTTAAAAAATTATTAGATTCAACACACATAAAACTACTTTGTCCATTTGCCAAGCACTTACTCTCAATTTTGTTATCCATCTCCCTAGTCTGCCTTGTAAGTAGCAAAGTTGGCCTGGTCCCTGGGCCAACCGGACTCTACTCTTCCTGAGCCCCCAATGATCCCCCACAACTCCCTGGCTGTGTCACACCCACTGGGATGGCCTGTTTGGGATGCGGGGCTTCCTGAGGTAAGACTAGGTTTGAGTCTTCTTTTTTTTAAGATTATTTATTTATTTATTTGAGAGAGAGAGAGTACGAGCAGGGGGAGGGGCAGAGGGACAAGAAGACTCCCCATTGAGCAGGAAGCCTGACGCGGGGCTTGATCCCAGGACCCTGAGATCATGATCTGAGCTGAAGGCAGACGCTTAACCCACTGAGCCACCCAGGTGCCCCCGTCTAAGTCTTCTAATTGCAGCCTCTAACTAGCCCCTCACTGGGGTTGGGGTCATGCCCAGGAAAGGGACTCAGAGAAACTACAGCCAAGTGCAATCCTGTCTGGGGGCCAATGGGGAAGCAGGGGCTTGAACCCACATCTGACCGGCTCCAGGTTTGTGTTCTCTGCTGTAAGGCACACACAGTAATGAGTTAGAGGCAGAACTCAAGGCCTGCCCCTCTGCAGCTGTCACGCTCAGGAATTTTTTGGCTAGCAGAGACTTCCACTCATTTCCAAGGTCAAGATGGGGTCACTCAGGCAAGAAGTACTAGGTTGTCTGCCTTGCAGAGGTGTTACCCGGAGCTGGGTTCTCCTGGTGGGTGTTGAGCCAAAAGACACAACTAAGCCAAAGAACAGGAAAAGGGAGGGTTTTACTTGCAACAAGTGAAGGAGAACACTGGGGATATTTGCCAAAGCCATGGCTCCTCAAACAGGGAAGTCAGCATGGAATTGGGGCAAAAGTCATCTGAAGGTGACAGAGTCCAGGTCAGGTCTCTGGCTTTATTCGGTCCGGCACCTGAGTGCTCAGAGGGGTTTAGATCCTGCAAAAATAAGTCAAGAATGCGCACCAGGTCAATCTTTACTTTTGAACCAGCATTGGGCGTTTTACCACTGATTTATTGTCCCTGATACGATTAGGCTATCTCCTAGCCTGATGGTGGCTGTTCACTCGTACATTCTTCTGTTCCTTTAAAATCATTATCTACTGGGGTCTATTCTTCTGCAATTTCAACATATCCCAGAAGTTCTGCAAGAAATGTGCTTTGGGCAAGTAGTGCTGGTCAGGCAGAGATCACAAGATGGCCAGGGGCCCCAGATGACTTCTCTTATGTCTCAGCTTTCTTTTTCCTGTGACCACTAACTTTGCTTACCTTGGCTCCTGGGCTGTGGGCTGGGATATACACGCAAGCCATGGACGATCATGGATGCTAATACGTGTTTGTGCACACATGTGTATACACGTAACCTAGATATGGGGGTTCAGTATGTGTGTGTGTGAGTTCCAGATAACTCAAATTTTGATTTTTTTGAAAGAACAATCATCTCTTTTCAAAGACCAAGGGTCAGGGTAGGAGGTTTTAAAGCATGGTAGGAGCATAAATCTCTCTCCTAGTGGTGGCCCTCGCACCTGAGCTTCCAGAGGATCATAGAAAGTTTTCTTTTTAAGCTGCAATTTAGACACCCAACCATGCTGACATACACATAAACACACAACACTCAATGCATAACCCCAGGCTGGCCCATAAACACCTGCTTAGATGTACACATAAACCCAGAGACAACCACATACCCATAGACACACATAAAACAAATAATAATTGCCGGTTTCCTATGATCCAGGCATGGCACTAAGTACTTTACATTCACTGCTTTACTTAATCACTTTGTCAAAATCAACCAATATGGGCATTATAAATTTCATCCCCATTTTACAGATGATGAAAATAAAGCTCAGAAAATTCTCACTTCACTTCCCAAGGTCACAGAGCTAGGAAGTGGCTGAGCCAGAATTTGAACGTCAGTGAGTTAAAGTCTGAAACCAGAGTGCATAATCATTAGACTATTTGCTAACACAACCGCATACGTCACATACTCGTGAATTCACATAGATCACATGTACTGACACCTTGATTCACACCTATAGGCACACGTATGCACATGGATCCCCACATATGGCATACTTGTGCACAAAGACACACATACACATACAAACATATAGTCAGATACCAGCAGACTCACAGCCACACATTTTTTAAAAGATTTTATTTATTTATTTATTTCAGAGAGAGAGAGCACTCGGGTGTGCGAGAGAGCACAATGGGGGGAGTGGGAGGGGCAGAGGGGGAGGGAGAAGCAGACTTTCCACTGAGCAGGGAGCCCCTACATGGGGCTCAATCCCAGGACCCTGAGATCATGACCTGAGCTGAAGGCAGACGCTTAACCCACTGAGCCACCCAGGCGCCCCAGCCACGTATTTTAATGTAGATCACGTGCAGTCACACGCACTGAGCTTACTGACATGAGTTTGCACAGAGCTGAGTCTAAGACTTAGCTAGGTTCTGGCATAGACTTCCCGCCCCTCCTTGCCTGCCCCACCCCCTCTTGGCAGATAAGTGCTTGGGGGTTGGGCAGTGCTGCATGGAGCCCTGCCAGTTGGTGGCTCAGATCCTCTGGGGACAGGCTCCTGCCTCCTGCTTCCATCTACCGGGTAAGCAGAGCCACCCTTGGGGCCAGCATCACAAAGCACCACACCTGGGCCCCACCCGGGAGAGGCTGAACTCGGGGAAACTTCCAGGTGGCCGCCACAGTGGCGGTCCCCAGCCCCAGCCCACAGCTCCTGCTGCTTGCAACTCTCTCTCCAGCCACAGGTGTGGATTATGGAGGCAATGACCCCCAACTCTCCTGCCTCACCTTCCATTCATCCCCCCAAGACATTCCACACCCCAATGCACGTGGGGTCCCTGGGAACACAGAGCAGCAATACCTACCCAGGCTGGAAGTCAAGGAAAGCTCCCTGAAGGAAGAGGTTTCTAAGCTGAGTTCTTAACCTGAAGGTGGAATGGACATTAGCGGGTGAGTCCGAGCAGAGGAGAGCTTTAGCCAGAGGGCTGCATGTGCCAAGTCCCAGAAGTGAGAGAGAATAACACCTTCGGGGACTTGCGATTGATTCATAATGACTGAAGGGGAATGAAAAGGATTGCAGAGTGATCAAAAGCCTCGGTGAGAGGATGTTTTGTGCACTGGGAGGCTGGGACTCCCTTGGGGGGCAGAGGTGAGCTCAGGACTACAAAGGCCTTGGGCAGCTGCCAGAGCGGCCACTAATTCAGGCCTCCCTTCTGTGGCCACCAGACCACGGAGCATAGCCATGAATGCTCTCGGACCCAGAGCACTGGCTCACTGTCCTAGGGCCGCCTGGCAGCCCCGGACTTGCTCAGACGATTTGATGGCCACGTCTCATACTCATGAGCCAAGCTAGTGACTCTTCTGGGTGGGTATTACTAGTCCCATTTTACAAGTGAGGAAACAGTCTTTGCAGAGGTAACTTTGTAAAGCAAGAGAATGATCTGTCCAGAGCTAGCCACAAGGAGAAAGATTCCTCCGGGATGGTTGGGAAAGCAGCCTGGGAGGCCTGTGCTGTTATCTAGGTGAAGATGGGGGTGGGGGTGAAGGGGGGTGGGTAAGAGAGAGTTAGTGGGGCTGAGGAGCCTAGGAAAGGGGCCTCAGAGACCAAGGCTTGACTCTCTGTGTGGGAGTGGGTCTTCTGTCTTTGGAGTGACCTCAAAGGCACTTCTTTGCTTTGCTTCATGCCACACCCAGCTTCAGCCCCCTCCCTGAAAGTCCAGAGACTCCCCACCTACATGTCCATGTAGATAGTCTTAAACAAATCTAAGATTTCTAGAAAATTCCATTAATTTGTATGTCCCAAGTAATTTCCCTGTGAGTGGGGTTTATGGCTGTAACTGTGGTGATTACACTCCTAATGAGACAAACCCTACAGCCCCCTCTGCCCAGCTTCCAGCTCAGCCTCCTCCTGAGCTGGGCCCTTGGCCCACAGGGGGTCAATGACCCCTTTCCATTAGAGGGTGAATGAAGGACTAGGAGTTACACAGACCAGACTTTTCATCCTGGTTCTGCCCCAGAACCAGCTCTGTGAGCTCGGACAAGTCTCTTCCCCTCGCTGGGCCTTAGTTTCATCACCTGTAAGAAAGGGGCTGATTGTAACTAACTCAAGGTAGTTCATTATAAGACTGTAGAGATTTAATGAACAAATGTATGGAAATGACCAAGCACCATGCCTGGCTCTTCCTAAAGTCTCTAAAAATGGATGGTGGTTTTTTAGGGGGCTCCATATTTTCCAGGGGAAATAATCTGAATTCTATAGCTCATAATTTGAAACTCTTCTAAAGCAGACCTCAGCCCAGCTCCTCAGCCTTATCTTTCCCACAGAACATGGCAGGGCTCAGCAGTGGGGCTCAGGGAGCAGGAGGTGCTAGACGTCAATGGGGCAGCATCCACTGCAGGAGGGTGCTAATGCAGTCTCAACCTCTGCTAGTCTGAAAGGGCTCTGGGATGGGAGAGCTGAGCCTGTGGGTGGAGATCTCTGTGCCTCCCTCTTAGGTGACCTGCACCTCATCCTCTTTATCGACTAGGGCTGCCACCATCTCCCCCTGACCAAAACCTTGGCTCTGATTGAAAGACAGGGATGACTGGGAGTGACAAGGACACTCCATTTCCCAGGTGTCCTGCTCCCAGCACAAAAAGACCCACAAATCAGCCCCTCACCAGCTTAGGCCCAAGGTCACCTGTGTTTGGTGATTTCCCTAGAGACATTCAGGATGGACTCCCCACCCTGTGAGAATGGGGAATAGGAGGTCTCTGAGATCTGTGGAAGCAGCATGAAAGAGGGACTAGATCACTAGGCAGATCATTGTAGATTCAAATCCCAGTTCTGTTCCTTGCTGTGTACACGTGGACAAGATGCTCTCCACCACTGATCTTCAGTCTTTGCACCTGCAAAATGGGGGAAATGACATCTACATTTCAAGTCCATTGGGAGTACTAAATGAGATGACATATGTACAGCATTGGAATGGTGCCTGGCACATAGTGGACTTGATAAATGTCCTCTTTTCCCAGCTGTTAGCACTAGTACCCAGGACAGCTCCCTACCCTTGCCTGCTTGGCTGCTATCCACGGTTCTGATAAAAAAAAAAAATTATACTCTGCTATTCTCTCCCCCTTGCTCCACGTCATTGACCTCTGTAACATTCTCAGAGTTCTTGGAGATCAACACTTGAAAAATCCTTGCCTCCTCTTCTTCTTTTCCAGTCCTGATAATCTTTAGGAAAAAAAACGCCTAGGCTTCTGAATCTCTCAGTTCCTACCCATTACTGCAGCCAGGGATGTAGTCAAAGCCTTGATTCTCAGCACATCATCCAGCAGGGCGAGTCAAGTGCACACAGAGCAGGAAAAGAGCATAGGATTTGGACTCAGCCAGACCTGGGTTTGAGTCCTAGCTCTGTTACTCACTAGCTCTATGAGCCACAGTTTTTTCATCTATAAAATGAAGTTCGTAACTACACCTCCTCCATAGGGTTATTGGGAGGACCAAAAGAGACGTTGCTTCTAAAATGATTAGTAATGTCTCAATAAATGCTCCATTAATTGGTAGCTATTATTCAGACATCTCACTCTGAGTCTCTCAAAGGGGCAACACCAATCACCATGTATCCTTTCCAGTAAAGTGAGCTGCAGACTCCTTAATGTTGGGGGCTGTCATGGAGGCCTGGCTTTCCTCCTACTCCCATGGGCTTTTGTACCTCCCAGGACACCAGAGAGTTTCCTTCTTTTTCTTTTTCTATTCAGTATAACACCTGCCCCCCAACCTCCTACCCCCTACTCCCTGTCCTTATCAATTCTTGTTTGGTTCAAGTCCACCTCTTCTGAATCCCGTACAGAGTTTGGTTAATATCTATTTGAGCAGACAGGCAACCCTGGGTTTGAATCCTGGCTCAGCACCTGCTGGCACTTCAGGCAGATCACTTAGGCTCCCTCGCCTCAGCTTCCTCATCTGCAAAACGGTGATGGTAATATTCCCTTCCTCATGAGATTGTTGCAAGGAGCAAAGTAAAAATGCATTAAGATCTTAGTACAGATGCACACAGCAAGTGCCCAATACCTATCAGTTCTTATTATTGTTCTTGACTTCCTGAGTTTTGTTTCCAACACTCTTTTCCAGGGATGCTCTGCCTCCTCTCTGACAGGCTGGAGAGTAGAGAATCATATATCAAGCTGCTGTCTTCTTTTCAGAGGCAGAGTGATCACCTGTATTTGGAGCTCATCTGGAGTACTCTAATCTCTGGGAGGAAGACATGCATGGAACATGCCCCTCAGTCCTCTGGGACCCTTTATCTCTTACCTAGGGTTGAGATCCTAAGGGGAATGTTCAGCCTTTGTGGTTGTCTTTTCTTTGGTGTGTGTGTATGTGTGTGTGTGTGTCTTTCCACACACACACACATAAGATTATGTGTATGCATATCTGAGTGTAGGGATGGGCGTGTCATGTGATTGTGCGTGACTTTTATGGAGTACCCATGTGATTGGGGACATAAGAACATGTGCAAATGAGAAACGGTAGTGTGTGTAAGGTTGTGCATATGTGTGTGGTGGGGGTGCAGCTGTTGGACAGGGTGCCAGCTCTTTAGCCATCTGCAGGCTTGAGGGATCCTGGGCAATTCACGAGGTTGCTGGTTGCTGGCACCTGCCACTCTGAGCAGCATTCCCAGCCTGTCGTTTTGGGAATATCCATGCTTCAGTGACTCACAATCCTGCTTACTCAGATTTTTTTATAATCTGACCCAGGCAAGGGATTATGAAAAGATTTGCTAAGCACACAAGCGGTACTGGGAAGATGGTTAGCTTTTTGAAGAAGAAGTTCCCCAGTACTTCTAAAACCACTCAGGTTGAAACCCCTTGTTTACAGTGAGTGCTTAATTACCCATGATTCTTATCTGTTCATTAAAGCAACTCTCCTGAGGGACCTTATCTTGACAATGCAGGGTTAGTCATTCATTCACATTAATTTAAAAGTAATAAAAATTTTGCAATGCTCTGTAATTCAGACTTATCACTAATTCACCAGCACCCTCCCTCCAATTATCCCAAATCAGGAAAGTTCTATTATTTAACAGCAATATATCCAATTCTCAAGGGAAATAATTTCTATGTCACCATCTAGAATTCAATAGCAACAACGTAACTATATAATCCCTTCATCTGGACAGAGCTGAAATTTTTCAAAACACTTAACCACCCATTGTTTTCTCTGATTCGTGTAACAGGTCAGGAGGTATGATGCCCGTTTATCAGGGACCTGATGCTCAGAGTGGTGAAGTGAGCTGCAACCCAGGCTCACAAAGCCAGTTAGTGAAGCAGTCAGAATTGGATCCATGGGATCTCAGTGACCTCAGTTTCTCAAAACATAGTTGCCCCTAGAGGAAGCCAGACAAAACTCTACCCCCTGGCCCTGTATCAGGTAAGATGTAGTCTTTGGCAGTTTGTCACTTCATCTGCTGCAGGGTATTGTTTCAGGAGATAGTAAGAAGCAGAGAGATTTTAGCAACGGGAAGAAATTCCTCAAAAACCTGTTTCTTGAGGCACCTGGGTGGCTCAGTCGGTTGAGCGTCTGCCTTTGGCTCAGGTCATAATCCCAGTGTCCTGGGATAGAGCCCAGCATCGGGCTCCTTGCTCAGCGGAGAACCTGCTTCTCCCCCTCCCTCTGCCTGCCGCTCCCCCTGCTTGTGCTCTCTTTGTCAAATAAATAAAATCTTTAAAAAAAAACAAACAACCTGTTTCTTCCCTCCCTCCCTACACTTCAGACTGAGACCCATCCTAAATACCCACCATGTGCTAGAGCCAAAGACTGCCTCCTAAGTGGGTCTATTAGCTGAACCCAAGGACCTCGAGGTCTGATAAAGGGAGATGGAGACAGAAAAAACTATTCCAACCCAACATGACCTGTGGGGGTAGGGTGAGCAGTGCAAGTGACCGTGGGAGTGCACAGAAGGGGGGTCAATGCACCCTGTGGGGTGGGGAATTGGGGAAGGAGAGTAACATAGAGTTGAGTCAGCCAGGCAAGGTATTAGGGGTTAAATTGGGTCCCCCAGGAATTCATATTAAGGTCCTAACCCCCAGTACCTCAGAACGCAACTGTATTTGGAGGTAGGGTCTTCAAGGGGGTAATTAAGGTAAAATGAGGTCCTACGAGTAGACCTTAATCCAATATGACTGGTGTCCTTATAAAACGAGGAAATTAGGACACAGCCACTTGTAGACAGAAGACGATGTAAAGACAGAGGTAGAAGATGGCCGTTTACCCACCAAGGAGAGAGAACAGATCCTTCCTATAACATTGCCAACACCATGATCTTGGACTTCTAGCTGCCTGAACTGTAAGAAACTGAATCTCTGTTGACCAAGCCATCCATTCTGAGGTACTATGTAACGGCAGCCCAAGGCATGTGTGGGGAGTTGCAGGTGCTTGGCGGCTGTGGGCTGCCTGATGGGGGTCGGGGGGCAACACTAGAGAAGGAGCCAGCATCAGAAGATGGGGGGCTGGGCATCGCAGGCTCAAGATTTCAGATTTTTCCTAAAGGCCATGCAGTGCCTTGGAAATTTTTAGGCGAGAGAGAGAAACAGGTCTCTAACTACACGTACCCAAAAGGAAAGGAAGAAAAAAACCTAACAAGACCATAACAGAACAAACAAATCTTAGAAGTGGCCCCCTGAGGCCTCTGGCTCATGGAAACAGGCCACGCGGCAGACCAGGCAGCAGAGGGAGGCGCACAGGCTTTGAAGTCAAACAGATCTGGGTTTGAATTTTAGCTCTGCTATTTTGTCCATGCTTTCATCGATTCCCTAGGCTAGCAAATATTTCCTGAGCACCTACTATGTGTTCTAGGCACTGGGAATACATCAGTGACCCAAATACGAAGCCTGTGTTCTCCCAGAGCTTCCATTCTGCCATACACAATAAATAAATACATCACTAAATATGAACATGCTGGGTGGTGATAAGAGCTGTGGACAGAAGTAAAGCAGGGAAACGGACACAGATGGAGAGAGGGACACTTTTTTAGATCAGGTGGTTAGGGAAATGACATTGAAGCGGACACCTGGAGGAAGGAAGGGATTGAGTCAAGCAAAAATCTGGGCAAGTGCACTCTAAGTGGGGGGAAAGCAGGGGCAAATGCTTGGCAGGTGTGGCAGATAGACTTACAGCTGCTTCCAAGCCCTTCCAGAGGGCAGAGGCCAAGGATCCAGCAGCCACAGTTCCTAAACTTTGGTGCCTTGACCAGAGTGTCCTCAGGAGTGGTAGGGACGAAGGTCTGATCCAGTAGGCTGAGGAGTGGGTGGGAGAGGGAATGGGGAGCACAGCTCCAGCCAGCTCTTACAAGAAGTTTTGCTCCAAAGGAGATCAGATGGATCGGGTGGTGTCTGGAGGGGATGTAGAGTCACAGGAAGGTTTCTTCCAGGGGATATCAAACGTGTAAGTGTGATAATGTGACGGAGTGAGTGGAAGGGGATATTGATGGTCCAGGAAGGAGAGGAAGTAACTGCAGAGGTCAGATCCTTGCTGGTGAGAGGGGAGGGTTCTGGGGCATTCCCATGCAGGCCCCAGCCTCACCAAGAGGCAGGGAAGCTGGAGAGCAAGTGAATATACCAGTGAACACAGGGTGGGGGGGCCTGGGGCATGTCATCCAGCCCCGTGGTGCCCTGGTGCCAACCGGAAGAGCACATGGTTACATTTAAGACATTTTTTGGTGAGCTGGTTATTAAACCAACAGCTGCTTGAAATAGGCTATAGTGGGAACACTTACACCATGGAAATTGGCAAGTGCTACAAATCAGGGCCTTCTTATCGAGACAGCTGGTCACTGACCATTTCCCAACACGTCCAATCCAAAGAGGCAGCAGTCTTCGGATTGTCTCAAGCTCTCAGTGAAACAAGAAGGTGAGGTGGTGGGAAAAGAGCAGGAGGAGGGGGAGAGGGAGCTAGAGATCTGAGGAGAAAGATAAAGATATGCAACAGTCATCCTGGAGTCATAAAATGGTCATCTCACCTAGGAACCTTTCTGGACTGTGCGGCAGTGCTGAGCGCCCCCTTCCTGGCCACGCGTCCCTGGGCAATTGGCCTGGCCACTTCGAGCCTCAGTTTGCACATCTGTGGAGTCCCCATTCCGAGGTTATTGGGAGCCTGAGGTGAGGTGAGGCCCATAAAGCATCTGGCCCAGAGAAGGGGATCAGTCGACCTGCTGAATGGCCTGTGATCTGGGTCTTAGGAAGGAAACGTTCTTGCTTTTGGCCACCCCAGGAAGTAGCTGACGCCCCCTGCCCACCCCCAGCCGACCTCCTCTGTGGACTGGGATGGATGGAGTCCAGCTTCAGGCTTGGAACATATTACCCTAACTTCTCCTGATCTACATATTTATCACAATACAGCAACTGCATAATTTAAAGTGGGTGTTAAAAAATATTCCAATGTGTTATGTGATTTTGCATTCCTGGGTGAAGAAAAATTGCTGCAAGAAGGTGGTTAATTATTTCAAAAGACAAATTCCATGCAATAAAATAAAAATAGACTCCCTGTCCAGAGGGAGAGTGAGAAAAAAAAGGGGGAGACATGAGGAATGGTCCTCTCTAAATAGAATGTGGATGTTTCCTCAAGTAGTGAGTGAGTACATGGGACAGAGGCGGGCTCTGGGCACCTGTCACGTGGCCAGGAGAGGGGAGGACAGGGGGCAGTGGGGAGACCAGTGAGGAGGCTGTGATTGCTCGGGTCATAGTGGAGCTCTAGACAAGGGGAGGGTGTGGTGATGGACTGAAGTGGTGAGGTCTGAGAGAAAGCATTGACAGGCATCGGTTAAACATGGGACACGGAGGTGAGGACTTTTTATTTAAGCGAAGGGTGGACGGTGGTGCCTCTTGCTGGAGTTCTTGATGAAGTCCAATAAAGAGCCACTCTCTTCTCCATCTGAGTCCTGACCAATTGAAGAAATAGGGCCAAGGCTGATGAAGCCAAATGTCACCTTAGCCCCTGCTAAAGGCCAGGTGAGGGGACATAGCTTTGGGTGGGAACCAAATTGGCCCTTGAACCCCAAAATAAGGCCCATGTGTCCCCTGGGAAGTGCTGAACTAGGGAGCCTGCCTAGAAGGTTCTGGTGGCCTAGACGAGCAGACCAGAATTCCCACTACCTGCGGGCTGCTTGCTCCCAGGGGTTGAAGGCAAGCACCAAGCCCAGTTCATTCTATCTACAGGAATCGATCAAAACAGTCACTCTGCCTCCGCTGGGGCAGAAGAGGGGAGGGTGGGAGAGAGCCTGGAGTTATGCCCGCTAAGCCATGTGAAAGGTGGCATCAGGCATGACCCCAAAATTCCTGCACAGAAATGGGGCAACAGAGGACAAGCAGGCTTCGGGGAGAGTGATGGCCTCAGGGACCCTGAGACATTTGTGCCCAGGATGGTGAGTTTCTCCTCACTTGCCTTCTCATGTGATTTCTTGAGCCGGAGAGGGAAAAGGGGCTTTAGGACAAGTGCCAGGATCTTTGCAGGAATCCTCCTTGCTCAGCCAGCACATGTCTGTGAAGCCTTCTGGGTCCCTGCAGCTCTGTCTCTTCCGTGCCTCGTGGTCCTGAGGTTGGCTGTGCGCTGTGGGCCCACCAGCTTCCGGCTTCTGGTTCTTCTCTGGCCCCCTGTCCCGGCACAGAGGACTCTCTGAGGGTGTGCTGAATGCAGCAAGTGAGTGGACCATCAGCGGAGAGGGAGAGGTGAACCCCTCTCCCTAGGGCGGCATGAATTTTCCTTCTGGACACACACCTGCTTGCCCTCCCTGCAGGTCGGGGTGTGGGTTCATGCCCCAGTTTCTCCTCCAGCCCCCGACGCGGCCTCGGTCAGGTGAGGTGCGGCCCCGGCCAGGTGACTTAGCTCAGCATTTCTTCACGGCATGATTAAAGAAAACACCCTCGCGGGCCAGCTGGGTCAGGCAGTGAAGAGTCAGTGGCTCTGCCCGGCAGGAGGGAGTTCCTGGCTGTCCGTGGGTGCTGAGAGGGAGGGAGGGGTCCTGGAAGAGAAGAGTCCAGAGAGGGGACTGCTGTGGCCCAGGAGGCTGGAGAGAGCATCGTCGTGGGCAATCCCCCGCCATGGGAGGGTCTGATGCCTGCCGGCAGGGACCATCCCTCACTTCCATGCAAAGCTGCTTGCTGTTGTTCTCAAGAACACGCTGAGTGGGCAGTTCTTTGGGGAATGAGGATGGGGGATGGCAGCACCAGGGTGCCGTGCTGTGCCCGCAGCCTGGAGAGTGGTGGCCCGAGAGGGAGCTGGGCATCAGAGGAACAGGATGTGGTGTGGCCTTGAGACAACCCCTTTCCCCGAATAAAGAAAATGACAAGGTAACCTTTAGGGGCACGGCAGTAAGGGGACTAGGTCCTGCTAATCATGGGATGAGGGTGGTCATTCTGTTTAAAGATTGAGGTTCAGGGTGACTCCGGGGTTGTGAAGGCCTTGGAGGTCCGGGGGCAGCACTAAGGATAAGTTACATGCCTGATGGTGTGGTGTCATCTCCGTGATGACATCAGTCCTGCTCTCTGGCTTTCTGTCAAACTTCCTGAGTGGGAGAGGAAGGGTGGGCGTTTCAGCCAGTGCCTGCCCGTGCTGGAGAGTGGGCGAGTGGCTCCCATGAAGGTCACATGTCACATTTGTGACATTGAAAAAGAGGTCCTATCTCGTTGGCATGGGTGTAGATATAGGGCTGGATTGGTGGTGGACAGTGGACAGGCCCAGCCATCTCTGGGGCCGAGGGGCACCGCCCTCTCCGGGCCCTGTAGACCGGCAGTTGTGAGAGCCACAAAAGCTCACTCGGCCCCACCGTGGGCCTCTGTGGGCCGCACACCATGGGCCCACGAAGAGCAAACACCGCCTCTGCCCTCGGCAGGTGGGTTGACGGGGTGCGGATCCATGGAGAACTTGCATGGTCTGGGTTAAGAATTGTAAGGCGTCAGCCAGTAGGGAGTTTTGAGGTCGTGATCACGTGTGGGCGTACGTAGTTCATCATGCTCGGGGTTAGCTCGAGCAGCTGGGTGTCTGCTGTGAGGCTGTTCAAGAGGGGGACGTGGTATATTTGTGTCGGAAGGGGAGAGTGGGGGTAGGCGGTTGATTCACCTCTG
Source organism: Halichoerus grypus (assembly GCF_964656455.1). NCBI lineage: Eukaryota > Metazoa > Chordata > Mammalia > Carnivora > Phocidae > Halichoerus > Halichoerus grypus. The sequence continues at coordinate 83,370,031 of NC_135725.1, read as the reverse complement.
TGCTTGAAGGTGCACCTTCGCCTGTGTGCTTGTGTGTGTGCTTGTGTGAGTGTCTGTCAGAGCATGGGAGCACCGATCGGGAGGGGGGCAGGTATTTGATCGTTTTTGTTAAATGTGCATGAGTAACTGCAAGTGTGAGCACATGGAGTGTGACTGGAGGATGCAGACATATGCACGTGTGTGTGTGTGCGCGCGCGCACGCAGGTCACTGGTGACTGTGCATTACTCACCGTGAGACCTTGGGCAAGTTACTTAACCCCTCTGTGCCTTAGTTTCCTCGTGGGTAAAGTGGGGATCCCTCGTACCCACCTCACAGGTTGTGGTGAGATCACTGATACGGACCTAGGAGAGCGCCTGGCACGTGCTACGTGATCTGTCTGTGTTTGCTATTGTTATTCCTAAAGTGTGAGTTTGCATATGTGAGTATTCATGTGTAAGCGTGTGTGTGTGTGTGTGTGACACCCTCGTGAAGGGGTGGGAGGCCCAGGTCTCAGGTAGGTGATTCCTGGCACAAGGAAATCGGAGACAGATGGACGGGAGGCCCGAGGCCTGCGGCGGGGCGTGAAGCCAAAGCCCGAGGCTAGACCCAGGCCCGACTCCTCTCCCAAAAGCATTGAGCCCCTTCCCCCTGTCTCCTGGGAGGATCGAGGACCCGAGCCAGACCGGGGTTCACAGGGCCCTCCTGCCCTCCTGCCCCTGCTGCCGGTCCAAAGAGCTGACAGAAGGTGGGGGCTGGGGACAGACAAGCCGAGGGGCCGATCCCTCCCGCTCTGCAACCTGACAGCTGTGGCCCAATTAAAATCAACAGTTCACAGGTGTTCCTGGTAATGACTCACGCACAGAAAGCTCCGCTCCCTTTAGGGCTCTTCTAAAAAAATTTAGAGCTCTTTAAATTTTATTCACCCACAACATCAAACCTGGGGAGGAAGTAATAAAAGAGGGTGGGGGAGGGGCACTGCACACACGTGTGCATGCACACACGCTTACTCACTTATAGATACATACATGAACTAGCACACACATGCAGACCCCTTTGCCATGCCCACACACACACACACAGCCACACACCCAGACACGTGCTCACACACACACACTCACACTCACACACCCAGACACGTGCTCAAACACACACACACAGCCACACACCCAGACACGTGCTCACACACACAGTCACACACCCAGACACGTGCTCACACACACACTCACACTCACACACCCAGACACGTGCTCACACACACACAGTCACACACCCAGACACGTGCTCACACACACACACTCACACTCACACACACCCAGACACGTGCTCACTCACACACACACACCCAGACACGTGCTCAAACACACACACACACACAGACACGTGCTCACACACACACAGACACGTGCTCACACACACTTGAACCCATGCCATCCAAACCCACACCCCAAGTGCCCCACAGCGGACACACACACAAGCCCCAGCCGTATCGGTGCTCTCTTGCTGTGTAACAAATGACCACCAACAGCGGCTTAAAGCAACACGTATTTATTACCTCCCAGTGTCCCTGGGTCAGGAGTTGGGTCCTCTGCTCGGGGCCTCACAACACTGTTGTCAAGGCGGCTGCAGGGCCGCATTCTTACCTGGAGCCTCAACTGGGGGGCCCATCCCCCTCCACACTCATTCAGGTTGTTGGCAGAACGAATTTCTTTTTGGCCTGGGACAGAGGCTTTTTGCTGGCTGTTGGCTGAAGGCTGCTTGCGGTTCCTTGTCCCGTGGTCATCCTCAGCATGGCCGCTTACCTCATCGAGCCAGCAAGGAGAATCTCTAGTGTGCTCCAGCCAGCCAAAGCGGTGAGTGTGCGTGTGTCGTGTGTACGGTACCTAATCCCAGGAGTGACATCGTGTCACCTCTGCCATGTTCTGTTGGTTAGAAGTAAGCCAGAAGTGCCAGCACACTCAAAGGGAGGAGATCATACAGATGGGAAAGCTGGCCACCCTTGGGTCTGTCCACACCTGCTCGCGTACGTCTGTCCACCCCTGGCTGCACACACTCAGAGATCACGCGCCACAGAGGTCCGCGCACGGACCCCTTTGCAGACCCCTGTACATGGGCTACCCGGAAGGTTCTGCAGAGCCTGGTCAGACAGGCGAGCACTGGACACTAGAATCACTCTGGTAGCCAAACACCCTCAGAACCTGGAAGCAAGCCCACCGCCCAGCCTGTTCCCAGTGTCCACCACCTCTTGTCGCCTCTCCTGACTTTTCAGCGCCTGGTCCCACTCAGTCCTACCTCCTCTTCATGTTCATATTCACAGCATCTACATGGGCCTGGTCCCTGGACTCCCACCCTTGGATCCTGGCCTGGGTCTAACACCTGCCACCCCTTCCCCAGCCTTGATCTTGCCGTCGCCTGGGCCCCACCTGGTGTGACTGGCAATTCCTTTTAAAGTGAAGCGCACGACACTTTTTAAAGTCCCAACACTCACACCATCCCTCCCAGCTTCGAGTCAGCAAGGATCGGTTTTTTGGGTGTCTTTGACCAGTTTATTCAACTGCCTGAAAATGTTGGTTAACAATGCAGAGCCCCAGGGGCGCCTGGGTGGCTCAGCCATTAGGCGTCTGCCTTCAGCTCAGATCATGATCCCAGGGTCCTGGGATCGAGCCCCACATCGGGCTCCCTGCTCGGTGGGAAGCCTGCTTCTCCCTCTCCCACTCCCCCTGCTTGTGTTCCCTCTCTCGCTGTGTCTCTCTCTGTCAAATAAATAAATAAAATCTTTAAAAAAAAAAACAAAAAACAATGCAGAGCCCTGTGGCACAGCACTGGAGACCTCTCCAAAGGCTGTTACTGTTCGAGGACACGGCGGAGGTTTTGGAGCCCAGGAACCTGGGGAAATCACTTCTTCTCTCTGAGTCTCCATCCTCTTGTTTATAAAATGTGAATGAGAATTTTTCCTAATCAGTATCAACTAGAGCTAAACCTATACCTACCCTCTGACCAACAATTCTACTCCTAAGTATGTACCGCAGAAATGCGTACACACATCCATCAAAGCACAATTATAGAATGTTCATTGCAGAGCTATTCATAACAGCCCCAAAATGGAAACTACACAAATGTTCATCAGAATAGAATGGATTCTCTCTCTCCTTGTCTCTCTCCTCCTTCTCTCTCTCTTGATATATGCACACACGTACACACACACACATTCTTGTTTAATGCAAAGACATTCTCTTATACACCTTCTTCTTACTCAAGAAATCTAACCCTGATTGAATGTGGGCTGTAGCGTAGAGGGAAAAAAAAGAAAGAAAAGGATCGAGTGGATACACACATTGTGCGTACGCAAAACAGCAATGAAAACGAACAGACCACAACCACACACACCAGCACGCGTGAATCGCACAATATCGAGCGGAAGAAGCCTGACACAAAGGCGAACATACTTTGTGATCCCACTTGTAGGAAGTTCAACAAGGAGCCAAATCGATGTGCGGTGTTAGAAGTCAGGCCAGTGGCTGCCCTTGGAGGGAGGTGGTGCCTGGAAAGGGGACAGGGAGGAGCCGGTTATGTGGGTGAAGAGTCGCTGAGCCTTACTCTTCTTATTCTGTGTATGTTCCCTCAACAAAAAAACCTTAAAATAACAGAAGACTGCCTAATGCCTGATTTGCACCCAGTATGTAACAGCCACTCCCATGAAGACTAGCTCTTCCTTCTCCTTTCTGAAGAGTGTTCTCCTTCGTGAGGGGGCAGGAAGAAAACCAGAATGTTCTGTCTTTGGATAGCATTACACTCACACCAAGCCTCTATCCTGTGTCTCTCTCTCCAGACACACCCCTGGAGCACCTTCGGTGTGTTCTAAACATCTTTCACAAGATTTGACTTTTCCCCCGCCTTCAAACCTTCAAACCTGCATTCCTACCCTGTCGTGCTCCTCTGGATCCTTCTTAATTATGCTTCTCCTTCCGTCCTGACTGAGCTGGGTAGCGCTCCCAGGGTGTTCGCACTGAGGTCTCCTGCTGCCCCTCCCTTCCTGGTCGGCCCCTCGCGGTTGGATTGTCAGAATTTCCTCTCTGCTCTCTCATCCTGCAATTTAATAACCAGCCTCAGCCTTCCCGCGAATTGCTTGACATCCCCCCTCCAAAGGAAGTGGAAGCCCGGAGAACAGTCTGATCCTGGTGCTGCCAGGATGCTGGGACAGCTGAGAACACCCGGGCATCCTATTTGCATGAGGACTCACCAGGCCTCCGAGGATCTAACCTGGTAATGACTCTGGAACTGACAGGTGGGCCCAGGTAAACCAGGACTCACACTTTTGAATTAAAAACGGAGATTTTAATCTGTTAATCTCAGAGGCTGTCTGAGTCCCCTCCCCCTCTGCAGAAGAGGAGATTGGCAGTCCTTGGTTTCTGGGGCTGGGTGACAATGGCAGAGAGAAGGAGCTAGGGTCAACTTGATATGGAATAGGAATCAGAAAATTTTCCCTGCAGAGGGCCAAATGGTAAATATTTTAGGCTTTGCAGGCAAAACAATACATGAACGAGTGGGTTGTGTTCAAATAAACTATATTTACAAGACAGGCATAGTTTGCAGACCCCTGGGATAGAAGATTGTCCGTCCTTTGAGAAATTCCTTGAACCTCTTGGCAAAGGTCGCTGTGCAAACATCAGGCTCGGGGTCCCTTTGGTAGATTAACAGAATCGCACCAACTGCTCTGAAATGAAAATTGATCTCAGGCCCGCTCCTCTCTTCAGCCACCCTGGGAAGGGACTCAGGTGGATTCCAAATGTGAAGACTTCATTCCCATCACCCTCCACAGTAATGAATGGACCCCACATCGCCAGGACCACAGACCGGATCCGTCCCAGTTGCTTCCTGTCATTCATTCCACACTGTGTGTCCACATCCCGAACCTCTTCTGCCTGCTTTATTACCCTGAATGCCGGTCCCCATCCCTTCCCTCCTGGAAAACTGTGGTGGCCTCCACTGGTCTCCCTGTCTCCTCCTTTCTTCCTCCGAGTCACTAGGGGCATAATCTCTCCTAACTCCGATCCTGCTGTGCCTCCAAAAACCTTCCATGGCTTCCCATGGCCTGTTTACAAAGCCCACCTTCCTTAATGTAGTGTAGTGGACACTTACTATTTAGTCGCCCAGACTCTTCCCATTTCTGGGGCTCCTGTCCTTTTTCTGGAAAGTTCTTAATCTCCCATCCCCAACATACATGCACATGGGTGCACTCCATCCACAGGATTCTGGCATGAGCAGCCATGTGAATCAACATGACCCTTCTCTGAGCCACAATCGATTGGTCCAGGTGTGGGCAAATGACTCAAGTTGGATCAATCAGAGGCCTTGCCTGGGATTTTGGACCTGGAGCTGAAATGAAAGGTCAGGCTCTTTGGATGTAAACCTAAGATCCTCGTGGGCTGTGCCCTGCCATGACCCAGGAGAAGAGAAGGTCAGACGTCAGCTGGAGGAAAGCAGACAGAAGCAAAGAGGGAAGTGGGGCATGAGACAGAGAGCATTTCCTGGACTGGCTATTGGACATGTCAGGGCCTGGTTCTGTGTGCACCCAACCCTTGCCCTCAGGGAGCCAGCGGGCCCTCCAACTCTCCCTCTCTTGGACTTGAGTCTCCTAGAGGTGGCCTCTGTTGCTGGCGGCCAGGAGTGAGATTCCAAATATCACAATGGGGTCCTGTGACCCTGACAATCAGGGGTATTGGCCTGGAGCACAGTCCCAAGGTCCTCTGGTATTCAGGACATTCACCTCTTAATTGCTGGCGATTGGAGACATCCGGCACTTCCAGGGAAGAGCCAGGGTGGACTGGTATCAGAGGGGGGAGGGGTTGCTGTGCAGGGATTTGGGCCAGCAACTATTTACCAACCAAAGAGAAGTGTTTGCATCTAAGGAAGATGCCTGCTGAAAATAAGCCATGACCGCCAGCAGAACTGACCCTTCACACTCAGACTCCACCTGTCTCAGCCAGCCCAGGCAGCCACACAGAAATTTATTTTCTTGTGGTTCTGGAGGCTGGGATCAAGGTGTCAGTTGATTCGGTTCCTGGCGAGAGCTCCCTTCCTGGCTTATAGTTGGCCTTCCTCCTGTGTCCTCGAGTGACTAGGGGAGAGAAAGAGACTGCAAGCTCGCTGGGTTCTCCTTAGAAGGGCACGAATCTCATCATGAGGGCCTCACACTCATGACTTCATATAATCCTAATCATCTCCCAAAGGCCCCACCTCCAAATACCACACTGGGGCTTAGGGGTTCAACACGTGGATGTTGAGAGGACACAAACATTCAGTCCATAGCGCCACCTTACTATCAACAGTCACTTGACAAACATTTATGGAATATGCCAACACTGTGTCAGGCGCTGGGGCTCAGTAGTGTTGAAGACAGAGCTGGGTCTGCCCTCTTACTCCCTTATGGGTCATGCTAGTCTAGGCACCGCTCTCCCAGGGCACCCTCAGCCATTCCTTCTGGAATGCCCGTGCCCTTCTTCTCTGACCTCATACCAGCCTCCAGCCATCCTCTTCTTCACAGAGGCCTCTCAAAACCTCCAGTGTACATGGGATCCCTCCCTCTGCCCCTTTTATTCTGAGCTCTCTTCAGGCTGCTGTCCCTGAATCTCCCGGAATCCACCTCACGTTCCCATTCTTTGTGTCGATCTCCCACCACCCCACAGCCCCAAACACACAACGGCCGAGGGCTTTCAGAGGACAGTGGCAGGGTCGGAGTTATCTGTGTGTTGCCCAGCAGCTGCTAGCCCTGAGCTCTGCACACAGTAGGGGCTTTAACTGCCCTTCTCACTGATTGCTGATAATCCAGTTTTCTTCTGCAGATATGCTCTGCTGATGGAGCCTGGTGAGAAGGAGTGAATGGAACGCCAATAATTCCACGAGGCCACGCTGATTACATCTCTCCCCACTCTGAGCTTTTCACTGCTTTCCCCCATCCATTTCCTTTTGGACAAAGGTCAAGCCCCTTAACGTGAACAGTGGTAACGTTGCTACCTGCTCTGGGCTATGCTTACAGCTCCAGCTCACCTGGAAACTCCGATCACCCCGAACCCCTAGCCCTTGCTCTCCTCTCTTGCCCCTGGGCTTTTGCACATGCTATTCTGTCTACCTGTATCAATCTCCCCAGTACCCCTCCTCTTTCTCATGGCTAACACTTAGCTTGCTCCAGGAAGTCATTCCTGATCCCTCCACCCCAACTCCCAGAGCCTGGTCCAATGGCCCCCAACACACTCTCATAGGACCCTGTCCTTCCCTTGTTGTAACATTTATCATAGTCATTACCTGTTAAATGGTTTGTACCCCTCGTAAGATCTATGTGGGCAGTAACTACCCCTGCCCAGCCTAACTTGGTATCCAAGGACCTAACAGAGTGCTTAGAACCTTGCTTTTTCAAGGTGTGGTCCTCAGAACAGCGGCATCACCATCACCCAGGTGCTTGTTAGAAATGCAGCTCTAGGGGCACCTGGGTGGCTCAGCTGGTTAAGTGTCCGACTCTTGATTTCAGCTCAGGTCATGATCTCAGGGTCATGAGATCAAGCCCCGCATCGGGCTCCATGCTGGGTGTGGAGCCTGCTTAAGATTCTCTCTCTCTCTCTCCTTTTGCCCCTCCCCTGCCTATGCTTATGTAGGCGCTCCCTCTCTCTCTCAAAAAAGAAAGAAAGAAGAAAGAAAGAAAGAGAGAGAGAAAGAAAGAAGAAAAAGAAGAAAGAAAGAAAGAAAGAAAGAAAGAAAGAAAGAAAGAAAGAAAGAAGAAAGAAAGAAAGAAAGAAAGAAAGAAAGAAAGAAAGAAAGGAAGGAAGGAAGGAAGAGAGGGGCGCCTGGGTGGCTCAGATGGTTAAGCGTCTGCCTTCGGCTCAGGTCATGATCCCAGGGTCCTGGGATCGAGCCCCACATCGGGCTCCTGGCTCAGCAGGGAGCCTGCTTCTCCCTCTCCCTCTGCCTCTCTCCCTGCTCATGCTCTCTCTCTCTCTCTCTGTATCTCTGTGTCTCAAATGAATAAATAAAATCTTTAAAAAAAAAAAAAAGAAAGAAAGAAATGCAGCGCTAGAACCCCTGCCCCACCCCCTGACCTAGCCTCCCATATTCTGTATTTTAACAAATCCTAGGGAACTCGTGTGCACATAAAGTCTGGGAAGGACTTATTCAGGTCAGTGGTTCTCAAACATTGGTAACTCCTGGGGGATGGTTTCAACCACGGAGCCCTGCACCCCCTCGCGCTAAGAGTCTGAGGTACCTGATCTGAGGTGGAGCATGCACATCTGGAGTGGTTAAAGCTCTCCCCGTGATCCTAATATACCGCAGAGCTTAAGAACCCCTAGTCTGCTCAGTAAATACCGCTTGAATGAGTGAACCAATGTCTACTGAGCTTTTCACATAATCCTCATAACACCCCTGGGAGGTATGAAATAATACTATCCCCATTTCACAGAGGAGGAACGTGAGGCTCAGGCAGGAGAAGGATGACCAAAAGTAGCGGCGGAGTCCAAAGCCCCCCAATCTTTGCCTTGCTCCAAGCGATCTCCGGGGACAAGGACAAGGACAGTCCTCAGGAATGAAACTTGGCTCCATCCTGGCTCTTCCTCCCTGAGCAGGCAGCAGCCCCTGTAGGCACATGGGAAAACAAGCCCCTTGGGGCACCAGGAGGCAAAAACACACATAAATAAAACTTGAACCGCAGTGCGCTGCGAAGATTAGGCATATATTTATAAAAATCACCAGAGCCACTGTTCCTCGGTTTCGTGTTTCATTTACGGCGAACACAAATAGATTCAGCACGAATATCTGGGATCAAAACAGAGCTGCAGGTTCCGGAGCATCTGTGCTATAGGAGGTGCAGTATGCACTGAGATAATTTTAGCCAAATGTGTTATAAACAAGATCTGCAGAACTGCGCGGCGGGCTGAGTTTTGAAAACTTAGGATTCTAAATGTATAAATTGTTTGGAACATTTAACATCTAGTCATTAAGCAGTCACCCCTTGCCCTCCGTTTTCAACGAGAAGCTTGCCGCTCGGCAGCCTCCAGCTGACACCCCCTTCCCAAGTATTAAATAGGGACCAGTAGGCTGTGATGCACACACACGCGCGCGCGCACACACACACACGCACGCGCGCATAGACACAGGCCCACAGGCAAGCGCGCACACACACCAGCTGGTCCAGACCGTTCCTTGGAAGGCAGAAGCAGCATAACATCCATTCACCGCTGTGCTGCAAAGACCGTTTCTCAGACACTGAGGCCTTTTTTTTTTTTCCTGTTGAATTTTTTAAAACCAGTCTTACACCTCAGGTTCCAAACAGCCCCCCAGGCTGATGAGGATAGGGCCAGGGAGGCGGAGAGGCAGGGAGGGAAGAAGGAAGGCAGTGGGATGTTTATACTTCATCATGTAGTCTGCACTACTTTGACCAGGGAAGGATATCGTTCCCTCTTTACAAGGAATAAAACTGAGGCTGCGAGAAGTGACATGCCCAAATCAGAGAGCTGTCAGGAAGCAAGGCTGGGATTTCAACAGAAGGGGAAATTGTCTAAATGGCAGCCATATGGCAGATAGGGAGTCTTGATACCCACTTGAGTTGTTTCTTTTAAAATACCTGAAATCCTTCTTTCGCCTATTAAACAACCCCTTTTGAATCATAGCACTATGTGTTCATAGCAACTAATCAAATGGTACAGAAAAGGTTGTGATCAAAAACGAGTCTTGCACTCCTTCCTACCCTCAGCCCCACCTACTCCATCCCACCTGGACAAAACAATTAAAAAATATAGTTTGTCTTTCTAACTCTCTCTTGAGTAACTCCATATTTCTAGCGAGCTTGTTTTTCTTTCTATTTCTTGGTTTATCATCTTTGTACAATATCAACTCCATGATCTGAAAGATGGGAATTTAGCTCATGGAGTCTACCTCTTTTCTTCTTTTTCTCCCAACATGTGATGCTTAAATAATTATTTTTAAATCTCCTATTTGTTACCTTTGAAACTTTAAGGGGTATGCAAATAATTTATTTAAAACCATTGTTTCTTGTTCACAACTCTTAAACTATTTTTTATTTTTTATTTTTTATTTTTTTAAAGATTTTATTTATTTATTTGAGACAGAGAGAATGAGAGAGAGAGAGAGAGCACATGAGAGGGGGGAGGGTCAGAGGGAGAAGCAGGCTCCCTGCCGAGCAGGGAGCCCGATGCGGGACTCGATCCCGGGACTCCAGGATCATGACCTGAGCCGAAGGCAGTCGCTTAACCAACTGAGCCACCCAGGCGCCCCTTAAACTATTTTTTAAAGAATATTTCTTGACCCCTCACTTTGAAAGTGAGGATTTTGCACTCCTATCCTTTGCTTCTCCTTTCTGCCAGCTACAATTCTATTTTCCCATTGTCACTAGCTATTTTCGCTAGCATTTATCAACCACAATAAATACCTCTGTGCTTGGGCCATAGTTTGACTTTGAGTTGAAAGTCAAGAAATAGCATTTACTTTATTAAGACTGTGCAAGTATTATTTATTGATGAGTCAAGTAATAACTTAGGATTTCACTTCTCTTAAAATAAAATATCAAGACCCCTGGGTCACTTAGTAGGAGACTTTTCCTAACATCACAGTCAAATTGATTCTCTTTTTTTATGATCTATCAAACACTAAAAACATTGCCACATATTAGTTTACCTTGTATTTGGGCCATGACTTTCTTACAAATGTTTGCATTTCCTGGAGTTTCTAATTGCCTTTCTTTTCTTTTTTACACCTTATTACATCTTCATTTTTTGTTGTTGTTGTTTTTTCAAATTTTCTATTACTCTACTAGTCTGTTGAATCCCCCACTTCCTCAGACACTTCTCTTTCTAACCCACACATTCTCCTCCTCCCTTCTGGACAGGTTGCTTTCTAACCCTACAACCTCACTGTCATCTTTCTGTTTGGGGATTGGACTCATTGTTCCTAAGTCTCATGCCTTTTTCTTTCTGGGCTTATTTCCTTCTTATTACTAGAATACATCTTCAAATAACCTCCTAAAAAGGAGTGTACGGAAAGTAAATTTTATGAATCATTGCATGTCTAGAAATATTCTCTCCCTCACATTTGACTGATAATAAGGATGGGCATTGCATCTAACTTGAAAATCATTTTCTTTCAGAATGTTAAAAATATTTCTCTTTTATCTTTTGGAACCTAGTGTTGCCAATGGGAGGGATAGTGCTAGTCTGATTCCATTCTTTTGTTGGTGGACTGCTTTTTCTCTCTGAAAATTTTTAGGATTTCTCCTTTACCTTGATATTTCACAAAGATGTGCCTAGGTGTGTGTATTTTACCCATTGTGCTGGGTATGTAATGGGTCCTTTCAATGTAAAGATTGTGAAATTCTCTGCTGCTATTTCTTTGGCTATTTCCAACCCCCCTCTGTTTTCTGCTCACTCTATATAAGGCTCAAAATGGTCCATATAGAACTCATCCTTATAATATATACATACCTATGTGTTGCAGGGTCTCTGGTGAGTCTTTTTATTATAATTTTAATCCTTCAGGTTTACTTTTTATCCTCTGATTGTTCATTTTTCTCGTGACAACCTGTCTTGGTTTTATGGCTATAATATTTTATAACCTGAGTATATTAATTAGAGGATATTTAAAAATTCTCTTCTGTTTTCTGAATTAGTTCTATTTCCTCTTGGGTCAATTTTTCTGTTTAGCTTGATCTTTTTAGAAAATTTCATGATGTTGGTTCTCTTCATATGCTTGCTGCTCCTTGGGTGTCTGTTAATATTTTTAAAAGGACTGTGGGTTTCCTCTGCTGTTTTGTAAGAAGATTAGTTTTCTACTAGGCCTCCCACCAACTGAAGATTTTGTGTGCTCCACATAGGATAGAAGGGAGCATGTAACTTGGCAAGTATGCCAAGAGTCAGCCCCTAAATGTTAGAATGAAGAAACCTTCACTCTAGGTCACTAAAATGCATACTAGGAGCCTTAGATTTCCCAGACAACTTTCTTAGTTTCTTTATAAAAGAGTCTTCTGGGTTTTGGCCTGGGGTAAGTACTGCAGCCTGCTTTCTACACAAAGTAAAAGATGGGGCTGGAGAGACAAACATGTAAACCCATGTACAGACCTGCAGGTAACGTGTTGCCCTCAGCTCCTCTTCTCTTTTACCCTCCACCAAAGCTGCTGACTCTAAGACTGAATATTTCCATAGACCTTCTCTGTGATCCTCTGGGAGTGTATTCTAGGCTGGGCCCACTCCATCCATCAACCCTCTCCTATCTGTTTTCTTCCTTTTATACATTTGCTGAATCTGTTGTTTTAAGAGAAAGATGGTGAACCTCCCCAAGCCCAACATTTGCTATTGTGGACTTACTCTTTCTTTAACTTAACTTTTCTTCTTTTATTTTGGTGGTGGGTCAGAATAGGAGATAGGGGACAAAGGTGTGGGCCCAGCAGTACGTCTTGAACTGGAAGTGCTGAATGCCTAGATTCTGCTAGGAATGACCAATGGTTACCACCTTTTATAGGTTCTAAACAGTAACAGTAATGACTCTGCATTAAATAAAGTAATTTTGTATAATAATATAATTTAATATTGTACCATTTACATTAAGTAAATGACTGTCCACCAAATGATAATGCTTTTTCAAATTTGAAGTAGATTTAAGGTAGATTCTGATTGCAATAGCTGTTGGGTCTACATTTACCAGAGGGCTTTCCTCACCGTGTCCATTTCTCCCCGGGACCCAGTGAAGCAGGCATTGCCCACCCTTTGCGGGTATAGAAACTGAAGCTCAGAGAGGTTGAGTTACTTGCTCAAGGTCACACAGTCAAAAAGGAACATTTCCCATGTAAGTTTCTGGGATTTAGCAGAGCTGAGATCAGAGTGGAATCTGGAAGAAGAAGCTCCAACTTAAAACAGAAAAAACCCATAAATGGGAGGAAATATTTGCAAATCATATATCTGATAAAGAACTTGTATCCAGAAGATACAAAGAATGCTTACAACTTAATAATAAAAAGACAGGGGCGCCTGGGTGGCTCAGTCGTTGGGCGACTGCCTTCGGCTCAGGTCATGATCCCAGGGTCCTGGGATCGAGCCCCGCACCAGGCTCCCTGCTCCGTGGGAAGCCTGCTTCTCCCTCTCCCACTCCCCCTGCTGTGTTACCTCTCTCGCTGTGTCTCTATCTGTCAAATAAATAAATAAAATCTTAAAAATATATAATAAAAAGACAAACAACCCAATTACAAATTGGGCAAAAGATCTGACTAGACATACTTCAAAAAATTTATACAATGGTCAAGGTGTGAATTATATCTCAATAGAGTTGTTTAAAAAAGGAAGGAGAAAACAGATGGGAAATAAAGAAGGAATGAAACTGGAATATCATCTTTTCATTCATGGTGGGCTGACAGGATGAAGCAGGGAGGACCCAGGCTGAAGTAGGGGTGGGGGACAAGTGGGACCTTATCAGGAGTACAGAGATGGGTGGCACAAGCAGGAGACTAGACACAAGGCATGTCATTAAGATCTTTTAACAGTTACCCCTGACTCTTTGGGTGGCTGCACCAGTCTTAAAGTGACACTTGCGTTATAATGACACTGCCAACTCCCTCAACTAGAGCAGGATGTGGTCCTCTCATGGAAAAGCTCCTCCCACCCTCACCCATTTCCACCCCATCCCTGCCTTCCAAGAACAGGCTTTACTTATAATCATATCTACATTAGTGGCAGACAATTAGGATAAACTCTTTAAAAACATTTTTTTACTATAGAAGATTTCAAATATGTACAAAAATAGGGTGGTATAATGAACGCCCATGTACTCATGCCTTAGCTTCAACAGCTATCGATGTTTTGTTAATCTTGTTTCATTTATGCACCCCCCCACCACCATATGCTAAATTCTGTACCTCCACATATATTATCTTATTGAATCCTCACAACAAGCCCATGAGGTAGGTCCTCTGATTATCCCCACTTTTCAAACCAAGACCCAGAGTGGTGAGGTCACTTGCCCAAGAAAGTGGCAATACTGGGATTTGAACCCAAGACAATCTGATTTCAGACCCTGTGTTTTTATGCTATCCCTTGCTGTGTGCAACAGAGGGGTAGAGAAGGGTATCCCCATCCCCCCACCGGCAACCCTCAATCTCAACCCATCTTGCAATAAGCCTTGACCCAGGGGGGCTAGGTGCTGTCAGTGCCAGTGTGGAAGTAGAAGAGTCAGAAGCAAGAGCTCTTCCAGAGCTGACACTATGACCTTGGGTAAGTCACTGTCCCTGTCTTAACTACAGGTTCCTCATGGGTCAAATAGGAATAAGACTCCCTACCTAACAGAACCACTGTCAGGTTTTAAAGACGCAAATGGGGGCACCTGGGTGGCGCAGTCAGTTAAGGGAACCACTCTTGGTTTAGGCTCAGGTCATGATCTTAGGGTTGTGAGATTGAGCCCTGCGGCGGGCTCCATGCTCAGTGCAGAGTCTGCTTGGGATTTTCTCTCCTTCTCCTTCTTCCCTCCCTTCCAGGCTCTCTCTCTCTCTCTCTCTCTCTCAAATAAATAATTAAATAAATCTTAAAAAAGAAGACACAAATGATAAAAGTGCCTAGCACATAGTAAATGCTCTACACATGCAGTAGAATCTATAGGCTAATCTAAGCTGGGGAGCTGGGATGGGGGCAGGCAGAGGAGGAAGGGCCAAACCCATCTTGGGGGAGCCCCGTTTGGTGGGGGTGGAGCCTCTATAGGAATCCAGAGACTTTGTCCCTCTAGTGCCTCAGTGTATAAAGTCCTAATGCTGGGAGTTCAGGGTGGCCCTGTTCCAGACTCCATTCAGGTCCTGACACTGGAATAGTAATGACTTTAAACAATGACTGCCATCACTAGGTCTCACCATGTGCTTGACCCCTACATGAGGACACTGAGGCTCAGAGAGTGGAGGGAATGTGCTTCTCCTCCCCCTTTCCACTTGAACAATAAGCCAGAAGCTTCCACAGGCAGACATCAGGATTATACCTGGTTCTCAAATCCCTAACCACACTACTCCTTGGCAGTCAAAGCTAAGCTCCCCGTGAGAGGAATGTGAAGACAGTGGCAGATCTCAGAGGAAGGACGTTCACATTGGGTGGGGGCATTAAACACTTGGCATACGTTCGATCTTGAGAGAGAATTGGTTATCTTTATGACATAGATTGTGTTTCCAAAGGGGGCCCAATGATATCTTCCATCCCCACATTCTTGATATGTTTCCTTGTCACTCACCCATCAAGAGATGGCATCTATTTCTCTCCCTTAGACTCTGACCTGTCCTGTGACTTCCTTGGACTAATGGAATGCAGAAGTGACACTGTATGATTTCCTAGGCTAAGCCTTAAGAGGTCTGCAGCTTCCACCTTCACCTCTTGAAATGCTCCTTCTTGGAACCCAGCCATCATGCTGTGAGGGAACCCAAGCAGCCACGGGGAGAGGTCCCGCGGAGGAAAACAGACTCCCTGACCAACAGCCTTGGTGGAGATTCCAGTCAGCATTCTCTGCCAGCTCTGTGAGGGAGGCAATATTGGATCTTCCATGCCTTCCAGAGCTTCAGCTTACACCTGTGGAGCAGAATTACTGTCTGGTCAACACATAGTATTATGAGAATAATAAATAGCTGCTGTTGCAATTGCACTACTAGGCACATGCACCCCAATGTTTATTGCAGCAAAGTCCACGATAGCCAAACTATGGAAAGAGAGCAGATGTCCATTGACAGGTGAATTGATAAAGAAGATATGGTATATATACATACACACACACACATATATATACACATACACATACACACACACACAACAGAATACTACTCAGCCATCAAAAAATGAAATCTTGCTACTTGCAACATTGTGGATGGAACTAGAGGGCATTAATGTTAAATGAAGTAAGTCAGTCAGAGAAAGACACTTATCATATGATCTCACTCATATGTAGAATTTAATCAAAACAGAGGATCATAGGGGAAGAGAGGAAAAAATAAAACAAGACGAAATCAGAGAGGGAGACAAACCATTAGAGACTCTTAATCACAGGAAACAAACTGAAGGTTGCTGGAGGAGAGGGAGGTGGGGGGATGGGGTAACTGGGTGATGGGCATTAAGGAGAGCATGTGATGTGATGAGTACTGAGTGTTATATAAGACTGATGAATTGCTGAATTCTACTTCTGAAACTAATAATATGCTATATGTTAATTACTTGAATCTAAATAAAATAAAATAAAATAAAATAAAAAACTTAAAAAGAAAAAAACAGCTGCTTTTGTAATCCATAAACTTTGGGAGTGGTCATTATGCAGGGGTAGGTATCAAAAAATCTCATTTTTTCCCAGCTTTATTGAGATATAACAGACATATGACATTGTGTAAATTTCAGGTATACAACATGATGATTTGACAGATGTATATATTGTTAGGTTTGTGAGTGTGTGTGGTGAGAACTTTTAAGAGCTACTCTCTTAGCAACTTTCAAATATACCATACAGTATTGTTAACTATAATCACTGTGCTATACATTAGATTCCCAGAATTTTTTATCTTATAACTGGAAATATGTACTCTTTCACCCATTTCTCCCACACCCCTGCCTCTGGCAACCACTCATCCACTCTCTGTTTCTGAGTTCAGGCTTTTCAGATTCCACATATAAGTGAGATCATACAGTATCTGTCCTTCTCCATCTGACTTATTTCACTGAGCATAATATACTCAAGGTTCATCCACATTGTTGCAGATGGTAGGATTTTTCTTTTTTATGGCTGAATAATATTCCATTATATGTGAAATGTATGTATGTATATACACATATAAATCACATTTTCATATATATATTTTTTAATCATATATTTTCTTTATTGGCTCATCCACCAATGGACACTTATGTTGTTTCCATGTCTTGGGTATTGTAAATAATGCTACAATGAACGTGAGGATGCAGATATCTCTTAGAGAGGGTAATTTCATTTCTTTTGGGTATATACATAGAAGTAGGATTGCAGGATCATGTGGTAGTTCTATTTTTAATTTTTTGAGGAATCGCCATACTGTTTCCCACAGTGACTGCACCAATTTACACTCCCACCAAGAGTGCCCAAAGTTTTCCCTTTCTCCACATCCTCACCAACACTTGTTATCTCTTGTCTTTTTATAATAGCCATTCTAACAGGTGTGAGGTGATTTCTCACTATGTTTTGGTTTGCATTTCCCTGATGATTAATGATGATGAGCACCTTTCTTTTTTTTTTTTAAGATTTTATTTATTTATTTGATAGAGAGAGAGATAGCAAGAGAGGGAACACAAGCAGGGGGAGTAGGAGAGGGAGAAGCAGGCTTCCCGCGGAGCAGGGAGCCCGATGCGGGGCTCGATCCCAGGATCCTGGGATCATGACCTGAGCCGAAGGCAGACACTTAACGACTGAGCCACCCAGGCGCCCCTGGTGAGCACCTTTCAATGTTCCTCTTGGTCATTTGTATGTCTTCTTCAGAAAAATGTCTGGGGGTGCCTGGGGGGCTCAGTGGGTTGGGCATCTGCCTTCAGCTTAGGTCATAATCCCAGGGTCCTGGGATTGAGTCCTGCATCGGGTTCCCTGCTCAGTGAGGAGCCTGCTTCTCTCTCTGCTGCTCCCCCTACTTGTGTGTTCGTGCTCTCTCTATATATATATCTCTCTCTGACAAATAAATAAAATCTTTAAAAAAAAAAGAAAAGAAAAACGTCTGTTCAGGTCCTTTGCCCATCTTGAAATTGGATTATTTGTTTTGTTGTGGTTGAGTTGTATGAATTCCTTATATATTTTGGATATTAACATCTTATCAGATATATGATTTCCAAATATTTTGTCATTCCATGGTTGTTTTTTCATTTTGTTGATTGTTTCTTTTGCAGTGCAAAGGCTTTTAGATTTGATGTAGACTCACTTGTTTATTTTTGCTTTTGTTGCTGGTGCTTTTGATGTCATATTCAAAAGATCATTGCCAAGACCAATCTCAAAGAGATTTTCCCCTATTTTTTTTCTAGCAGTTTTATGGTTTCAGGTCTTTAATCTATTTCAAGTTAATTTTTGGAAGTGGTGTAAGGTGAGAGTCCACAATTTCATTCTTTTGTGTGTGAACATCCTGTTTTCCCAGCACCATTTATGGGAGAGACTATCCTTTCCCCATTGAGTACTCTTGGCTCCTTGTCAAATATTAGTTGACCATATATTGTTGGGTTTATCTCTGAGCTCTCTCAACTCTGTTCCACTGGTCTATTTTTATGCCAGTACTATATTGTTTTGATGATAGCTTTGTTGCATAGTTTGAAATCAGGCAATGTGATGCCTCCAGCTTTGCTCTTCTTTCTCAAGATTGTTTTTAGGTATTCAGGGTCTTTTGCAGTTCCATATGAATTTAGGATTATTTTTTCCATTTCTGTAAAAAATGCCATTAGAATCTTGATGGGGACTGCATTGTATCTATAGAGTGCTTTGGGTAGTATGGACATTTTAATAATAATCTTCCATTCCATGAACATGGGATATCTTTCCATTTATTTGTGTCTTCTTTAATTTCTTCCATCAATGTCTTACAGTTTTTGTTGTACAGATCTTTCACCTCCTTGGTTAAATTTATTCTCAGTGTTTTATTGCTTTTAGTGTTACTGTGAGTGGGATTATTTCCTTTATTTCTTTTTCAGATAGTTCGTTGTTAGTGTATAGAAATGCAACTGATGTTTGTGTGTTGATTTTGTATCTGACAACTTTACTAGATTTGTTCATTCTGACAATTTTTTTGCTGGAGACTTTAAGGCTTTCTGGACATCCCATTTTTCAAAACATCCCATGCTGATGATGTGGAGACTGAGACTCAGAGTAGTTAAGTAACACACCCAGGGTCACCGCTAGAATTCACAATCTGGACTCCATGCAAAGTCTGCCTGACTCCAAAGCCTTCCTCGCACAAGATATTGCTTGTGCTGTTCAGTGTTTGAAACAGCCCTTAGCACTAGAGGGAACAACACCTCTTAGAGAAGAAGAGGAAAGATGAGGTTATGCACTTCAGCACCTATAGCTTCTTCCCCACTTTAACTGCTAAGCCCCTACCTGCATGTACATGTGATGTGTGGCTGTGTGTATAGAGGTGGGGAGTCATCATGAGCATCTGCACGTGCCTCTGGGTGTTGGCGGATCTGTGAACATGTGGTGCCTATGTGTATGCTGTCATTGCGGCGTGCGTTGATATGTGCGCACGACATGTGTGTGGGTGGGGGAGAATGTGTCGTGTGTGGCATATGTTGGCGTGTGTTTGTGTGTGTGTGTGAGGAGGTGTGGGATACGCGGAGAGCTGTTTTTGCGGAGTGGTATGGGTTTGCGGGGCCAGGCCTGTGCTGTGTACATGTGTAAGGGCGGAAGGGGGGGTGCGTGGCGTGTGATGTGTGGCGTGTGTTCCGGGAGAGGAGATCCAGAGACTGGTCTCGGGTGTGTTTTCCCTCCTCGAGCATCCCAGCATCTTGCTGACACTGATCTGGGTCTGAGAACGTCTTTCCTGAATAAACATGATGTCATTTCCATTCCATTCAGCCTGCGCCGGGACAGCTGCTGTCAGCATCACTGAGGGAAATGCCACCTCGGCCCTGACAGCTGCCACTTGGCACACTTTGTAGAGAGCTTCTCCGGCAGGAAAAAAAACCAGCCAGTCGTGCAGATGCTATTTAAAGTCTGTTGCATCTTGATGAGAAATGTAGAGGAAACTAAAGTGTGCTGGAGGGATGGCTCAGGACCCTGGGCTGGGGGCAGGGGGAGACTCGGGTGTCTGTTGTGCAGGCTCCGTGTATCTTGAGCTAAGTCTAGCCTTACCTCCCATTTTACAGATGATGAAACTGAGGTCTAGAAAGGGGAAGGGGCTTGTCTGAGATCAAAGAGCAAGTCAGAGTCACAGAACATGAGAGCTAGGAGTCACAGTCAAAATTTTCAAATCTAACTCCTATAATGTACCAAAGGGGAAACTCTGGCCCAGAAAAGAGAAGCAATTTGCCCCAGTTCAGGCAGCAAATCAGTGGCAGAGCTGAGACTAGAACCCAGCTCTCAGGCATGGGTATTTGACCTTTGGCTTGAACACACTGAGAGTCTCTGTCTTGCATACAGTAGGAGCTAAACAAGTATTTGTTAAATGAGACTTGCACTGCTTTGGATGACTTCGAAGTGCATTGAATTGTCCTTATTCCATCCAGGAATATCATGTGCCCGTCCTGTCCAGCTGCCTCTAGAGCTTCCAACATCCTGGAATTTATTCTACTCTAGCAGGGAGGATGTGCGATGTGCCTGGTCAGGGCTGGGAACTTCTTGCTCTTTGAACTTGATGTGATGCAAACCCTGGCTTGAGTTTGACCCCATCTGGCTGACTTCTCCTGTTCAAATTCCTTACAACGGCATTCAAAGCTTTTCATTACCTGGTCTCTTTCCACGCTCACCCTCACCTCTTCCTGTTAACCAGAGATCCTATCATTTCTCATTCTTCCAGAGTAAATTGTGTTCTTTCACACTTCTGTATGCTTTTGCATATGCTTTTGCCTAGATGGACCTTTCTCTGCCAAGAGCCCACTCTGTATCATGGAACAGGTAGAGTAGCTGTTCTTGGGCTCACCACCTCATGGACATCCCTTGGTCATAAACCTTACCACAATAAGTTAAATTTGATGCTCTGACTCCCCAAAAGACCAAGAGCCATCAGGCAGACACAGAGGCTGAGCAGTGTCCATATCCCCAACACCCAACTCAGAGCCTGGAGTAGAAAAGTCCTGATGAAATGTTTATTGAATGAATGTCCTGCACAATGAATTACTGATGGGCCATGGCAGAAACTCTGGCCCTGGAGAAGTGAAAGGAAAGAATGGCACCAGCATGGCATTGAGTTCCAGGTCAAATTAAGAAGCCAACCTCTAGCAATTCATAAAATTCAGCCAGCTGTGTCTTTAAGATCTTGCTTCTACGCTTTCTGGGCTGCTGACTGACAACTCCGTTCTCACACTCATCCTGGCACCTCACTGATACCTAAAGCATTCATCAGGCTGGTTGTCTCTTGATGGCTCAAGGCCCTAAGTGACTTCTTATTTCTCCCTTAACTTCCAGAAAAATTCCATTACTCTCATTGAGATGGATTATCTTGGATGTTGGGAAAGCAATCTGATTTATAATTCAAATATAATGCAATAGAAATAGAATACAATAAAAACTTGAGCATTCAAGTAAAAACTGAGTTTGACAGCTTCCTTATATTTAAAGACTAATGAGATGTGGTCAAGTACAATTTTCTGATATTGTATATTAAGATGTGTCAACATTTGGAAGGTCTGCACAATACAGTCAACCAATATTTTCCAAAAGACAATGCATCATATTATAAAATCATTCAAAAGATCCATTCAAAATGTAAGATATCAACTATACTCAAATTTTTAAAATTAAAATTAAAAAAGAAATGTATTTTATTTAAAAAATGCAAAAAGACCAATGAATTTTTATGAAATAGAATATGAAAAGTTCACTGCTATGATTCAGAGTGCAAATTGCAACTAACCTTTTAAAAACTACTTCTCAAGTTTTAGTATAGTATCAAAGAACAATATCCATAATTATCTGAAAAAACTATTAAAATTCTCCTCCTTTTTCCAACTACATATTTGCATGAGATCAGATTTTTTTATATACTTCAACCAAAACATATCGTAACAGATTGAATGCCAAAACAAATGTAAGAATCTAGCGTTTTCCTATTAAGCCAAACATTAAGGAGATTTGCAAAATGTGAAAGGATGCCACACTCCTCTCCAAACTTTTGTTTTGGAAAATACAGCTATTTTTCATAAAAACCATGTTATTTATGTTAACAGGTAATGGGTTTATTGTTCTTTTTCAATTAATTAATTAATTAATTAATATTTTTACAATTTCATTTTTAATGTTAGAATGGTAAATATCAATAAATATAAATAACATAAATAAAAACTCTGATCTCCAATAATTTTTAAGAGTATAAGAGAGTCCAGGGACGCCTGGCTGGCTCAGTTGGTAGAACATGTGACTCTTAATCATGGGGTTGTGAATTTGAGCCCCACATTGGGCATAGAGATTACTTAATAAAAAAAATTTTTTTTAAGAGTATAAGGGAGTCCAGGGAGCAAAATGTCTCCACTGCATAGAGTTACTAACTCCACTACAGAAGAGGAAACTGAGGTTCAGAAAGGCAAAGGGACTTTTCAGTCCTCCAACTGCTAAGTGATAAACCCAGACTTGAGCTCATCTGTTTGATTCCACAGCCCACAGTCTTCACCACTGCTCTCTGCTTTATCACCTTGACATTCAACAATCATTGCAATAAGTACAGGAATTTTGCTTTGCAGCTTTCAAAGAGCTTTTACTTCCATTAATCTGCTCTTATTATCACAACAGTTTGGGAAGGTTGGGACTATTTACATCTTCTCTGAACAGATAGGGATACGGAGTCTCAGAGAGATGTAGTATCTTTGCCCAAGGCCCCAGCTGGAAGGTGCAGAGCTGGGATTTGAGCCAGGCTTATCCAACTGTAGCATTTGCCTTCTTTCTACCCCTCCCTGGTAAGCCAGTGTATGTGTCCCTCCACACGGGTCCTCATACAATCACTTATTAGAAGTGCTTTATTTGACTATTTCAAGTCGCCCTGTGATATTTACTTGAAATGCACTTTATAATCTGGAG
This sequence comes from Halichoerus grypus, assembly GCF_964656455.1. Lineage (NCBI taxonomy): Eukaryota > Metazoa > Chordata > Mammalia > Carnivora > Phocidae > Halichoerus > Halichoerus grypus. The sequence continues at coordinate 83,347,326 of NC_135725.1, read as the reverse complement.
TGAGCCTTGTTTAGATTTCTTAGATACAGAAAACTTCTAGTGCTTTCTAGTGGAGAGGAGTATGGCATTCTTTCACATTTTGCAAATCTCTTTAATGTTTGGCTTAATAGAAAAACACTAGATTCTTTTCTGTATCTAAGAAATCTGTATCTACCCCCCTAGAGTAGGGGGGAATTATAAATGCCAGGATAAAATACCATAACTATTTTTGTTCCCTAGAACAATGGCTTGATTTGTAAGTACTTAAATAAATTAGCTTTCTTACATTGAGTGATTCATTTGCTGAAAGACAAAATTTTCACATCATTTATCTTAGTTTGGATTCCTCGAGACGATTTGGATGCAAAGAGCTTATTTGGGAGATGGTCCCAGGAAACATGGTGAAGGAGCAAGGAGGTGGGTCAGGGAAAGGAACAAAGCTAGCAGAGGTGCATTACTGCAGCGGTGACCACTGTGGGCAGCCAGGACTTAGACCCACTGAGGATCTTCAAGCAACTGCATGGATCGTGTCTCCAAGTGTCAGCTGAGGGGCAAGAAGCTGGGGTGTTTATCTACTAGTTCCCTCCCCTCATTGTTGAGGATTGCGACCTTAGGTAGAGAGATAGAGCAGGCTCCCAGCTTGTAGGCAATTGTCTGCATATGACCTTGGGATAAGCTGAAGGGACATGGGTAGGGTGCTGACAGCCTGTGCCCAGTGGCCACACCTTTCATTCCTTTAGTCAACAAATCCTTACAGGAGCCTCCTATGGGCCAGGCCCTGTCCTGGACGCTGGAGCTGCAGAGACGAGCCACCAACACAAGCCCTGTGCTCATGAAGTTACCCATGGGCTGGCGCAAGCACACTTCACGGAAGCAGAAGACTAGATCATGGTGCTTTCACAGTAGCAACAGATACTGGGTGAATGGGTGGATAACAAGCATTTAGAAGCAGAAAGATTCTTTCTTTTTTCTCTTTCTTTCTTTCTTCTTTCAATGCCACCATGGGTCTCTGCCTGGCACTTGTCAAAAATTAAAGTTTTGGGGCACCTGTGTGGCTCAGCACCTGACTCTTGATTTTGGCTCAGGTTATGGTCTCAGGGTCATGAGATCAAGCCCTTCTTGGTCTCCTTGCTGGGCATGGAGACTGCTTGAGATTCTCTCTCTCCCTCTCCCCGCCCCGCCCCTCTCCCCACCCAATTCGTGTGCGCACATGCTCACGCACATGCGCATTCCCTCTCTCTCTCTAAAAAAAAAAAAAGAGGAAGAAGAATGAAAAAAATTAAAGGCTCAATTGAAAAGAAGGAGAAGAAGAAAAAAGCCTCCAGGGGAAGGGTAGAAGGAATGCGATAGATGCATAGAGCAGGTCATGATATGAATAACAGCGCTTTTTTTTTTTTTTTTTTTGGTAGTCACTGCAATATTTTTTATAAATGTAAGAAAAGCTGATGATGACAATAGGATGGATAAAAGCAGTGACTACAATTTTGGTGTCCCTGTAATGGGACACTTCGCACACATTTTACAGATGGGAAACTGAGGCTTAGAGAGATGCAGTGACTTTATCAAAGATATGGTGGCTTAAAACCAAAGTCAATATAAATCCAAAGTCCTGGCTCTTTCCTCCAGCCACGTGGTGGAAGAGAAGAGGAAAGAGGGAGACAATGAGCAGGAGTGGGGGGGGGGGCAAGGAATAGGGGGAAAGAAAGAAGAAGGAAAGGAGAGAAACAAGGGCAGGAGAGCCTGTGGGAATAGAGCTACCTGCTACCTATAGAAAGAGGCACCCCTCTGAGCCATCGCAGCCCTAAAGCTTGGCTGCAAGGAACACATTGTGTGTAAAGAAAAAGATGTCCCTTCCTACTGATGGATGATAAAGCTCTAACCTGGGCATGTGGCTTGGCAAGCAGAATGAGGGCTGGATTTCAGGTCTCCTTTCCCCCTTTCTTGGTCACACTGAGCAGGAAGGTGAATTAGAAGAGGAAAAAGTCTAGTTTGTATTGGTTTAAGAGAAGTAGGAGAGTTCCCAACAGGGGTTCTCTCTGGAGGTCCCACAAGCACAATTGTGAAGGCACTTGCTGTCTAGAGGTGACAGGAAAGCATTTGACCGAGAGAAACCTGACTTCCTCCTACCATTCCCACTTCCGTCTTTCATCCAGCTCGTTCATCTACCCTGCCGTCCACCCTCCACCCTTCCCACTTGCTCCTCCCTCCAACCAGCTGCACACCCATCCACTCGTTGGTTCAGTCACTCTAAAAACCTTTCGAGCCCACTCTGTACAAAAGTCTCTGTTGGATTCTGGGCACCAAGAGGCGACTCCATCAAGGTAGACTTGACTGCCTCAGACTGGGGGGCGGGGCGGGGGGAGGAAGAAAGAGAGGGAAGGGGAAAGAGGGAGAGGTCACAGTCTAAGAGGAATTGTGTGGAGACAGGAAGACACGGGAAACTACATGGAGGAGGTAACTGGTCTGGGCTTTGGAGACTGGGTAGGATTCCTTAGGGGAATGCAAATAATCAAAACCACAACGAGATACTACCTCACACCCATCCTATTATGATAGCTACTATGAAAATAAAATAAAATAACAAGTGTTGGAGATGATATGAAGAAATTGGAACCCTTGGGCACTGTTTGCAGGAATGTAAAATGGCACAATTACAGTGGAAAACAGTATGGAGGGTCCTCAAAAAATTAAAAATGGAGTTACCATATGATCCAGCAATCCCACTTCTGGATATGTACCTCAAATAATCGAAAGCAGGGTCTCAAAAGGTATTTTTTTAAAAGATTTTATTTATTTATTTGCTAGAGAGAGAGATAATAGGCGAGAGAGAGTGAGTGAGAGTACAAGCAGGGAGAGCTGCAGGCAGAGGGAGAAGCAGGCTCCCTGCTGAGCAAGGAGCCCAATGCAGGACTCGATCCCAGGACCCTGGGATCATGACCTGAGCTGAAGGCAGCCGCTTAACCGACTGAGCCACCCAGGTGTCCCTCAAAAGGTATTTTTACACTCATGCTCATAACAGCATTACTGACCAGAACCAAAAGGTGGAAGCAACCCAAGTGTCTGCTGATGGATGAACAGATAAAGAAAACGTGTTATGTACCTACAGTGAAATATTACACAGCCTCAGGAAGGAAGGAAATTCTGACACCTGCTACAACATGGGCGAACCTTAAGGACATTATGCTAAGTGAAATAATCCAGCCATAAAAACAAATACTCTGTGATTCCACTTAATATATTGTACCCACAGCAGTCAAATTCTTAGAGACGGAAAGTAGAATGGTGGTTGCCAGGGGCCGTGGGGGGGGAGAGGAATGATGAGTTATTGCTTAATGAGTGGAGAGCTGGGGAGGTACAAGATGAAAAGCATTCTAGAGATCGGCAGCACAGCGATAAAGACGTATTTAATAACACTGCTGAGCTGTACACATAACAATGGCTGAGGCAGTAGCTAAGGGAGCATGAAGGGCACCTGCAGCACAGAACGGTTGCTCCTCCCTCAAGTGGCTGACAAATAACCATGTGGCACCTGGAACTGAAGGATGTGCTCCGAGCACTGGCCAGTCCTCCCATCCCTGGGCACAAATCAAACAGGTGGAGAGGCTGATGGTACGGCTGAAGTCTTGCAAGCAACTAGGCAGAGACCAGGACCAGATGGAGCTTGGGCACTAATGTGGACGAGATGGCCTTTATATGTATAGACGAGTGAAGTCCGAGGTGGCCAAGCTGCTGCTAGAGTTCTACTCTAAATACATCTATTAAAATGAAAAAATCCTACGGTCTTTGGCCCAGAAGTGCCACTTTTAGATATTTAACCTGCAGAAATACAACAGAGACAAACCTACATGTTTATAAGGATGTTCATTGCAGGATTGCTTATTAACTTGGCAAGATTAGAAACAACTTCAACGTCCCTCAGTAGGGGGTTAAATTCATTCTGAGACATCAGTACCTGGAATAGGTGGAATACGGGGCAGCAATTTTGTTTAAATGAGGTTGTTACTGATATGGTACAATGATCATGGCCTGTTGTTACATGAAAGCAAGAAAGTTGCAAAATAGTGGATGATGCCTTTTTTGAAGAAGTTGTTACTACCACAGATCTTAATTATGCATGGGAAAAACTGTCTGCAAGATTAGACAGCAAAATATTCACAGAGATTCTCTTGCAGGGCAAAACCATGGGGGAAATGTTCGCTTACTACATTGGTGTCCGGAGGTGGTCTATACAGTTGGTAAGAGAAACAACGTTCCAGTCCCACTGCCCAGGATGGGATGGCACCCAGTAGTGCCACCAACAAGCAGAGTGACCTCCCTAAGCCATTTGACATTTGTCTGCCTCCATTCCCTTCTCTGTAAAATGGGAATGATGGTACTTACCTCAGTGATGGGCAAGGGTTACATGAGCTGGAAGGAGAGGCTGCGGAGTGTAGAGGTTCAACATTGTAGGTTTGCACCAGGCAGACCCAGCAGGTTGGACCCCCTGTTCCACCACTCAGCAGCCTTGGGCAAGTCACTTAACCGCTGTCCCTCGGCTTCCTCATCCATCAAATAAGAAGTAATTTAACTACCTTAGTATCACTGCCTATTAATACAACAACCTTATAAATTATGGTGCCTGGCATCTAGTAAGTACCCAACACATGTTGGTTGGTATATGGTTTGTGATATTTGCATTTTTATTATGAATATGCATTTTATCTTTTTTTAAAGTGGGCCCCACGCTGGGCATGGAGCCCAGCATGGGGTTTGAACTCACGACCCTGAGATCAAGACCTGAGCTTAGCTCAAGTCAGATGCCCAACCAACTGAGCCACCCAGGCACCCCGGCATTTTATCTTTTCTCTTTTAAAGATTTTATTCACTTATTTGAGAGCATGCAAGCGAGCACAAGCAGGGGGAGCAGCAGAGGGAAAGGGAGAAGCAGACTCCCTGCTGAGCAGGGAGCGCGACGGATGCGGGGCTTGATCTCAGGACCCTAAGATCATGACCTGAGCAGAAGGCAGCCATTTAACCGACTGAGCCACCCAGGCGCCCCTGCATTTTACCTGTTTGAACAACTTTATTGAGATATATTTTCACATATTATAAAATCCACACATTTCGAGTGTATAATTCAATAATTTTTAGCAACTATATCAATCTGTGCAAACATCACCATAAATCAGCTTTCAGACAATTTCATTCTCCATGAGGTCCCTCCTGTCTAATTACTGCTGATCCCCATTCACAGCACTCCCAGCCACAGGCATCCACTAATTTTTCTATCTCTATATTTCTGCCCTTTCTGAACATTTCATATAAATGGAATCATACAATATGTGGTCTCTTGTATCTGGTGTCTTTCACTTAGCACCTTGTTTTCAAGGTTTGTCCATAATACAGTATGTGTCCATCATTTAATTAATGTTTCCTTTAATTGGTGAATAATATCCCATTGTAAGGATATACCACATTTTGTCTGTCCATTCACCAGTTGATGAGCATTTAGGTGGGCTACAATTTTTAGCTCTTGTGAATAATGCTGCTGTGAACATTCATGGACAAATCTTCGCGTGGACATTGCACGTTTTCACTTATCTTGGGTAAAAGATGCCCGGGTGTGGACTTGCTGGATCTTGTGGTAGATGCATGTTAACTTTTTGAGAAACTGCCGAACTATTTGCCAAAGTGGCTGCCCAATTTTACATTCCCACCAGCACCAGGGTTCGTGCTGCTCCACATCTTCACCAACACTTGCTATCATCTATTTTGTTTATTCTAACCATTCTAGTAGGTGGGAAGTGGCATCTCGTTGTGGCTTTAATTGGCATTTCCCTAATGACAAATGGTATTGAGCATCTTTAAATGTAATTATCGACTGCATTTTACTTTTGTAACCAGAAAAAAAAGAGTTCAGATGAGTGACCACTCCCCTGTAGGGAGTGAAATCTCTCCCTGCCCTTTCCCTGCCTCTTTCATCCCTGTCCCACCTCAACATGGGCAAACACCCCCATCTGCCTGGGGGAGGAGGCCAGAGCGGACCCAACAATACCAGCACCTGTTTGTTCTGCAACAGAGAAACCCTGCAGCTAGGCTGCTGAATATAATGGGACTCTCTCTCTTACCACAGACTATCTCCTCCCACTGGGTACCTGCTCAGGCTCACCCAGTGGAAGCCTAGGGCGTGCCATCTTAGAAAGCCACCAGAAAGGCACAAACTGCCGGGACAACCCAGGGGTGCCTAGGTGGAGGGTTTAGCGTACCTGCCTCCTTCCCTTCACTCAGAGCCAGAAGCATAGCTCTAGACATGAGATCAGTTCAGCCCACAGCCGCCTGGGCTCAACCTAGGCTGCAGGACCCTCCACAGGGCAATCACAAGGGATCTGGAAACTGGGTGTTAAAGGCAGGGTCCTTGGGGCACCTGAGTGGCTCAGTTGGTGAAGCATCTGCCTTCGGCTCAGGTCATGATCTTGGGGTCCTGGGATCGAGCCCGGCAGTCGTCGGGCTCCCCGCTCAGCGGGGAGTCTGCTTCTCCCTCTCCTGCCCCTCCCCCTGCTCGTGCTCTCTCTCTAGTGCTCTCTCTCAAATAAATGGATAAAACCTTAAAAAAAAAAAAAAAGTCAGTGTCCTTTCCTGATTTCCAGAAGGATGCCAGGCACTGGGCGGCGCTGCTATGTCCTAGCACAGGTGCGCATGTGCAGCATACGGTTCGGGGGTGGGCAAGGGCACAGGTTTGGAAGCCAGGCACCATATCAAAGCCCGGCTCCGTGGAAACAGAGAAGGAGATCCTGCCTTCAAGAAGCCCCCACAGTGTAAGGAGCCGGTCGCTGACCCTCCAAGCCCGGGTGACAAGTGCCGTAACAGGATGTGCCGGGGGTCTGGGGGTGCAGGATAGTAGCTGGAACAACAGTTGACTGAGGGCCCCCACGTGCTGGGTGGATGCCTGCATGTTCCTGATCCTTCCCACAGCCTTGCGACGGATGTCAGGGAGAAGTCAGCTAACCTGACCTGCATTCAGCCGATTTGCCGGACTAACGGCCACCCTCCTGTCCCTGGTTGAAACATCCTGACACCGCCCGCGCGGGCTCACGGCTCCAGCCTCCGCAGCCTCCTCCGCCCTGCCGGAGCTGGGCTCCCACTGGCGGAGCTGTGAGCTACCAGAATCAGGAGCGTGTGTCCCCAAAAAGCTTTGGCCAATTTGTGTTGATTGTTATAATTATGTAATTTAGCTAAATAAAACAAAGAGTGAAATCTGTGTGTGTGTGTGTGTGTGTGAGAGAGAGAGAGAGAGAGAGAGAGAGAGAGAGGAAGTAATGTTTTGAGAAAAATGAAGTCCAATGCTTTGGAAATATGCAATAAAGACAAATTGCTAAAAATAGATCTGTTGCTGTAGTTTTGGAGAAGATTTGGGGTGGGAGGGGATAGTAACAATGCAGAATTCCAAATTCAGATTGCTTCACAAGAGTTCCAACCATCCATCTGAAAAGAAAAAGGAACTGGAAATCTTCAGCGATGCTCTGTGTGTGTAGGGGAACAAAGTGGAACTCCAGCCAGAGAACCTGAACTTGAAGTAGAAATGTTGGCCCACGCTGATTATCTTAAGTTAGAATAAAGTGTTTAAAGTATTTATGAATCCTTTTTCATGACTGCCTTACTCAGCCAACAATTTTTTAAATTTAAAATCAATTAATTAAAATACAGCATATTATTAGTTTCAGAGGTAGAGGTCAGTGATTCATCAGTCTTATATAACACCCAGTGCTCATTACATCCCGTGCCCTCCTTAATGCCCATCGCCCAGTTACCCCATCCTCCCACCTCCCTCCCCTCCAGCAACCCTGTTTTTTCCCTGTGATTAAGAGTCTGTTTTGGTTTGTCTCCCTCTCTGATTTCGTCTTATTTTATTTTTTCCTCTCTTCCCCTATGATCCTCTGTTTTGTTTCTTAAATTCCACATATGAGTGATATGATATGATAATTGTCTTTCTCTGATTGATTTATTTAGCTCAGCATAAACCCTCTAGTTCCATCCACATCATTGCAAATGGCAAGATTTCATTTTTTGATGGCTGAGTAATATTCCAGTGTGTATACTCAGCCATCAAAAAAATGAAACATGTATAATATATATATATATATATATATATATATATATATATATATATATCACCTCTTCTTTATCCATTCATCTGTCCATGGACATCTGGGTTCTTTCCATAGTTTGGCTATTGTGGACATGGCTACTATAAACATTGGGGTGCAGGTACCCCTTCGGATCCCTACATTTGTATCTTTGGGGTAAATCCCTAGTAGTGCAATTGCTGGGTCATACGGTAGCTCTATTTTCAACTTTTTGAGGACCCTCCATACTGTTTTCCAGAGTGGCTGCACCAGTCTGTATTCCCACCAACAGTGTAAGAGGGTTCCCCTCTCTCTGCATCCTCACCAACATCTGTCATATCCTGAGTGGTGAATTTTAGCCATTCTGACTGGTGTGAGGTGGCATCTCATTGTGCTTTGATTTGTATTTCCCTGATGCCAGGTGATATGGAGCATTTTTTTATGTGTTTTTTTGGCTATCTGTATGTCTTCTTCGGAGAAATGTCTGTTCATGTCTTCTCCCCATTTCTTGACTGGATTATTTGTTCTTTGGGTGTTGAGTTTGATAAGTTCCTTATAGATTTTAGATACTAGCCCTTTAGCTGATAAGACATTTGCAAATATCTTCTCTCATTCTGTCGGCTGTCCTTTGGTTTTGTCAACTGTTTCCTTTGCTGTACAAAAGCTTTTTATCTTGATGAAGTACCAATAGTTCATTTTTACCTTTGTTTCCCTTGCCTTTGGAGACGTGTCTAGCAAGAAGTTGCTGCGGCCGAGGTCACAGAGGGTTGCTGCCTGTGTTCTCCTCTAGGATTTTGATGGATTCCTGTCTCACATTTAGATTGTTCATCCATTTTGAGTCTATTTTTGCATATGGTGTAAGGAAATGGTCCAGTTTCATTCTTCTGCATGTGGCTCTCAGCCAACCTTTTGATTACCTAATCAACTACTTGGACCAAACAGGTTAGCCGAGAGGTTTCTAGTGGATTATTATGCCCATTTCACAGATGAAGAGAGTAAAGTAGGAGAGGCAAAGTACCTGTTCAAGGTCACACAGCCAAGAAGTCCTAGTATAGGAAACGGGGCTTGAGTGACTCCTGAGCCAAGATCCGCCCCACTCATGGTCTCTCGTGGGTGGGTGTACTGGGTGTGAGCTGGAGACTGTGTCAGGCTATAGGTGTAAGAATGAGTGTGTGGAGGGTGGTGTGGTGACAGAGCGCGGGTGACAGTGTCAGACTATGTCCTGGATGGATGTGTATTTGTGTATGAGTGTATGTATGAGTGTGCACATGTGCGCATGCACACATGTTCCTGACATGGTCTTGGTGCTAGCCTGGCCCACCTCCTAAAGTTTCCTCTGATAGCTGTGCTCAGAAGCCAGTCCCAGTCCCAGCGGTGTGGCCGCCATAGGGGCACCCACTCCATGCACAGACATGTCTACATAACCCTGGCTGGGGGACCCTAGGGATCTGGGACCCAAGGAGGACGCTTGTGCAGAAGCCATCAGGGCCCAGCCCAGAAATGGTCCCACCTCATCTGCCTTCCTGGCCCGAGAGATCAGAAGATAAGCAGCCCCGCCAACTCCTACACCCCGAGGAGGGCCCTACACCCCAAGGAGGGCCCTACACCCCAAGGAGGGCCCTACACCCCAAGGAGGGCCCAGCCACAGTGGCAATATCAAGCCCTGCCCCCTCCGCAGCCCCAAAGAGACTGCCTGCATGGGCCCACCAGGGGCCTCCACCCTTCCCGGTGGCATCCTCCCCCTTTCCCAGGGAGCAGTGGGCCTGGCTTCTCTATGGGATACCTGCAGGCTTAAAGCACCCCGATTCAGAGGCCCTGAACTCTGCTATTTTTCCTGAGGGCCTGCAGGTTCCAGAGCAAATCAGGATGGTGCAGGAGAAAAGCCAAGCAGGCTGGGTTGAAATCGCCGCCGCTCACTCAGGGAGACCTGGGCAATGAGAGCCCCTTCTCTCCGCAGCTCATTCGCCTCATCTGTTAAATGGGGGTGGTGGCACCCACCTTATGGAAGGCAGGAAAGGCTCACACTCAGGACTGCTGAGATCCAAGCTCTTGGTCTGACACTTGCTAGCCGTGTGAGTTTGGGCGAATGACTTGACCACCTTGTGCTTCAGTTTTTCTCAGGTATAACATGAGGACCATAACAGTACCTATTTGATAGGGTAGATATGAAGGTAAAATGAATTAATATATGCAAAAACTTAGAATGAGCTTATAAGACACTGAGAACTATAGCTGTTCACTATTATGATTATCATCATTATAATAATTGTTTTTAACATTGCAGGGTTTAGGTGAACACGGAATTAAATGCACGCAGTGCAGCACCCATAGGAGCCCAGGACAGCTTGGCTGCCCCTCCCAGCCTGGGGAGAAGGTGGGGGAAGACACATGAGAGACCTGGGAACGTCCCAGGTCCCGTACCAGCCTCCCCTGTACTTTCCAGGTCATGAGCGTCCTTCCCACATGCTCAGTACTGTCTGCTATGAGCGTGTTTCAGGTCTCCTACCTTGTTTAGGCTCCGAGCAGACCCCAGTGGGGTCCTCGGCCCCATTTGCCAGATGAGGTAACTGAGAACATTTCCGGGGTGTTTTACTGCCACCCAGAGGTCGGGATCCCAGAATGTTCAAGTCAGAAAGGCCCTCAGGACTCCCTGACCCCAGGAGTGGTCTCATCTCCCATGCAGCTGGGGCTGACTGGTCCCGGGGGCTGACTGGTCCAGGAGGCTGACTGGTCCAGGAGGCTGACTGGTCCCGGAGGCCTGCTTGAGGATTTTGAGGCAACACAGGACCTCAGACAGAAAACGTGCTGTGATTGATTAGCGATGTCTTCCGTGAATGCAGAAGAGTGTCACATGGTGACGTGTGTCACTGGTCATCCTGTTCTCATCCACCCCCTTACTTAGTGAATGCCTTAGACATGGACGTCCCTTGCCCATGGTCTCGAAGGAGATGGTGCACAGTGGAGACAGACACTGCCCAGGCCAGGCTCTCCCCCACCTGGCGCTGGATTGTTTCCACTTTCCTGGGGAGAAATTTACTTGGTGCTTCTGCCATCTGTGGTCCTGGCTGCTAGGAATCAAGTTACTCAGAGTGCACTGAGGAGCTGGTGGGAGGCGGCCCCTGCCTCTGCCCCTGCTCCCAGCAGGTCCGGATGAGTCTCGTGCCCCTGTAGCCTACCACTCCGGGGCTGTTGGTTATCCGGAATATTCAGGAGCTGCCCCCCTCCCCCAAGGAGAGGTGTGAAGGAAGTAGGTCTCTGATACATCATCAAGCTGTACTCCTCACCCAGGGTCGCTGGGATGGGACCCAGCAAGGCTGTTCCCACCATGCCGCAAGAATGTGTATGGCAGAAAATGCCAGCAAAACATTCAGAGCAAGCAGGAACAAGGGAGATACACATTTTGAAATTCACATATGTACGTGATACATATACGGTTACTGATACACACTCAGTTATAACAGAGAATCCAGAGAATATAGCGCAACAAATACCCACACACGCCTACTAGCTTGAGTTAACAAATGTATGCAATTAATCATCTTTGCTTTAGACATTTTTTATGAAAGAAACAAAATGTTGAAGATTTTTAAATTGAAGTCCTTTTCATACCCCTCCCCGGTTCCACTTCCCTTCCTCGGGCAGAGGCAACTACTCTCAGGAATTTGGCATGAATCAGGGACGCCTGGGTGGCTCAGTCCGTTGAGCGTCAGACTCTTGATTTTAGCTCAGACCCTGATCTCATGGTTGCAGGATTGAGCCCCGCATCGGGCTCCACGCTCAGCGTGGAGTCTGCTTGAGATTCTCTCTCTCCTCTCCCTCTGCCCATCCCCCTGCTCGTCCTCTCTCTCTCTCTCTCTCTCAGTAAATAAATAAATAAATAAAATATTTTTAAAAATTAAAAAAAAAATTGGTATGTATCCTCCCAGTCCATTTTTTTATCAGCACCACATTCTAACCAACTGAGCTAACCAGCCAACTCCAGTCCATTTTTTTAAATCCATAAACAATACATAGTACTGTTGTGTGTGTTTTAAAATTTTACATAAGTGATGTCTTATTATACTTATCATTTTTCAACTTACTTTATGTATTAGTTTCTTAGGGCTGTTATAAACAAAATACCACAAACAAGGCGGCTTAAAGCAATGGTAATTTATTCTCTCTCAGTTTTGGAGGTTAGAAGCCTGAGATCAAGGTTTTGGCAGGGCCATGCTCCCTCTGAGGTTCTGGCCTCTTCTGACTCCCAGTGGTGGCTGTCAATCATTGGCGTTTCTGGCTTACCGCTGCTTTGCTCTAATCTTGCTTTTGTCTTTACATGTCTTCTCCCTCTGTGTCTCTGCCTCACCTGGCATTCTCCTTTCTGAGCATGTCATATCCAAATATCCCTCTTCTCATAAGGACACACGTCAGGGGTCCCTGGGTGGTGGTTAAGTGTCTGCCTTCAACTCAGGTCATCATCCCAAGGACCTGGGATCGATTCCCCCATCAAGCTCCGCATTGAGCCCCGCATCAGGCTCCCTGCTCAGCAAGGAGTCTGCCTCTCCCTCTCCTTCTGCCCCTCATACCCGCTCATGCTCTCTCCCTCTCTCTCTCAAATGAATAAATAAAATCTTAAAAAAAGAAAAAGGATACTACTCCTATTGGATTAGGGTCCATCCTAATGACCTCACTTTAGCTTGATTACATCTGCAGAGACCCTATTTCCAAATAAGGCCATGTTCAGAGGTAAGGCATCAACAAATCTTTTGGGGTGACACAATTTAACACATAACACTTTTAAAAATCAAAATTATACTGTTTATATTTATCCAATGTTGATATATGTAACAAGTTCATTTGGTTTAGAGTATGATGTTCTACTTTATAAACAGGTAATACTGATTTATTTAATTACTCTCAGGTTTAAAATCCCTGACATTTCCTTGACCAACGAGCAAGGATTTCTCTAGGGTTCATTCTGGGGAGCAGAACTGCTGGTCACTTGGTATGCATATTTCCAATTTGTATAAGAGACTGCCAAATTGTAGTCTTTGAGAGTTCACATTTTCCCACATCTTCACCAACACTTAATAGTGTCAAACTTTCCAACCTTTGCCAATCGGTGGATGTGAAATGGAATCTCTTTGCTGTTTAATTTGCATTTCTTCTCTAAGTAGTGAGGTTAAGTATCTTTCTTACGCTTATTCATCATCCCTGCTTCCTTTTTTGTGAATCGTTCATATTCTTTCCCCATTCTTTGATTGGGTTGTCTTTCTCTTATTGATTTATGAGAGTTCTTTATATATTGAACATTAATCCTATGTATGCCACAAATGTCTTCCCATAGACTCCTGCTCAAATTTTAACTTTGCAAGAGCCTTTTATTACATGAGAGTATTTGATTGGGTTGAGCCTAAAGTTAACAATATTCTCCTTTATGATTTCTGGCTTTTCATAATTTACTGAAGAACTCCTTCCTTATCCCAAGACATAAAGAAAATCTCCTACTTGTCTTCTACAAACCTTTCAGACTGTTTTTCACATTTAGGCCATTAATTAATCTTGCTTATTTTTGTATATACTGTGAGATAGGGTCTGATGTCATTTTTTTCCATACGGAAAGCTTCTCCAGACCCTATTTTTATATAGGCCATCCTTTCCTCTTACAGACTCGTGATGCCTTTTTAAAAAAAAAGATTTTATTTATTTAAGAGAGAGAGCGTGTGCAAGCATGAGAGAGAGCATGAGTGGCGGTGGGGGGGGCAAGGGTAGAGGAAGAGGGAGAAGGAGACTCCCCACTAAGCAGGGAGCCGGACAAGGAGATCCATCCCAACACCCTGTGGTCATGACTTGAGCCGAACGCAGACGCTTAACCAACTGAGCCACCCAGGCGCCCCTTGTAATGCCTTTTGATCATGCACCATCGTCCCATGTAAGTTGTGTCTGTTTCTGGGATTTTTTTTCTGTTCCACTGATTTATTTGTCCACTCCTGTGCTAATAACCAGGATGTGCTCTTATCAAAGCTTTATAATAAATCCAGGTATTTTTAGGGTAAGACCCCTATCTTGTTCTACCTAAGATTTGTCTTAGCTATTCATGCACTTTTACCTTTCTGTATGGATTTTAGAATTAGTTTAACAAGTTTGATGAGAAATCTTGTTGGAATTTTAATTGAGATTACATAGATTTTATGAATTAATTTCAGAAAAAATTAAAGTAGTTATGAAATTGAGTCTTCCTTTCCATAAACATCGTACATAGCCTCATTTATTTGTGTGTGTGTTTTTCAATAATATTTTGTGTTTTCTTCATTGGGTTATCACACATTTTTGTTTGTTGATTACTAGACCCTTTAAAATCCTATCTTTTCTGTTACATTTACATTCTCTCATTGGTTATTACTGGTAGATAAGCACATGGTGGATTTTCTAGGTTGATCCCATATCCAGCAAACTCAATCCCTTACTCTTTAGTTCTAGCCAGAAAGATGGGGAGCTTTGGACGTGGTGACTTGCAGAACCCAAGTCAGGACACAGTGTAGGCTATGTGTTTAGAGCATGGATTTTGCCATCTGACAGGTGAACCTGGGTTTGAGTCCTGGATTTGCCACTTAGTAGCTGAATAAGTTACTTAACCTCTCTGAACTAATGATCACACCCGTTCCCTGGGTGATTTTGAGGAGTCAGGGAGATAAAATGCTTAACAGTGTCCAGCACAGTGCCTGGCACAGAAACAGTGTTTAACGGATGTTGGTTCTTATAAATTTTACTAACTGGACTCCCCTGCATAGCTGAGAGATAATAGCCCATAGTGAAACAAATCAACCCCTGCCTCTATTTATCATGAAGCAGCCACACAGAGTTGCCAGCATTTGAAGCAGCTTGATCACAAATTAACCCCCATATTCAGTGACTGTCCTAGAGACTGCTGACTTGGAGCTCATGTTTAAAACCCATTTGTTCTCTCTGCCATTTTATTTTTTTTTAATTTTTTTATTGTTATGTTAATCCCCATACATTACATCATTAGTTTTAGATATAGCGTTCCATGATTCATTGTTTGTGCATAACACCCAGTGCTCCATGCAGAACGTGCCCTCCTCAATACCCATCACCAGGCTAACCCATCCTCCCACCCCCCTCCCCTCTAGAACCCTCAGTTTGTTTTTCAGAGTCCATCATCTCTCATGGTTCGTCTCCCCCTCCGATATCCCCCCCTTCATTCTTCCCCTCCTGCTACATTCTTCTTCTTCTTTTTTTCTTTCTTAACATATATTGCATTATTTGTTTCAGAGGTACAGATCTGAGATTCAACAGAAAAGATAGGATTTTAAAGGGTCTAGTAATCAACAAACAAAAACAATTCACAGCGCTTACCACTCTCTGCCATTTTAATACACAAGGCCTCCCAATCAGCCAGCAATGGCTTGTCACTGACCATTGATCTGAGAAGCCTTGGAGACACCCGCCCATCTCTCTGACCCTGCCCTGTGCCCCCACATCCTGAGCCACTCTTGAGTAAGGTGATGGACATCAAGTGCTATAGACTGGATGTGTCCCGCCCCTAACCCATGATATGATGGTATTCGAAGATGGGGCCTAAGGTCATTCCTGATGAATCTGCTGAATCTCATAAAATACCAGAGAGCTCCCTCACCCTTTCCACCATGTGAAGACACAGCAAGAAGATGACTGTCTATGGCCTGGGAAGATGCTCTCATCAGACACGCAATCTTCTAGCTCCTTGATCTTGGACTTCTGGGTCTCCAGAACTATAAGAAATAAATTTCTGTTGTGTATTAGCTACCCAGACTATGGTATTTTTGTTATAGCAGCCTGAACAAACTAAGACACCAAGCCAGACCATCCCAAACATACCTTCCTAACAATCCATGTGGCTACTTCTTCATAATATGGAAAGAGATGAACAGGCAGACAGAGTAGTAGCAATGATATTGATATTATTAGAAGTATCCCTACAACTCTGAAGAGACTATCATTGGCAATGCACACGGGCTCAAATCCAACCGCTCTGAAGTCAGAGCCCAGAAAGAGCTGGACAGTGACAGTCGTTGATAAAGAAGGAGGAATGGCTCCAGGTATGAGTCAGGATTTACTAAAACACAGTCAAAGAAGAACCAGAAAGTACACCCGAAAAGGACCCTGAGGGGTCACATAATGTTTCAAGCTGTGGGTAATGCTCAGGTGTTTTGTTCAAAGGAGCCATCCCTGACCAAAACCCCACCTCTGGGTCTGCCCCCCCTCCCCACCCCGCCCCGCCCCGAAGGCTTTGGGAAATGCAACAGTAGGATCTGGTGCATCGTAGGCCTTCAGTAAACATTGGTGATGACACCCTGTGTGTCAAGCCTAAGAGAAGTACATTATAGATATGATTTCACTTAATCCTCCTAACAAAGCACAAAGGGAGTGAATATCCCCCCAGAGGAAGTAGAGCTCAGGAAGGAGCAGGGCCAGGATGTGAACACAGAGGTTTAGTTTTTGTTGCTCCCCGAGTGAGCAGTGCCCGTGGACTGATACGCGTGACTCCAGGTTTAGGGACTGTCCTCGGCGGCCCTGTGAGTAGTGTCACTGGGCTACAGAGTCAGTTCAATGCGCTGCTGGGTATTCTGAGTATTTGATTGCACTGGTAAGTACTTCTGCCCAGCTGCTGGGTATGGGTGCAAGTCCTAAGCTCATCTGAGGGTGATCTGACCGCCCAGCCGTGGCCAGGGCCCTGGCTCTGGGGCCTCCCTGGGGTGCCTCCCTGGCAGATCAACAATTTCCCAAACTGCACAACAGCTGCTTGACTTCATGCAAATGGCTGAGGCTGGCCCACCTCACCCCTTCTCCCCCTGGGTTCCCAGGGAGCCCGAGGCACAGCTGGGGCTGGGTTAGGGGGGAGGAGGAAGCCTCTGGGGTCCTGATCACAGGGTTCACCCTGGCAGAGGCTTGGGGGCCCAGGGACATTCCCACACCCCTTAAAACCTGCCACAGACAGCAGCCGAGGGGGGCAGAGGAGAGGAGCTAAAAGAGAAGACTGCTAGGCAGATGCCCAAAGACCCCAAAGCCTCAGAAGTCACGGAGTGTACCTCTTCCCAGCCCATTGCCCAGGTGGGGAGAATGAGGCCCCAAATCAGACTCCGCAGGAATGCCTATGAGTTCTGCCCTTGGAGACAACATATAGGCAGACCCTGTCCTGCCTTCCCTGGAAGGGGGCCTGAGAGGGCCCAGGCATGCCTAATCCCCTCCCTGCCCACCCTCAATGCCTGGGCTTGACCTTCCCTTCTGGAATCCAAGCCACATACCCAGAAGCTGGAACTGGGGCCCCAGAACACTCTGGGCTCACGTCCTACATGACATTCTCTATGTGCTCCTTCTAAAGTGATATTAAATCACTTGTCAGCTTTTCCAAATTTCTAACAAAGGTAGTACATGCTTTGCTAAACAGACATACACCTACCCTATGACCCAGCAATTCCACTCCTAGGTATATACCCAGACATGAGTGCATGTGGCTACCGAAAGATCGGACACACGTGTTCCCAGAGCCTTGTTCACAATGGCTCCAGACTGGCAACAACTAAATGCCATCAATAGAGACTGGGTAAATGAGTTGGGTATTTCTACGGTGGGGTATTACCCAGCCATAAGAAGGGGATGAACCACCAGGACGTGCTGCATCACAGATGAATTACACCTTTATTATGTTGAACCAAGGAAGCCAGACACAAAAGACTCCTTACTGTATTATGCCATGTATACGAAGTTCGAGAACAGGCAGAGCTATTCAAGACAATAGAAGACAGGATGGCGCTTACCTCTGGGGGCAAATACAGACTGGGGAGGGGCACTCTCTGGGGTGCTAGAGATGCCTACCCCTTGACCTGTGGGGTTATGTGGGTAACATACATATGTAAAACAATTATCCAACCATACACTTAGACACACACTTTTTACTGCGTGTTATGCCACATCCCCAAATAACGTTTTAAGTGTGTATGAGCTAAAAAACAAAAGTGCATGGGGGCGCCTGCCTGGCTCAGTCAGGAGAGCAAGCGACTCTTGATCTCGGGGTTGTGAATTTGAGCCCCATGTTGGGTGTAGAGATGACTTACAGAAAGAAAAAGTACATGGTCATTGATAGGAGTTGACAAATGCAGAGGTCTTTAAAGAAATTCTAGCTCTCCCACCCCCAACACCAACCACTTCTCCCTGCTGAGTCTTAGGTTCATTCTGAGTCCTGGAGTCCCTCTGGAGGAACACTCCTGAGACAGAGAGATGAACCAAGTGGTCTTCCCTGCCCCCAGAAACCCACCACTTACCTGATGGAGGCAGGAGACAGAAATTCCAGTCCACCTCCTTATGCCCAGTTTTCTCAGATTGCTGTCCCCCTTCCTGGGGCCCTTTCTCCAGGAGGGCTGTTAGGAGGAGGAGCCACTGGGCTTGGCAGGAGCACCATTAGCTACATGACACATGGGTCAAGTCTGCCCACCCAGTGCTTCTCCTAAGCCATCCAGAGGAGCATTCGGCTACCAAGCAGTTAGCAACTGAGCCTTTACCCTGTCTCTGTCCTCTCCAGGACAGGAACAAAGCAGGAACCCCCCGCCCAAGATAAGATCACTGAAGAATCCCAAAGAGCTAAAGGGAGAGATGGGAAAGTAAAGGATTCTCCACCTCCTGCTTTTACATCTCCCATGATGGGGAGCTTACTACCTCCCAAGTCTGCCTCTCCTCTCCCTAGCTGGTCCTAACTAAACAAATCCTTGCTTTCAAGGAGAGGGAATTTGTGGCTTATGGCTCCATCACTAGGGTGACCAACTTGCCCCGGTTTGGCCAGGACTTTGCCAATATGGGTGCTGCAAGTCCAGTATCCCAGAAAACCCCTCAATCCAGAACAAACCAAGAGCTTAGTCACCCCGTTCCTAACTCCACCTTCTGGGCCAGTTAGGAGACATTTTCTCAGGGCTCCTTTCCCCGGGTACCATATCCAGGCCCAGCCACCACCCCAGGCCTGGTAGTGTAACATTTCTTCATTCAAACATTTACTTATAGCCCTCCAGAATGGCCTAGAGACTTAGGGCCTGGGCACTGCGTCTGAACAAACCTGGGTTCACATTCTGGCTGTGTGACTTTGCACTTGTTACTTAACCTCTCTGAGCTTCTATTTGATCTTCTCAAAGTGGAGATAATAGGCATCTACATCACAGGATTTTTGTACGTATTAAATGAGATCATGAATGGGAAATGCTTAGCATAAGGCCTGGCATCTAGTAACTACTCATAAATTGTTAGCTTTTATTCTAGTATTCAGACATCCAAAAACCATTTATTGTGTATTTACTCTGTTTGGGTCCTAGTTTAAGCACTAAAGACACACAAATAACCCAGATGTGCTACCCTACACACACCAAGCTGCTTACAGGCTGGTACGGAAAGCAGAGGAGGACAGAGGCAGTTATATTCCAGCATGAAACAGGCTGCAAGGAGATAAGACAGAGGGAAAGACCTGGGAAGGTTCCCAGAGGAGGTGACTTTCTTCTGGGCCTTGTCCCAGAGAAGCCAGGGGAAGGGCGTTCTATGAAGAGGGATTAGTTTGGGGCAAGGGCTAGAAAGCATGAAACAAAAGAGTTGCTCAGAGCGCCTGGGTGGCTCAGTCGTTAAGCATCTGCCTTCAGCTCGGGTCATGATCTCAGGGTTCTGGGATCGAGCCCTGCATCGGGCTCCCTGCTCTGCCAGAAGCCTGCTTCTCCCTCTCCCACTCCCCCTGCTTGTGTTCCCTCTCTTGCTGTCTCTCCCTCTGTCAAATAAATAAATAAAATCTTAAAAAAAAAAAAAAAGAGTTGCTCAGGGAATAACAAGTCATTCTGTACTGCAGAGTCTAGGCTGTATGTGGAGGGGGCCAGAGAAGGAGGCAGTTTAGAAAGAATTTTTTTTTCTTGATAAAATAGGAAACTATTTAAGTGCAATAGAATATATTTATTTTAACCAAAAGCCAGTATCATACTTTAAGGGAAATTCTCAAAGGCATTCCCATTTTGATGAAAAATAAGAAAAATGTGTCTATATTCAACACTATTATTTAAAATAGTTCTGGAGGTGGGAAGCCTGGGTGGCTCAGTGGGTTAAGCATCTGCCTTTGGCTCAGGTCATGATCCCGGGGTCCTGGGATTAAGCCCTGCATTGGGCTCCTTGCTCAGCAGGGAGCCTGCTTCTCCCTCTGCCTGCCGCTCCCCCCTGCTTGTGCTCTCTCTCTCTCTCTCTCTCTAAGAAATAAATAAAATCTTTAAAAATAAATAAATAAATAAAATAGTTCTGGAGGTACTAGCCCTCATGATTAGATAAGAAAAAGAAAGGAGAAGTATAAAAATCAGAAATGAGGAAAATTGATCATTCCATACAGAATCATCCGGAAAACCATTATAAATAATAAGGGAACTCAGTAAGGTGGCTGGGGGCAAAATTAATATACTGAAATTAATAGCCTTCATAAATATAAAACAGCCAGTTAGTAGAGATAATGAAAGAGAAGTCCCTGTTTATAATAGAATATTTAGAAACAAATTTAACAAAAATAAAATATACAAGATTATTAAAAATGTACTTTACACCTGAAACTAATATAACACTGTATATTAACTATACTGGAATTAAAATTTTAAAACCTGAATCACTGTATTTTACTCCTGAAACCAATATTGCACTGTATGTTAATTAACTAGAATTTAAATAAAAATTTGAATAAAATAAAAATTAAAAATAAAATTAAAAACCTATTGAAAAAAGGGGGGGGGAACCTAGGTGGCACAGTCAGTTAAGCATCCAACTCTTGGTTTTGGCTTAGGTCGTAATCTCAAGGGCGTAAGATCAAGCCCTATGTCAGGTTCTGTGCTCAGCACCAAGTCTGCTTGAGATTCTCTCTCCCTCTCCCTCTCCCTCTGCCCCTCCCCCCAACACGTGCAGGCATGCGCTCTCTCTCTCTCTCTCTCTCTCAAATAAATAAATAAATAAATCTTTAAAAAAAAAAAAAGAAGTGAGCTTTAATAAATTGCTGAGGGACATAAAAGGAGGCCTGAACATGTAGAATGGTTTTAGATCAGATGACTCAACATTATAAATATACCAAATCTCTCCTAGTTTACATATTATATATTTATACATAATATATATATATTCTGAATATATGTGTTATGTTCTGAATATATATAACATGTATATTCTGGTAAAATACCAATAGGAAGCTGGTTCTAAAGTCCTTATGTCAATGTAAGTAAAAGAAAATTCTGAAAAGAAAGAATAATGAGTGAGGACCAGTTTTAGATATTAGAACATAGTATAAAACTACAATATTTTAAACAGGGCGCTAACCTTCAATAGATGGGTCAGTAAAGCAGAATAGGAAATTTGAAATCATACCTGTAGTGGGTAAAATTGTGTCCCCCAAAAAGATATGATCAAGTCTTCACCTAGTGAACATAATCTCATTGGGAATGGCGTCTTTGCAGATGTAATTAAGTTAAGATGAGGCCATATTGAATTCAAGACATATTGGATTAGACCTTAATCCAATGGCTGGTGTCCTTGGGAGAAGAGAGAAATTTGGAACTGACATAAACTCTGAGACAAGAGGCCATGTGAAAACCAAGGCAGAGATTGGAGTTATAATGCCACAGCCCAAGCAATGGTTCTTGGAAGCCACCAGAAACTAGAACAGTCCAATTGCATGGTTTCACTCATCAGAGTCACCAGAGGGAGCCTGGTCCTGCTGACATCTTGATTGCAGACTTCTAGCCTCTAGAACTTTGAGAGAATACATGTCTGTTGTTACAAGCTACCCGGTTTGTGCTAATTTGTTACAGCAACCCTGGGAAACAAATACAGTAGCTAAATGCCTATAGGAACTTAGTATAGAACAAAAGTAACACTGCTAATCAATACCAAAAAGATGGATTATTCAATAAATATGTTGAGACAACTAGCTAGCCAACCAAAGAAACAGCTGAACCCCTACCTCACACCTTACACTAAAACAAATTCTAGAGTGAATAAAACCTGGGAGTAATTTCAAAAAAGTATTCTTAGACTAAGGAAGGCTTTATAAAATACAAAAATGTTTAATGAATCCATAAATGAAAAGATTGATAAGTTTGGCTACATGAAATTATTTTTAATTCTTTATGAAAAAATAATATAAACAAAGTCAAAAGGCACATATTATAGACATATCACATATTACCAGCAAAGGGCTGATATCCTTGCTATTTTAAGAGCTCCTAGATAATCAGGAAGAAAAAAAAACCTAATTAAAAGATAGGCAAAGGATATAAACAAACAGTTCCCAGGAAAGGAAATGTAAATGATTCTTAGTCATATGAATACATGGTCAACCTCCCTTGTAGCAGGAGAAATGAAATTACAGCTACGAGATATCATTTTATATCTAACAGATTGACAAAGATCAAAAAGTTTGATAACATGCTGTGTTGGCAAGGCTGTGGGAAACAGGCTCTGTCATTCATTGCAAGTGGGAGGGCAAATTGGTACAACCTCCCTGAAGTGTGATTTGGCAATATCTAGGTAAATTAAAAATCCACATACCCTTTAACCCAGGAATTCCATTTCTAGGAATTTGCCATACAGAACACATGCACATGGCAAGCTGACTATGGATGTAGACATTTATTGAAGCTTGGAATATCAGTAGATTGGAAATAGCCTAATTTCCATCATAGGGGACTGGTGAAATTAATTACAGAACATCCATTCTGTGGAATACTATAGACTTTTTAAAAGAATGGAGCAGTTTTATATTTCCAGTGTGGAAAAAAAAATCCCTGATATGCAGTTAAAAGCAGGGGGGAAGCAAAGCTCAGAACAACATGGATAGTACAATACCATTTGTGTAAAAACAATTTTATGGAGGGGCGTCTGGGTGGCTCAGTCAGTTGAGCAGCTGACTCTTGATTTCTGCTTGGGGCTTGATATCAGGGTCGTGAGACCTGTGCTGGGCAAGGAGCCTACTTAAATTAAAAAACAAAACAAAAAACTATTTTATGGACATGTTTTCATAGGCATAGAATGTGTCTGCAAAGGTACACAGGAAAGGAGTAACAGAAACTGCCTTTAATTAAGGAACCAGGCTGTTGGAATAAGGTAACTGCATACTTACAACCTTCATATATTATGTGCAGGTACTCATCATTCAAATATATTAAATTAAAGAAAGAAAGAAAGAAAGAAAGAAAAAGTTTACATCTGAGATCTGAGTTTAAATGTTAGCTCGGCCACTTTCTTGGACACGTTTTTTTCAGCTCTTAAACCTTAGTTTCCCCCATCTGTAAAGTGGGAATAATAACATTGCCCACCTCAAGGACAGGGGGATGGCACAAAAGTGGCAAAGGTTAACTGGTCAATCTAGGAAGGCTCTACAAGAGTTTATTGTATTATTGTATTATCGCCTTTTCTGTAATTTTGAAAATTTTTCCAAGTAAAGTTTTGTTTTGTTTTTCAATTGTTGATTCCTATGTCCCCACCACACCTGTAAGTCAGAACGTCTGGAGGTGAGGCTGGCAAACCACCTTTTTCTCCCAAGCACCTCTGGACGGGCACGAAGCTGGGGTGAGGAGCCAGGTGACTGAGCCTGGGGACTGGGCCACCCCAGCATCTCACTGCAGGCCGCTTCCCTCCCTCCGTGGGGCGCAGGGAAAGAGGGCCCTCCCCCCCCCCCCCCCCCCCCCCCCGGGCAGGCACCTGCAGGACACCGAATTGGGAACGGGGGTACGCAGACAGAGACTGGCTCCCGGATTGTCGTGGGGGGAAAGGGGCCCTGCACTTTCTGCCCCCGGATTGGGGGAGAGAAGCAGAGCCCGGAGTGCCAAACCCCGCCCCCCACCCACCGCCAGGGCTCCCTTGGCGGGGCCTGTGCCGGGACACGCAGGGAACCCCGGCCCTGGCCGAGCCCCCATCAGATAAGGCCGCCTCCTCCGCGCTGGCAGCCCTCGGAGCCGGCGAGGAGTTTACGTAAGCCTGTTGTTGATGGAAAAACAAAAGCACCAGCAGGCGTTTCCTGGCCTGCTTGGAGCCGCGGGCCCCAGACGCTGGCTCACCCCAGAGAGGCTCCGTCCCGACAGCTCCCCGGGGGCTCGGGCGAAACTCTGGGGGTCCCATGTGCTGGAAGACTGGCTCTCAGGGGGCCACCCAGAGCCCCAGCCCCAAGCCCAGGCCACCCTGCACTTGAGCCGGGCATGCAGGAGGCGGTTAATCAGTGGTCTTCACCTCTCCCCCGCTGCCCCGCGCACCAGCCTGGGCCTCCCGGGGAGCCAGCTCTGGCCCCATCCCCGCCCCAGCCTGGAGCCCAGAAGGGGCCGCTCCAGGCATCCGTCAGCACCACTTCCCCGAGCGCCCGCTGCGTGCCCGGCCCTGCTCCCGCGCTGGGGGGGGACGGAGGTATGGGAACCAGGAAAGAACTGAGAATGGGCCTGGGCTGGGAGGAAATCGGCGGCGAATCTCCGCGGCCCACGGTGCCTTCTGTCTTGCTTTTAAAACTGGAGGAGAGCTGAGAACTGCACCGAGCTGTTGAAGACAGAAAGGAGCCGGCCGACGCTCCCCAGGCTCCCCAGCCCATCCCCGTCTTTGCCAGGAGGGAGGCAGATGACCAGGGTTCGGATCCCAGCTCCGCCAGCTGCGCGACCTCGGCACCTTATGCCCGAGTCTCTTTATAAAACGAAGCTAATTCTTGTACCAACCTCAAGTTTGGAGAATGTAATGAGCCATTTTGAGGATTAAAGCATACCTATCATCATGTCTGGCACAAAATATCACACAGGAACGTGTCACCATCAATGTAAATACATGGAACCCACCTGCCTTTCCATCTTAGCGCAGTCGTCTGCCTTTCGGGGTGGCCTTTCCTGACCCCTGGCCATAGGTCAGGTGCCCCAGTTACATTCGCTCCCAAGTCTCCCTTCCTCCACTCCTCCTGGCAGCACTCCTCACCCATGTAACCACCCAGACCATGTGTCTTCTCCAGCGGACTGTGCACTCGCCTTGTGCCAGGCTTCATGCTGGCCCTGGGCACCCAGACGTGAATCACATTCTGGCCCTGTCCTCTAGGGGGTCCTAGCCTGGCGGGGTAGAGATAGATGCGTACACAGAGCAAGGGACAATGAAGAAACCCAATGGATTTGGAAATCACTCGGAATGTCATAGGAATTACAAAGGATCACGTGGACACAGTGCTGGCAGGCAGCCGGACACAGAGTTGGTACACCCCAAAACCTTAATTACATAACATGATGCTATTTAATGGCAGAAAGACCTGGAATCCAATGGTGGCTCTGCCACTCACTGGGTAAGCTTCAGCAGAGCACTCTTTCTCTGGGCCTCCATTTCTCCAATTATCAAGAGAGATGCTATTATTATAGACCCATTATAAGGCCCTGGTGAGATTTAAACAAGTTGATGCCTGTGGAAGCACTTTCTAGAGTCTCAGAGGGTGAATCCTATTAGCTACAAACTATCCTATCAATGCCAGTGGGAGGAATACAGCCTCGGACAAAGCTTTGGTGTCAGGCTTGGTCTCAGGACCCAGCCTGGACACCTTTTAGTTTTGTGACCTATGGCTAATGGCTCAGCCTCAGTTTCCTCATCTGTAAAGTGGGGATAACAATACCTACCTCCTAGGGTAGTGTGAAGAACCAAAAAAGTCACAATAAGAGTTAGTACTTGTTGCACTTATTCAATGCCAGACAGGGTTTTTAAGTGATTTTTATATATTAATTCATCTACTGTTGTTTTACAGCTGGGAAAACTGAGGCAGAGAGGTTTTAAGCAACTTCCGCAAGGTCACACAGCCGGGCAGTGTTGCCAGGAAGAAATCCTGGCAGTCTGAGTCCGAGGTCCTGACCCCCCTGCATCACTAACTCCCCAGAACCTGTGTAAAGCACTTAGAAATGGCACAGAGTCCGGCCTCAGCAAACAGTAGCCATTATTATGATTTTTATTAATAAACGTGTTGATATCATCATGATCTTAATTACTCATCAATCCCTTCTCAGAGCAGGGCAAGCTCAAGCTCTTCGGCCCTGGGTGGGTGCCAGCTGAGAGCGGGTGCCAGGAGCCTAAAATGTGGGCAAAGTTTCATTTCCTGGTCACACCCAGTGAGAGTCAGCCCATGGGATGGTGGGACTAGTGGGTCCAATGCTGGGCTGGCCCCCAAGTGAGCGTGGATGTCACAAGCGGCCATTTTGTCCAGTCTGTCACTGGACACCCTGGACACCCACCTGGCTCCTGAAGCAGGGCAGGGCCAGGAAGGGGAGGCAAGGGCAGACACTGGGCCTTTTGTGTCCTGCTCCCCACGCGGCCCAGCCCCGAAACCCATCCCCACCCCCGCCCCAGGCTGGGCCAAGGGTGTGCAGTGCCCTCCTGGGAGAGGACAAAATTCAGACCGGAGTCAGGAGTCGGACCAGTGCCCTGGCTCCACGGCTTTCTGGTGGAGCGTCCTGGGGCCTGGTTTCCTCATCTCCAAAATGAGGCGTAGAGAGCTGGACTGAGGCACAGGTGGGGGTTAGGGAAGGCAGAGGTAAAGAAAATAGTAGTCCTGAGGGGTCGCAGTAAAAGGACAGGGCAGGGGCCTGGCCGTCCCTCTGCTGGGAGGAAATGTGGTTAGGGTTTCCCACCCCCTCCATGGACAGGCCCAATCACCCTTCAACCCCAACACACACCTCAACCTGCAGCACACAGACACCACCTTGAACCCCTGAGTACACCCGAACACACAGGTGCACACAAACACACACACCCGAACACAGACACACACCTGATCTCAAACACACACACACACACACACACACACAACCTTGATCCCAGACACACATAGACACACATGGACACACGCCCCTGAATACAGACACACACGCAAACACACACACCTGATCACAGACACACACATCTCAACAAATACATAGACACCCTCAAATTAACCCCCACACCAGCATGACCACACACACAGCTCACCGACACCAGAACACGCCCCCCCCTTACACCCAGCACACTGCAATGCACACTACACCTCCCCCCGCCCCCACCCCGTCACACACCACACAGGCTCCAATGCTCACGGAGGCCACTGGGGGGCAGAGCGAGCCCCTCGGGGAGCCCAGGCTGAGTGCCTGGAACTGCACCACCTCATACCTTCCCATGCTTGGGGAGCCCCTCAGGCTTGAGCCCAACACCCCTGCCCATAGGACCGCAGGAATAAGCCCAAACGAGGGCACTGGGTGGGGGGGAGACCTACTGCGTGCCAATCGCGGCGCGGCGCGCTTCCGTGCTGTCCCAGCCACTAGACCTGACACACGTTAGGGACTCCAAATTATCCCTCCCGTTTTGAAACCGAGGAAAGTGTCCAGAGCCCGGAATAGATCTCGGATCTCTGACTTCTCTCCGGGGAGTCTCCTTAGTTTCTTTAGCCCCGCCAACGTGGGTCAGGAGGAGGGGTGGGAACCTCCGGGGCTATGCCGCGGTGCACCGCCAGGGGGCGCCCTTCGCCCGGCCCCTGCGGGGGCTCCGTCGCCTTGCGCCGGCGTCCCTCTTCCCAGCGCCGCGGTGCCGGGGCCGCTCCCCTGGGAGCTTCCCTGGGTCCCGGCGGGCGCCCCCGCAGGATGTCTCGGCGCCCCACCCCGCCGGATCCGACCTCGGCTCCGGCTTCCGCCCCCTCCCCGGTCCCCAGGGGCCCTCTCCGACAGCTCCAGGCCCGCAGCCACCCCCTCTGCCCGGAACCGCCCCAAGCCACCCCCATCCCGGGCTCTGAGAACCTCGGAGGCCAGCCCACAGGGGAGCCGCCTGCCTCGCCTCTGCTCCTGGCCCTAGAGGCTCCTAAAGGTGCCCGAAGTGAGGGACAGCACCCAACAAACCGCCGCAGCTGGCCCGCAGAGAGCGTTCCTCTGCTCTGCGCTGTGGCTGCGGGAGTTCTGTCACTCGGGCTTCCCAAAACTTTGGGAAGCGGGTGTTCCCATTACCCCCGTTTTACAGATTTAAAATGCCAGAAGCTCAGAGGGTAAGTCATTTGCCCAGGATCCTGGGAGCATTGAGTGGCAGGACAGGGTCTACGGCCAAAGCTCTAAGGATTAGACCCTCCACCCCAGTGACTGCCCCTACTGACATTTATTCACTCCAGGATTTAGAGAATATTTGTTAAGGACCCACCCCCTACCTGCCAGGCATCGTCTGGGTGTACTATGGAGACAGAGACACTGAGTCATGGAGCTTACAGTGGCCGGAAAAAGTAAAATAATCCCAGAACATGCACCTAGTTCATCATGAATTGGCTCGCTTACTACAAATGTGTCACGAGGACACCTGTGCAGACCCTCGGCTGCCAGGTGGAGGTGAGGGCACTTGTGGGGGTGCAGAGACCATTCCAGACCTGTGTGGTGACAGGGGCAGAGTTATAGCAGGGGCAGGAGGGGAGAAGGCCCACCCAGGGAAGGCTCCAGAAAGGAGGGGCATTTGAGCAGAAGTTCTTGAGGGGCTGGACCCCTAGGCAGAGAGGGGCCCACCCAGCATGTAGAGCTTGGATGAGTTTGGTGCACTTGGCTGGCTTTAAGCCCAGAGATGGGTGGGTCCCAAGTCCTGCACCAGAGAGGTGGGCAGCGACGAGCTTGGGACCAAGTCTCAAACACCAGCTTAAGGACCAACTTGCTCAGGAGGGATGGGAGACTCAAAGAAGAGAAGCAATGGGTTAATGCCCCAGGGCCTGTTCATGCCTTTCTCCTGCGGCTTGGAGCCCCCAAAGGGAAGAATCGGCCAGCACTTTGATGTCTTAAGGCATCAAAAACCCAACAAGCTCCAACCCAAATCCCTAATCATCTCCCCCCACCCTCTTCCTGGTGACTTTTCCCATTGCAGTGAAGGGCCCCATAGTCTACCCAGTTGTGGCTCTGCCCCCTGCTTCCCTCCCCTCCCCATACCCAGTCTGCCTCCTTTGCCTCCACCCCGTCAGATCTGACTGATGATCATCTGACTGACCTCAAGAGCCTTCTCTCATCCATACCTGTCCCCTCCTGCCCAGATTCATCATTCCCAACTCCCTGGTGCTCTTGGAGTGAACACCCAAGCATACTGCCAGGAAAGCCCATGGTGTGTCTCCAGCCCCGCGCCCCCCCCCCCCCACCACCATTCTGGCCCTTGCTCTGAGAGCCCCAGCCACACCGGACAGGCAGACCTTTTAGTGCCTTGGACCAACTCCGCTCAGGGCCTTTGCACACACTGTTACTCCTTTTTCTCCCCCTCCCCGTCCCACTTGCTGATTTAATTGCCACTCACTTAATCTGATTTCTCAGTGACACCTGTCTCCAGGAAGCGGTCCTTTCCCTCACTTGTGTATATGCTGTCATGGCCCCACATATTCCTTCTCAGAGACATCATTAGGAAGTCACTTGTGAGGCTATTTGACATTTGTATCCCCCACTAGTCTCTGAGTTCCGGGAGGGCAGTCATCATCGTACTCACTGGCCTCCCCAGTGACCAACACAGGACCTGGCACTCAGTAAGTGTCCTTAAGCAGGATAAACCCAGCTCTGCTGCTTCCTGGCTGGGTACCCTTAGCTAAGTCCCTTCCCCTCTGTGAGCTTCCCCTGCTCATCCCTATGAAGGGGCCAGGTGGGCGGCCCCCAACTCAGGCTGCCAATCTGAATCCCTGAGGGACTTTTCCAAACCCCACAGGTGACCCTCCTCATCATCACTGAATTGGGAGTGGCCAGTGGGTGGAGGTATAGATGTTGTAAGAATGAGTGAGTGTGGATAATGGTAGAAGCTGGACAATGACTACATGGGGGTTCATTAGACTCTTCTGTTTACTTTGTGTATGTTTGAAATTGTTCATAATAAAAAGCTTTTTATAAGATTGATACACCAGCTAGCGCTCCTCCCCAGTGAGTGGTGGAGAGCCAGGAAGGGTATTTGGGGAAAGCTGCCGGAGTGGATCTAAAGCACAGCTCTGGCTAGAGGCTCTCTGAGGCTGCTTCCATCTCTCAAAATTGGCAGTGATTCTTTCCTGCCCACGTGAGTGCTGTTCACTGGTGGAAAAATACCACACCCTGAGCATACGCTTCTGTCCTCTCCCTTAATCCCCCTGTGGCCCCAAACACCTCCAGGTCAGTTGCCCAATCTTCCAACTCACAAAGTCCCCCAAACATCAGTCTCTACTAGTAGCCTCTTCTGGGCTCCCTCTGCGTCTCGCACCCCAGTCCCAGCTACCCTCCTATTCGGTCTGCTTTTGCAAGACCCTAGGATGACTGGAACTGTCTCTCTCGTTGTCCCCAGCCAGAGTGCCTGGCATGGCAGAGGAATTGATACGTGCCAACTGGATTGGTTGAATTGCAATGAAGATATCTTTGTGGCCCCCAAACTCTGTGATCCTGGGCAAAACACTTCTCCTTGGCTTCTTTCTCAGTGAAATGGAATGATAATCCTTGCCTCATAATGCTGTGGGAAGGACTCAGTGAGATCATAACTATAAAGATTTGGCAAGTTGGGTGGGACGTTCACCCCCTTCAGAGTCAGCCCCTCCCTCCGGGGGGTGGGGGTGGGGGGCTCCTGTAATGCCCTGGGATTCCCTCCTGTTGGGCAGTGAGTGGCTGTTGGCACATCTGTCTCCTAGACAGCCCTGGGGGCCAGAGGGAGGGGCTGTAGGCAAAACCATCTCCATGCTCCCAGTCCCCATTGCCCAGCACTGGGCCAAGGAGGAAGGGAGGAGCAGAGCCGGGGAAAGGTAGAAACGGAGGTAGGAAGGGCCTGCTGGCTCTCCTAGAGTCCCCAGGGGCCAGAAGGCAGCCCTCCCTGGGGCCTCAGCTGACAGATGAAGCCTGGCAGGGTCCACTCTTGCAGCAGGACCCACAGGTCACAACGACAAACACTTCCTCTCCAGAAAGGTGGTTCTGCCATATGGGACTCCAACTTAAGTGCAAGGTGGGAAAGCGGCTGGTTCATCCTGCAGCCTGTGGATGTCAGGATGTCAGAGACAGCTCACCCATAGCCCCCAGGGTAACGTTCCAGTTGGTGTTCAAGGCTGTCTGTGAGCTGAACTTCACCCACCCGTCCAGGGGCAGCCCCACCATTACATTACTCTCCACTCCCGGATGTGCTGTGTGCCCTCTTGCCTGGGCCTTGGCTGTTTCCTCAGCCAGGGATGCTCCCCTGCTCCCCTCCTCCACCCAGTCACCTTTGGTTTATCCAAGATCCCAGCTCAAATAGCATCTCCTCCTTGGAGTCTCTCCGCACTTCTCAGGACACTTCCTCACATCTCAGTGGCTCCCCTCGTATTTGGTCGAACCACGAATACAGCGTGTACACATTCTCTCAGGGGTCCTGACAACAGGGTCCTGTAAGCTGGATACTGTTGGCCCCATTTTACAGATTAAGACGCTGGGGTTCAGAGTGGCTAAGCACCTTGCCAAAATTCTTTCAAGGCAGAGAAGACGGTGGATCTGCCCCAGACCTTCCCACTCTGGGGAAAAGGAGACTTGGTGGGGTGGGACAGGACGGGAGGAAAGTCACGGCCAAGACCTCAGCTCCTGCAGATTGCCCAGTGCCAGGCCTGGGTGTGGGGCCCAAGAACCAGGAGACTCCCCACATTCACAGCATGTCGGAGCAGCATGCAGGGAGGTGGGGACAACGCCCCGGAGCCAGAGGTGGCAATGGTGAGAACACTTACTCCCTCAGTCCCATCACAGGTAGACCGAGCTGGGCTGGCAGCCTCAGCCCCTTCCCCGTCAAGCACCTGCCTTCCTTTGCCCGCCTCTCCCTCGGCCTGAGACTCTATTTGTCTCCCTTCTCGGTCTCTGAAAGTCTCCCTTTATCAGCCTCAAAGTGCCCATCGCGGTTTCTCGGCTCTGGCTCTCTGCCTTGGTCTCTCTCAGCCTCTGAATCTGTCCCAGGGTCTCCCTTGATCTCTGAGGCTTCTCTTTTCAATCTCTGTCTTTGTCTTGTCATCTGTCCCCTGCGCCTTGACACTCTTAATCTTGGCCCCCATCTTTGTCTGTCTCTCTACCTCCTCACTACTCTGTTGCTGTTTCTCTTTTCAGAAGTCTGTCTGTGGTTGATCCGTTTGTCTCTCTGCCTCCTGCCCCCTGCGTCTTTGTCCCTGTCCCTTCCCGTCTCTGGGTCGCACTCTTTCTCTGTCTCCCAGACCCGGTACCATCTCTCTGCCACACTCCCTGTCTTCCTGCCACTATCACTATCTTTCGGAGTCTCTCACTCAGCGTGTGTGTCTCTCAAGCCATGTCTCCTCCACAGCGCCCCCATCCCCAGCCTGACAGCAGGCCCTGCTTCTAATGTTGCTCCCGTGTAGGGGGTGGGGGACCCCCGGGCATCATTCCAGGGTCTGCTCCATCTGGGTGGCAGTGCTGACAGGCAAGATAGGGATCAGACTTGGCTCTGTCCGGGCCTGAGCAAGGGGGCACCACCAGGCTACGCGGGGGCGTCTGGGTGCTTGCAAATGTTTGCATGTGTGCACATCTGGGTTTGTGTGCGGGTCTCCCCGTGTGGGGTGGTCTGGGTGTCTGTCTAGATGTATTTGTGAGTGTCTGGGCCTGTTTATGTCTGTCTGCGAGCATTTGTATACGTGTGTCTTTGTGTGGGGCTGTCTGGGTGTAAGCACCTTAGCCTGTGGGTCTATCTACCCATGAGTGTCTCCAGGGCGTACATGCGTGGTGTCTGTGGGCACGTATGTAAGTCCCTGGGAGTACCTGCTGTCGTTTCTGTGTGCTTATCCACGGGCCAGGCCCTCCGCTCGCAGTCCCTCACGCAGCCATTGCTGAGACACAGATCCTATTACCCCAGCTGACGGGACGTGGGGTCTGGAGACAGACCTGGTTCAAATGTTGGCTTCTTCACCACTAAGCTGCCTGACCTCAGGCAAGTTGGCTAATCTTGAGCAATCCTGAATTCATTCAGCAAAAATGTATCGATCAAAAACAGATAAAGCTAATCCATGGTGCTAGAAGTCAGATAGGAGCCACCTTGGGAGGGATTGACAGGGAGGGGGCCCAAGGGAGCCTTTGGGTGCCGTCAATGTCTTATTATCTTGATTTGGGTGGTGTCTATGTGGTGGTTGTTCATTTGGAAAACATTAATCAAGCTGTTCATTTCAGATGTGTGCACTTTACACACATTATAGAAAAATATAGAAGTTACAAAAAATTCATTGAGCTTCTACCATTTTTCCAGGCATGAAATAACAGTAACAATAGTAGTGTTGGTGAGTGTGTGTTTTTAACATTTCAGGAGGTGGGTCTGTCCAGGCTTTAAGCACTCCCAGCCCATTCCTCCCCAACCCTGTCCCAACCATGATGGCACAGGGACGACGGGAGAGGGACTCCAGTCCTGGGCTGGATTGTTCCCCTGCCCAATCTCTCCTGGCTGTTTTCTCATCAAGGCAGCTATGATTTTCCCTCTGGGTTTTCAGACACTGAAGGACATTTTGCTAGGTAACTACTAGCATTCAGTGAAGCTGGTAACAGAGTGCGCTGTAGCAGGGTTTAGAGCAAGAAATCAGGGGTGTAAGATGTCCAGTGGACAGACACCACGCCTGCTTGATGCATTCAGCAATGACGGGCGATGCCTGGATACACACATTCCTGATCTCCACCTGCAACACCCTTACGAGTCACCTGTCTGTGACTCAGTAAAACACAGTGAGCCTCCACTATATGCCAGGCCCTCCACTGGGCCCTTCAGCACACCTTGCCTCATCCTCACTAGAACTGTCTGTAAAGGCCATTATCTTCATCTTCCAGCTGAGGAAACGGAGCCTCACAGAAGTGAAATGACATCCCTCAGCTCACACTGCAACAATAGAGATTCCGAGCTCATTCTGCCTGCTTCTAATCCTCTGTCCTCCCTGGATGTGTCCTTTCTGTGGGTTTCTGAGGTTGCCCGAGCCGTAGTGAAGAAGCCAAATTCATTTGCTTTTGCCCTCTTGGGAGATTAATTTTTTTTTTAATTCATTAGGAAAACTGGAGTTTGAGCTGCCCTTTGGTGACAGCATTCAACTCCTGATAGGGGTAGGCTTTCTTCATTGCCTGACACACCCTTCCAGCCCAGAGAAGAGCAGAAAAGGCAGGTGTGATAACATTTTACCTCTATCACAAGTATTCAGCAGGGTGTACTTAATATTTGAGAGAACAAATGAATGAACTAATGGTACTTCATTGACATACTCTCCACTTGGCACATATCACACCATTTTGAGATTATCTCTTCTGTCCCTGCCTCCACTCTATATTCCTTGATAGCAAGGAATCTCCGGATTTCGACAAGCAGCCCAAAGCCTGGCACAGAAAAGGGGGCCCCACGCATATTATAAATAAATATTATAGATAAATAAGAGAAGACCTTGGAATTTATGTCTGGGCTTCAGTAAGACCCTTAAGTCCTGTGAATTTCACACCCCACTAAACAACAGCAACACCAACTAGTTTCAATAAGTGGTTTTATTACTGGTTAGATTTTACAAATTCTGATATTCGAACAGACTTCCACCTTAAAATTCTAAAACAACAAAGCGACCGTTGGAGGGGGTTTGATTTTTCCTTTTTTTTTTTTTTTCTTTTTAGGACTATTCAAAGTAACAAACTTTTTTTTTTTTTTTTTTTTTTTTTTTTACATTTTTGCTCTGGTCATAAATATACAGAGAGAAAAAGAGGGAGAGAAAAATGAACAAGTCATCCAAAGTATGGAGATAAAACAGTATTCCTAAGGCACGTGGCAGTCTTTGAAAATACAGAAGCTCTAGCCAACTTAAATTATTTGTTGTTTTTCCTCGCTCAGTCCACAAAACTGTACAGTGACACAAATGTTGTGTTGCAGATAGATTTTCCAAGTAATTCCTCAAGTCCACACCGCTGCATTAGCCGGACGCACAATTATTTTCTTCCTCTGTTTCCAGGCGAGATCCTAAAATGTGGTTAGTTAGTTGCTCAAAGCCTCTATTTTAAAATACACTTGGAATTCAACTAAAGATAATTTCTTTTTTAAAGAAATTGTGGGGGGGGGGAGGGCGTGAGTCACTAGAAAAGGTTGGTGAGAGTCGTTTGTGAGGGGCTGTGAGGCTCGTGGCCCTCCAGGTTGCCAGGCACAGAAGTTAAGACGGATGTCACAGTTGGCAGGGCCGGGCTGGTCAAGTCTGTGAGGGTGGTGGGCGTGCTGGACGGGCTGAGCGAGGCGTTGGAGAGCTCCGAGGCCGGTCCTGATGGCGTCCCCG
Source organism: Halichoerus grypus (assembly GCF_964656455.1). Classification (NCBI taxonomy): domain Eukaryota; kingdom Metazoa; phylum Chordata; class Mammalia; order Carnivora; family Phocidae; genus Halichoerus; species Halichoerus grypus. The sequence goes on along the minus strand of NC_135725.1, from coordinate 83,312,010 downwards.
TCTGCAACGTTGCCTCTGTCGACTTGTCCACAGCCGTGTTTTCCTGCCGTAAGAGGTTGCGCCTGAACTTGGCCCTAGCGTTCTGAAACCAGACCTGTGTGGGGCAAGAGAGAGAGAGAAGGGCTGGTTAGGAGAAGGGAGGTGGGATCCGGAGAGCTGCAGAGCATTTCCCCCAGAGATGCTAATCTCGGTTTTGTGGAGAGGGGGATTAAAAAGTTGGGCTGGCAATTTTTGCTCTTAATAAAATAAAAATGTCCTTTTCTCTAATGGCTAAGTTACTGGGTTTCTCTTTCTGTTAGAAGGTTCCAGAGCTGGGGCGCCTGGGTGGCTCAGTCGTTAAGCGTCTGCCTTCGGCTCAGGTCATGATCCCAGGGCCCTGGGATCGAGCCCCGCATCGGGCTCCCTGCTCAGCGGAAAGCCCGCTTCTCCCTCTCCCACTCCCCCTGCTTGTGTTCCCACTCTCGCTGTGTCTCTCTCTGTCAAATAAATAAAAAAAAAAGAAGGTTCCAGAGCTGAGCAACACTCTCCAGTATGGTAGCCACTAACCACAGGTGGCTACTGAGCACTTGAAATGGGACTAGCCACAAAGTGGCTCCTTTGTAGGGGAAAACACAGAAATAGATTTGAAGACTTGGTATGAAAAAAAAGAAGGTAGGCTACCTCAATACCAATGTCCATGCTGGTTACATGTTGAAACGATAGTATTGTGGATAAGCAGAGCTAAACAAAATACATCCTTAAAATTAATTTTGCTGGTTTCTTTTTGTGTTTTGAATGTGGCTGCTAAAAAATTTAAAATGGAAAATTACACATGTGGCTCACGTTGCATTTCTATTGGATAACGTTGTTCCGGAAGATGTGCACAAACCAAATCATTTTTCACAATGGTTGAGAGATTCCTTTTTTTCCCCCCTTGGCAATTGCCTTTAAGCAGGCAACAGATCCCATAAGTTCTCGTTGGTACAATTTTTAAAGTGATTCGTGGTAAGTGGGAAATACCACAGTGGTGTAAAGAACACAAAGGAATCAGTCAATAAAGAGTTACTTTGAGGAAGAAAGAGACAGCAGTCCTACTCCCCACCGCCATCAGGTGGAGAAGCCACCGGCTATCTTGGACCCCCTGGGGGTTTTAGGTTTCAGGGTGGGGTGGGCAGAGCTGCTGCCGGAGTAAAGCCAGTCCGGGGAGGTGGTGACCTGCGGGATTCCCTCTCCAAATCGACCACGCCCCAGTATCATTTATGAGGGAGGTGGGGTGCATTGTGCCGTGAGAACTGAGCTTGGTATGAAAAGAATACCAAAGAGAGAGTAAGTGTTTACTTTCATTTTTCCTTGGGCACAGACATGCAATCCATCTACACCCATACCTTTGCACACGAGCCTATGTGCACTGGGGAAGACATGCACAGAAACACATCTTCACAGCGCAACCCCCCCGCCCCAACTACTGACTGCCAGTCTAACTGCACAGAGAGATCTGGCTGTACCCAGAGGTCCTCAAAGTACTTTGAGCGAGGCCTAGGAAATCTGGTGGGGGGGGTAGGGTGTGTGTGTTGGGGGGGGGGTGGTGAGTTGTATCTCCCAAAGAAAAAAAGCCTGAAAGTCAAGGCCCCTTCACTTCCCTTTGCATGAGAAAAACACCCGCCAGAAGCCTCCCCATAAAACAAAGGGCCTTAGAGAATTCTACAGATTCTGGGGTGTCCAGTTGCATATTTCCAGATGTGCCTGCATCTGCTAGTCTTCTCAGTGTCTCAGGCATGGGTGGGAAGGGCTATCTCCTGGCCCCACCCTCCCCTGGGGACCACCCCCGTATGGGGGCCTATGGTGTCTGACGAGCCTTTCTGGTGGCCTGATAAGATTTGGGCTCAATTAAAAAGCACATCCACGAGAATCCAGGGGTAAGGAGAGACTCAGACCCTGTGAAGTCAGGAAACAAAGCTCTTTCCCCGGCACGCTGGGTCTTCCAGGAAGAAAGCACATTTTCCCAGGCCTTCTGCCCAAACCAAGCCCATCTCCTCTTCTGGAGGCTTGCAGGTAAGTACAGTGCTTCTAAGACCACCGTCAACATGCTCTTGTTAGGATAGGGAGCCCTTCCCTGCCTGGCCTGCAGAAATATCTTCAGTGTCAGACTCTGTCCATCTGGCCCAGGGAATGGCTGATGGCAAAACTCGATAGGGAAAGTCTCCAGAGGCCCTCCGAGAGAGGAAGCGACTTCCCCCAAAGTCTTACACATCAGGTCTGACACCCTGTGCCACCGTCCTGGCCTGTGTGTGTCTCTCCAAGCCGTGGCTGGAGCAAGGAGCCCCCGGGGGGGGGGGGGGCGGTGCGCGGCTCCTAGGTCCAGGGCTGCAAGCCCTTGGGAAGGGCTGGAACCGGTTAGCTGCCAGCCATTTGCTCCTTCTCCCGCTGTTGCCCCTAACAGTGAGTTGTAAACAATGACACCATCTTCCCCGACTGAGGCACCGGGAGTCTGGTGGATGAAAACCAACTCAATCCAAAGCCGGGCTGCTGTAGGGTTTCGTGTTGGGTTTGTTTTTCACCTTCCCCAGGGCTTCACCGGAATTCTCTCCCAAAAGTCTCCTCCCAAGCGGCTCTTGGGGCAGGGCCCCTGCCTAAGTCATCTTCATGTCCCTGGGATATGGTGCGGGGACTGGGAAAGATGAAGAATGAGTAACGTGCGTTGAATTCGTAGTAGTAATGATAGAGGGGCGCCTGGGTGGCTCAGTTGGTGAAGCATCTGCCTTCGGCTCAGGTCAGGATCCCAGGGTCCTGATATCAAGCCCCACATCGGGCTTCCTGCTCAGCAGAGAGTCTGCTTCTCCCTCGGCCCTCACCGTGCTCGTGCTCGCTCTCTCTCCCTCTCAAATAAGTAAAATCTTTAAAAAAAAAAAAAGTAGTAATGACAGATACCACTTATGCTCTCTCTGTGCCAGGCACCATGCCACCCTATAACGTGTGGCGTCACGGGTCAGCTCCGGGAGAAGCCAAGTAGGGGCTACTATCGTTGTCCCCACTTTATATAGATTTAAAACCAGAGAGCCTCCGAGAGGTGAAGTCACTTGCGCAAGGTCACACAGAGGCCGAGCTGAGACTGGAATCCAGGAATATCGGCCATTAGAAAGTCCATGCTCTCCCCACCACATGATCCTGAGTGAGTCAGCGAAGAAATGAAGGAATGAGTGAATAGACACAAAAGCAACTGTGGTGCAGGGGAAAAAAGCACTAGATGCAGCTTCCAGTTCTGACTCTGCTACTGACCAACCCAGTGACCTTGTGCTGGTCCCTTACCTCCAGGTCTGCCTCAGTTTCCCTACCCACACAACGAAGAGGGTCGGACAACAGCACGCCATCTCTACGGCCTCTCAGGGTTCTGACAAGCTGAGATTCTAGGGCAGATGCAAGAAGATGATCTGCTCCACCCACCCATCTTTTTTTTTTTTTTTAAGATTTTATTTATTTTTTGACAGAGAGAGACACAGCGAGAGAGGGAACACAAGCAGGGGAAGTGGGAGAAGGAGAAGCAGGCTTCCCGCTGAGCAGGGAGCCCGATGCGGGGCTTGATCCCAGGACCCTGAGATCATGACCTGAGCCGAAGGCAGATGCTTAAGGACTGAGCCACCCAGGCGCCCCTCACCCACCCATCTTCCTAAACTGACAGCCCCCTTTCTTCATCTGTGGGGGGTCCCGTAGCCTGGTGCCCTGGGGATCTCCGGGAAGTCCTGGGTGCATGAAGCCCACACCATCGCACGCCCCTCCTCAGACACCCACTGGCCCGGCAGGTTGTGTTTTGCCTCACAAATTCCCTTCCCTAGGATTCTTTCATCAAGGGGACCAAGAGGACCAGTGGGAAACCCACTTGGCCTCACAAATCCCTTCCTGGGTCACTAAGGAAACCAGCCCCAATATAAAAGCTTCATGCCCAAAGATGTCCTTTCTGGCATTTTTTTAAAAGATTTTATTTTGGGGGGCGCCTGGGTGGTTCAGTCGGTTGAGCATTCGACTCTTGGTTTCAGCTCAGATCATGATCGCAGGGTCTTGGGATCCAGCCTCGTTGGGGGTGCTCTGTGCTCAGTGGGGAGTCTGTTGGAGATTCTCTTCTTCTCCCTCTCCTTTTGCCCCCCCCCAAGCAGGCATGCACGCATGTGCTCTCTCTAAAATAAATAAATAAATCTTTTTAAAAAATAAAAAGATTTTATTTTTAAGTACTCTCTACACCCAACATGGGGCTCAAACCCACAACCCTGAGATCAAGAGTCTCATGCTCTATAGACTGAGCCAGCCAGCAGACCCCTCCTCCTTTTTTTTTGTTTTTTTTTTTTTGTTTTAAGATTTCATTTTTACATTTGCGGCATTTTTAATAACATCAAACTAATGGCTGCATGCAAAGTGTCCGACCAGATGGGGTAAGTGAAAGCCACGACACAAACACTCCAGGCAGTTGCGGGGCTAATGTCTTGTGATGAATGTGATGTGAGGAAAAAAGAATAAAAAGAATATGACCCGGGGCACCTGGGTGGCTCAGTGGGTGGAGCGTGCAACCCTTGATCTTGGGGTTGTGGGTTCAAGCCCCACATTGGGTGTAGAGATCACTTAAAAATAAAATCTAGGAGCGCCTGGGTGGCTCAGTCGTAAAGCGTCTGCCTTCGGCTCAGGTCATGATCCCAGGGGGTCCTGGGATCGAGCCCCGCATCGGGCTCCCTGCTCCGTGGGAAGCCTGCTTCTCCCTCTCCCACTCCCACCCCCCACCCCGCCCCTCTGTGTTCCCTCTCTCACTGTGTCTCTTTCTGTCAAATAAACAAATAAAATCTTTAAAAAATAAAATAAAGTAAAATCTAAAAAAAAAAAAAGAATATGTCCTCTGGTACAACAACTTCATAAAGTCATAACAACAAATATTATTCACTAAGTACCAGGCATCATCTCCGGAAGGTTCTCAGCATTTTGCACATAGTAACTCATTAGTGCCTGACAAGGTAAGCACTAACATTATTGCCATTTGTAATTATTTGTTGCACCTCTGTCTCCCTTCTGGATTGCAGCTCCAGCGGGTCCCACTCACTGTCTGGGTCACGCCGCCCCCGCTCCCAACAAGGCAGCAGATCAGTGTATTTGTTGAATAAATGAGTGAACAGAGGAAAGTTAGCATCCTCGGTTCCTGGGTGCTCACACAAGTTAGTGACAACTAACCAGTCATCTGAAGAATGTTTGTAAACTGTTGATGGTTAAAATGTATTTTCTTTCAAAGTCACACCAGGAAACCCTAAGGAGACTTTCACCCATCCAGATCAATCAGCTCACCACGCCTGTCCCCAAGCCCAGGGCCTATTCTGCCTTCCTGACCCTTTCCCAGGAAGGAAGAGAGGCAACTCGGAGGGGCATCTATGTGCTGAGGAGTTGTCTCCAAGCATTTGCAAAGCCTAACGTCTTCGTGGACCTCTGTCCGAGGGGCCGCTCTCTCTCCCAGTCACCTTGCCATGGGTAGAAAGTGAGAATTGTGGTGGCCATGCTGTCGCTGATGATAATTTTGAGCACTTTTTCTGCACTTACGGCTCTACAACAGGATTCCTGCTCTGCTCCCAAGACATGGCATCTATGACCCACTCCGTCTTTTCTCCCCACCTGTACTGCTGCTTTCTATAGCCAGATCCAAGGCAGGAGGGTCCCGGTCCCTACACTGTGCTATATTGGAAAGAGCTGTGGAATCAGACAGATCTGGGCTTGACTCATGGCTTCATCACTTACTAGCTGTGGGACTGAGGGCAAGGGTCCTAGTCTCTCTGAACCTCAGTTTCTTCATCTGCAAAATAAAGATAATTAAATTTTTTTTAATGAGTGCGAGAGGTTGGTTGACTGAACCCTACTGTGTAAATGTGTGTGAAGTTCATGCGCATTGAGTCCCGAATCTATACTTTATAAATCACACTTGAAGTCATCTCATTTACCCTTTGCAAACACCTAATGAATATTATGATCATCCCCATTTTATAGTCGAGGCCACTGGGGCTCAGAGAGGTTAAGTGACTTGCTCAATATGGCTCAGAGTGTAAGCGGCAGAGCTGAGCCTGGACCTCACATCAGCTGACTCAAAATTCCAACAGGGATACTGCATCCCAGGCCTACCATATTGGTGGTACTTATGCATAACAGATTCAGAAACAGCCCAGAATGCCCCTACACACACACACACACACACACACACACACACACACACACACACATACACATCCTGTATCATTCACCTTCGAGAACACAGCCTCAACCTCAACCTGCATAGAGAACCTCTCTGAAGGGTTGAGCTGGACGACAACCTGCAGGGAGCACCCAAGGCCTAGTGCCACTGAGCTGGTGTAGACAAGTGAGAAGGAACCATTTATTTCCTGGGCACCTACTTTATACCAGGCAGCACTGTGCTGGACGCTTCCCCCACTCATTGTCTCAATGCTCAGGAATTCTCAAGACACAAACGATTATTACCTTTGTTCCACAGATAAGGAATCGGGCTCAGAGAGATGGTAAGTGCCCAAATTGCACTGCTAGTAAGTCCCAAAGGACCTGAACCAGTCTGTTACCTTCCAAAGCCACGCCACCACCTGCCTGGCCCCAAACGGCTCCTATCCCACCTCCCCTAGCTAGCCCATCAGCAGTCAGAACCCCTGGGAGAGAGCCCCACCCTGCCAGTGCCCGGCTCCTGTAACCTCCAGCAAATCCCTTCATCTCACTAGTTCTTAAGCTTCTTGTCTGTAAAATGGGCAGGAAAATATTAAGGCAGACGAGTGGCTGGAAAAATAATGCTTTGCAGACTGCTGCATAATCCTGAGCAGTCGTGCTGTTAGGGGATATTGAGGATCAGTGCGAGAGATCTGGAGGTCCGAGAAGAGGGAGAACAGTGGTCTGGCATGCCTTATGGGTATGACCACGGCCACCCCCAACAACACACAGGCCCTCGATGATACCCACACTCAGAGGCAGTCACCGCTGGGTTGGCTTAGCGGAGAAAGAGCCAGGGATTGACCAGAGACAGGCTTGGATTTGGATCCAGCTCTGCTACTTACTAGCAAAGTGTGACTTGAAGCAAGTGGAAATTATTTGGGCCTCAATGTTCTCATCTCTACAGCCGGGAGGAGGTTATCACGCTGCCTGACAGTGAGAACGCAACGAGCAAATGTGTTTCACAGGCCTTTCAAAGTGCCTGACACACAGTAGTGCACTCCAACATTTACTGATTAGGAGACACACCATTAACTGTCAGGGCTTTTTTCCCTCAACTAGTTCCTTGCCTCTGGCTTTCCTGAGTCCCCGCGGTGGAGGGGGCACACAGGTGTGAGCGGGTCTGGCTCAGGATTCTAGGGGAGGAAGGCACAGGGCAAGTATTCACCCAGGTCCCTCAGGTGAACCTTTCCTTACACGAAGAACAGTCAGTTCTTCCTCTGGCTTCCCACAGAACCCCCCCCCCCCAACTGATCACACTATGGGGAAACTGAATGTAGGTCTATTTCTACAGTTAAGAGGGTGAATTTCTTCAGGGCTAGGACTGGGGTTCATTCATCTCTGCGTCCCCAAGGCCTGGTGCCAATAGATATTTGGTCAGATAAAAGAATGAGAGACAACTATGCTGGAAACCTGATTTGTTCCTAAATCGGGGAACAAAGCCTCCTGCCTCAAAGGCCAACAGAGTGTGGCTCCTCATCCAGATTCAGACTCAGCTATGAGCACTTACTCTTTACCATTTAATCAGGATAACTGGGAGAGGTATATGCCCTAATGGTGCCCATTTTACAGGTGAGAACACTATGGCTCAGAGAGGGTAACTGATCTGTTCAAGATGCACCGCCAGGGAGTGAAGCTCTGCTTCACTCCAAGTCCCTGCTCCTGCCCTGGCCTGCTCCCAGGGGTTGGCTCACTGAATGGCCCTCACCAACTTGCCCTAAGGGGTTCTAGAGAGGGGAAGGGACAAAGTATCCTACTAACCAGAGAAGAGGCGGATGACCAAATTCGCTCAGGGATGAGGAATGGCGGGGGTGCCAAGGAGGGTCCCCAGACCTAACCCAAGAAGGTAAAGTCTGAGGGAAGCAGACAAGGGGGATCCGAGACCCCGCTGGGCACAGCAATGTCCTTGCCCCTTCTCAAGCCCAGGACAAAGGGATCCGCAGGCAAAAGGGACCCAAATGGGAGGGGCGGGGCCCACGCGGAACAGGGGGTGGGCCCAGAGCGGCGCATCAGCGTCCCATTGGCCAGCCCTCGCCTCCTCTGGCTACGTCACCGAGTCCGCCAGAGACCAAGCTGCCCCAGAACCCCTCGCGTTGCGCAGGGGTGCAGGCAGCAGGGCCAACCCAGCTTTGGGGCCGGGACTCCCAGCTCCCAGGGGATCCACCGACCAGCGCCGGAGTCACAGTCCCATCCCGCCACCGCCATCACACCCAAAATGCCGCCCCCCCCCCGCCCGCCCGCCATACTCGCAGGAAATCTAGGGCAGTTGTGCAGCCCTTGATGTCCATCATCGTCGCCCTCACCCCCTCAGTGTCCCAGTCCCCCAGCCCTCAGTCCCCAATGACCTGGGGCCGGAGGATAAATCAGACTGGCCTGGACTCCAATCCCAGCACCTCCCCTCCTGCCGTGAGACCTCAGTCAGATCTTCATCTCTTGATTTTCTTACCCCAAAATGTGCTTTGCTATCCCTACGACCACACGTTCTAAGGAATAAATTGGTTAAACTGTGCTATAAAGAAAGATACTCTCCCCCACCTTATGGTTGTACAGATAGGAAAACTGAAGTCCAGTGACCAGAATAATCATTCATACTAGTTAATACCAGTTAATTAATCTAGTTAATGTTACTTTTAGCTACCATCCACTGATCAGTTAAGTGTCAGCTACCCTGGTGGACGCTTATATTATCCCAATGGCTCCTCGAATAAGCCTGCAATATAGATAATTTCTTGTGTCTGTTTTACGTATGTGGAAACTGAGACTCAGAGGAGTTAAATGACTTGCCCAGGACCATGAAATGAGTAAGAGGAGGAGCTAAAGATCTGAGAAGGTGGTGGCCCAAATCTCCGTCACGAATTTGGATAATGCAGGAGACTGGGACTCCCCAAACTGTGTTTCTTAACAACTTTGAGGTATGGACAGACCCTTCAAAAATCTGGGGAAAGCTCTGGGGCCTCTCTATGCAGAAAGCACCCTCACAAGTGCAATTCTGCTGCGTTTCAGAGGTGCCCATCTGCTTCCAGCTCCCTGCAGGCAGATGAGCCTCCCTGGCCCACCCAGGGGATCAGCCCACATCCCCCCTCCCAAAGCTTGCTTCTGGGAGAGTCTAAGAAATAACAAAGAGACCAGAAAAATCTAGAGAGAGACAGAAAGAGGAGCTAGAGAGAATGAGTTGAGGAGCAAGAAGCAAAAGGAGCAAACAGCTAACGCAATTGTCTTGGACGGGCATCCTGGGATGCTCTGGATTTATCTGAAACGCTTGAACCTTTTACTACATGAACACTATGAGTGTCACTTAAGTAATAAAGAGCAACGAAGAACTGTTTATAAGAAAGAAAAGAGGCTAGGCGCGGAGACAAAGAGGACAGAGGGACACACGTATACAAAATAGAAAAGTTGGGAGACAAAACATTGAAAGAGAAGAGGTAAAGTCAGGGGGGGAAAGCCCACAACCCTGAAATACAGCTAGAGACTGAAGAGATGGAGAAGGAGCAGAGGATGTCGAAGAGAAGAGCAGACGGTGGGTGGAAGGTCCTTCCAAGGCCCAGGGCAGCTGTGGGGCTCGGCTCCAGGCCCTGGAGGCCCCCGGTGCCCCCACCCTCAGCCCCTGCCGCGGCCCAGCTGACCTGGAGGACCCGCTTGGTGAGGCCCGTTTTCTGCGCCAGCTGCTTCAAGTCCTTGGCATCGGGGTTGTGGTTAATGGCAAAGTAAGACTTCATGGTCCGAAGCTGGTGGTGCTTGAAGGAAGTGCGCATGCGCTTCGTCTTTTGGCTGCTCGGGTAGGGCTGGTCGCGGTCCAGGTGCTCCGCGTCGTTCTCGTTGCAGCTCAGCGCTGGGGAGGGGACACGCAGAAGCAGCAGGTGAACCTCCTGACCTGCCCCCCGCTACACTGCCTAGTCCGCCCCCGCCCCGCCTGCCACCAAAAGTTTCTAGCTTCAGGACCACACCGCATGCAGTGCACCACGCTGAGATGAAAATATTATCCCCATTTTCTAGATTTATAGGAGAATGTGAGGCTCACAGAGAGCCGCCTGCCCAGGGTCTCTCAGCTAGTAAATGCCAGATTCAAACCCATCTCTAAGAGATTCCAAAAACCATTCTGAGCCATTGTGTTTGAGTGAGAACAACAGCTACAACTTGTTGATGGCTTATTTGACTCCAGGTGATGTGCTTAAAAGCCTTACGTATTTTCACTGAATCCTTAAAACAACCCTATTAGCCTCGCATTATTTCCTCCTTTTTACAGATGTGGAAACTGAGGCTCAGAAACGGAAGGCACTTGACTGAGGACGGAGCCGTGTGCAGGGCTCCCGGGCCCACACTCTTCCCCGTTTCCCCCTGCACTCCCTAAGGAAGGAGGCTGTCTGCAGTCCCCCCCCCCACCCCCACCCCATCCAGTGTCTGGGGCGGGCACCTGAAAGTCGATGACTGACCTCTCTCCACTCACTTTGATTTCACCCTCATCGGTTCCCCAGCCCCGAAGTTCTGGCTGACCCTGGGCCATGGGCACTGGGCCAAGGTTGGAAACTGTATTTTGTAGTTTATTCCTCTCCCCCCGCCCTGGGCAAGCACTTGCTTCCCAGTTATACAGACTGGCTGAACGAGGCAGGGAGGTGAAGCGATCTCTAGAAATCTCACAGAGTGGCAGAATTCTAGCCGGAAAGAGAAGGAAGTTGGAGGAAGAAATTAACATGTATCTGACACTGAGGGTATGCTTTTGGCCTTATGTACATCATGGGGCCTTCACTACTGCTCCAAGAGGGGGCTACTGCTATTCATCTCATTTTTGAGATGAGGAAACGGATGCTAAAGGAAACGAAGCCATGTGTACCCAGCCGCACCACTGGTAAGGGCTGAGCCTAGATTCAGCACTGCAGTCCTTGCCCGGTTCCTTCCACTAAGCCACAAAGGCAGGCAAAGATGAAGCATGGCCCTTTGGGGAGCCAGTCCCCCTCCAGAAGGGGCCCAGCTGGGGCCCAGCTGCCAATGCCTGGAAGGCAATGGGGGTGAGGGACAGGGGTGGAAACCTAAGGCCTCAGAAAGTTACTTGGCAACCTGGTGCCTGATGGGAACATGAAGGACTCCTCTCCAAGATTCCTTCATCACATCCTGAGCCATCCTGCATGTAAGGTCTTACTTTGGGGAAAACCTCATAGCAGATGAATTCAGTCCCCCTAAAGCAGACAGCTGGGGATGTATCTTGTGCCCCATCATATGCTCCTAATAGAACTGCCAGGTTTAGCAAATAAAAATGCAGGTTGTCCAGTTAAATCTGAATTTCAGATAAACAACGAACAATTTCTAAGTATGCCTCTGATTTTGCACGGGACATACCTATACTGAAAATTGATTTGTTGTTTACCTAAAATTCAAATATTGCAGTGGATATGCTTATGCTAAAAAATTATTTGTTGCTTATTTATAATTCAAATATTGCATTGGATACACTTACACTAAAAATTTATTTGTTGTTTACTTGCAATTCAAATTTAACTGGGCGTCCTGCATTTTATCTGGCAAAACCACTTCAGAAGTACTCCCGATTTCCTGGTGACCTACTCCACCCACTACTCAGGTGGGGAGCAGTCTCTTACAGAAAGAATTTGCGAGACGCTGGTCTGGTCACTAACCTTGAAGCTGTCAGCAAGTGGCTACTAAGGGTCCCTTGCACTTGCACCTATGCACCCAAGTCCCCCACCTTGGCTGTATTCCCACTGAAAGCACTCTGAGTGAAGAACGGGGTCCAGCAATGTAAAAGGGATCAGAAAATGACTCCAAACGGACTCCATGGAACCTGCCCTGCCCCCCCCCCCACTGCAGGGAGCGACCCTCCTCTTGCCCCCATCCCCAGCTCCATGGGGGGTGGGGCAGGCCTCCCCACAGGGGATCTCTGGGCCCAACCCTCTGCCCAGTCCCCGCCTGGGCCTTGCTGCTGTTAATGAGCTCCGTGGGGACCCCGGCGCCCCATGCACCCAAGGGATGTGCCCCAAGTGCGGCCTAGATCTAGGGGGGAGGTGGTTTGGGGGAGGGAGAGAGAAAGGGCACAGAAAGGAGAGAGAGACAGAGGTAGAAAGACAGACAGAAGGGAGAGAGAGAGTAAAGAAGAGGGGGTAGGGAGGGAAGATGGACAGAGCCAGGAAAAAGAGGAGAGACAGAGGAAAGGGAAGCAGTGGAGATGGGGAGAACGGGAGAGAGAGAGAGCTACAAAGACAGAAAGAAATCCGGAGAGACACAGAGAGAGCCTGAGGGGACAGCGAGGCCTGGAAAAAGAGGGGAATGTGTGGTGGGGGGTCCAGGTTAAGGAACTGAATCCCGGGTCTCAAGGAAACCAGGTCCCCGCGGGAAAGCCTATTCCGAAGCCTTACTGGCTGGGGAGTGATGAAAAGGGGGGAGAGGGGAAAGGAAGGGAGGGCAGCAAAGAAGCTGGCTCAAGATTGGGAGGCTGAGTAGGCCAGCGGCCGCGGCGGGGGTGCTGCGCCGGGAAAGTGAGGGCGGCCTGGAAGCCGCCGTTGGGCCCAGATTTGTCCTGTACCCCAGGCGCCCTCACTCCCGCCCCCCACGCCCCGGCCGGGTCGAGATTCCCCAAGATCGGATCCGGGGAGGAGCGAGGGGCCGAGGGGAGGGGGAGGACCGGGCTTTCTCTCTCCCTTTTTTTTTTTTTTCCTCTCAATTAGGCCGATTCAATGGAGCTAAAGAGCTCGTAAAATCATGAATAATTTACTCGTGATCTGTTATTAACCCATCGGGTTTCGAGCTCTTGTCGCTGGGACTGAACCTGTAATCAAATCTGACTTCGCCTCATTTTACTAAAGACGAGATTGTAGGTTCAATTGTCTAAATAATGGATTGGAATCAAATCAGTAATTACGCCGCCAGGCACACACACAAAAAGCTGGGGCTGGGGGAGGCCCGGGCGTCCGGCCGGTCCGCGCGGGACTCCCGCGGCCGTGGCGAACAAACCCCCGGCGCAAAGTGCGCTGCCCCGGCCCCTCGCGGGCTCCGAGCGCCTCGTCTGCGCCCCAGGCCGGCGGGCGGCCCGGCTCGGGGGTGGGGGAAGGTTTCAGTTCTGCCTCTGCGACCGGGGCTGCGCTCTCGCTCCGGAGGGGCGGCCAGAGGAGGGCTGCCGTGGCCACCGCCCCGGAAGGACTTTCCGACCCTGCGGCCCCGCCGCTTTGGCTGCCCTTCCCTCGGCGGCGGGCTGGGCGCACCGACGGCGTCCCACCCCATGCTGCCCGGGCTCACCGCCCTGGAATAAGGTGCCGCCGCTCCGCCACCGGACTGGCCCGCAGAGCGAAGGGTCGGAGCGGCTGGGCCCCTGCGTGTGGGACACGCACACCAACAAGCTCTTGTCCTCACACTCAGAAACGCGCACAGACTCTTGCTCAGACACACCACCCGCAGACGCACCCTCCACGGCCCCCTTTCCAGTCCCGGCGGCCCCACGGCCCACACTGAGGCCATTCCTCTCCTGCCCGTGCCGGGAGGGGAGGGAGGAGAACGGGAGCCAGACCTGGGGAGGCCTGGCCAGGCCCGGCGCGGCCAGGAAGGCGACCCCTTTCCCCAACCTGGTCCCGGGAGCCCCGAATAAGCGAGCGGCACGGCCACAGCCGGCGCGCCGTGCGTGGTTTCTACCGCCCGAGCCAAGGCTAGAGACGCGCGCGCCGGCAGAGAAAAAAAAGACCGGAACAGAGAAACCGGGACACAAACACACAGAAGGACAGAGAGAAAGGGGGATCGGGAGAGTCGAAAGGAAAAAAAAGAGAGAAGGGTCAAAGAAAAAAAACGAGGAGATGACATGGGTGGGGAATGTCTTGTAGAGGTGCCAGCTCCCTTGAAACTCAGCCTCCAGCCACATCTTCTTGCTCGGTGCCGCCGGACCTCGCCAGGGAAGGCGGCAGGGCAGCAAAAAGCACAAATAAATTTCTGTACCCTTCTACCTTTCTATTCCAAACCCGGTAGCTAACCTGCCTACTAGAAAAACATGATCCCACTCACCCTGCGTCCTGTGGCCCAGGCCGCCTGGGGCTACCTACTGGGGGCCGGCCCCGTTTGATAAATAGACGCGGCTTTGTTTTGGGGGACCTGGCCTGCACTCGGTTTAGTCTATTTTCAGGGTGGTGAGAGATGAGGGGTGGAAGTTTTAGAGAGCTGGCATCTCTGGTAGAACCTTTAACAAATCTTTAATCTGCTGCCACCGACCTGCCTATGGCCACTTCACCATTTACTAAACTGGGGGCTGCATTTTCCTCCCAGCTCCACACACGGAGACACATACGTCCATCCATCTTCCAACAAGCAACTTCGTTGGAGCGAACAGGGGACCCCCCGCACCCGCTGAATTTTCCTCCCCCAGCCAGCTCAGATTTTTAAAAGATCAAAATAACCCTGCCTTCTTCCCCGCGGCTGCCCTCTCCCCACAGTCCTGGGGTTTTGTTTTGTTTTGTTTTCCACTTGTGCATTAGACTAAGGGGAAAAGGAAGACGAAAACAAAAATCTCCGAATCCGATTCTGCCGCAAACGAAAGAAAGAAAATAATGGCAAATAAACTCTATCTAGTTCAGAAGCCCGGGGAGTCATAAACCTTTCCCGGCCTTGCAGACGTCGGGCAGATGTTGACGGTTCAATTTGCCGGGCCCCAGAACCTCCGCAGCTGTCCTGAGCGGGGAGGGGCGGGTGGGGGGGAGCGTCTCCAGGAACGGCCCGGGGTTCAAAGATGCCGGAAATGCGAAAGGAGCCCTCCACCCTACTCCCCGCGCAAGGCCAGGCCTACTCCGGTCTCATCTCGGGCGCCGGCTTCCGAGGGTTGCTGCTCTCAAACCAGCGCCCGGAACTCGGAGGAAGGAGCCCGGGGAAAACCGAGACCTGGTGGAGCAGGAGGATCCGGCTGGGCTCAGTGACCTGCTCTGGTTCATAAGGGTTCTGGGCCCAAGTTTCCCGAGCCTGCTGCCCTCAGGACATTTCAGAGGACCAGGCCAAACGCCAGGCCGAGCTCGTGGCCCCCCACCGGCCACCACCGCCAGTCCTTTCTCTTGGGACCCTCGCTGCCCTGCCTCGTCAGTTCATCCATCGCCCCAGCTCCCATCCTCAGCCGCGCCAACCCAGAGCCAGTTTGGTGTCGGCTCCACCTTGCTTTCTCTGTGCTTGCACTCTCCGACCAGCAAAGTGGGGGAAAGGCCCAAACCAAAAAGCTACCTCTGAAAAATTTCTCAGCGACGAGGCTCTCTGCACGGGGGTCAGCGAGACTCAAATGCACCTTCGCCTCCCACTCCAGCCGAGTGCGCACGGGCTGGAGCCCAGGAGCCTAATGTCCCTTCTGCCAGGTCGTCCGGTGCTTAGGGACTGGGGAATCTAAGGGCTAGAGTATGCAGAGTGATATAGATATAGATATAGATATAGATATAGATATAGATATAGATATATATCACACTGAGATTCACTCCAGCTCCACGCAGTCGACGCCACGCACTTTCCCCCAACCCGACGGGGGCGCTCCGTGCGCCTCGCACTCACCAGCGTTGTAGGCCGCCAGATCCGCCCCGGGGCCGGGGCTCTTGCGCTTCCTCGGCCGGCCCTTCTGCACCGTGCCCACGCCATTGTAGTAGGGAAGACCCAGCGGGTTGGCCCCGGCCGCGCCCAGCCCGGCGCTCTTAGCCGCGGCTGCTGCAGCTGCAGCCGCCGCCACGTCGGCATGGTTGAAGTGCGCGGGGTACTCGCCCTGCAGCAGCGCCTCGAAGTGCAAGCGGCAGTAGACCAGGCTGTCCTTCATGCCGAAGTGGTCACCCGTGGTCAGCATCTTGTTACACGTGGTGCATGTGAAGCAGTTGAGGTGATAAACCAAGTCCCGAGCTCGCATCACCATCTCCGAGGCTGAGATGCCCAGGTGGCAGCGGGCACAGCGCTGCACAGAGAACCGCCTGTAGGGACCATCGAGGGAGGGACTGTGGGGACACACGGTTGGGTACCCCCCATATCCCTCCTCCAGGTGCCGCTGCTGCCACTGGGGGAAATCTCTTCCTTAAGATGGGAACCAGTCTTAAATCGGAGGATGGGGTGAAGAGGGAACTAGATTTTGGCCCAGGTCTTGTCCTAGCCTGAAATATAGTTTCCCTTAACCATATTCATGTCCACAAGGCTTCTACTTTACCCAGAGCCTGGGCAAGCCCCAGGAAAAGCCTTTACTTGGGAACCAGGGGGGGGGGCTGCCCACTTACCCTTTCTCATCCTTTACCCCTGCCCTCCACACCAGCGCCTGAGAATCCTACAGACCTTTGTAATTTGGAAGAAACACGGAGATGGGGAAAGAGAGAGGGAGGGAGGAGAGAGAGAAGGGGGGGGGAGAGAGAGAGAAAGGGAATATAAACAGACCCTAACCCTAAACGGAGAGAAGAAACTTGGAGCCTGTTAGTGACTCTGGCTCTTTAACCCTTTAGGCAGGTTTCACTCCCAGGTTCACGAAAGACCCGGAAATGCACCCAACTGATCCTCCAGCTCTCCTTCCAACTTTGTCCCACACCAGCCCAGGCTACCTGGGTTTGGGGGGGGGGGTGCCTTTTTCTGTTCCATCCTCTTGACCCACAAGAAACTTCAAAGGGAGAGGGGTGCAAGGACCCCCCCACACCCAAGCTTATTTCTGTGTCTAAGCTCAGAAGAGGGCCCTTTTCTCTGGGTCCCTATACTTCTCGGACCTTCCCAAGAGTTCCCTCAAATTGCTGTTTAGAAAGGTCGTTACCCAATTTGTAGTGGCTTGGAGAAGGGGGGGCTAGGTAGGGAACCCTCCCTTGGGACTGGAGGGAAAGGAGCCAGGCCCAATGTGTCTGAGGGTCCTGGGGGGCAGGGGGTCCCCGGGTGGGGGGCTACCTGTAGTAGTCTTCCTTGCAGTAGATGCTTCCGTCCTTGCTGAAACAGGTGAGCTCCGACTCCAGGTTGAGCTTGCACTCACAACACTTGAGGCAGCGCATGTGCCACTGCTTGTCCACCGCCAGCAGGTAGTAGCGGTCCGAGATCTTGCCCCCGCAGCCGGCGCACAGCGCGGCGCGGTCACTGCTGATGGACGGCATGGTCTGCGGAGGGAGGGAGGCGGGAGACCGCGGCGCCTGCGTCAGCCTGCGACTTCCCCGCCGCCGCCGCGGGGAAACGGGCACCCGCAGCTCCCTCCGTTGCTCCCGCCAGCCCTAAACGCCGCCCCCGCCGGGGCCGCCAGGGTGTGCGGTGCGCTTCCGCCACCCCCAAAAGGCCCATATTCAGGAGGCTCAGAACCCAGGCCCGCCCACACAGCCCAAGCCGGCCACAGGCCCAGGCCTGGCTGCTGGCCTGGATGGATCTCCCTCCTTAGTTCTCCCCCTTCCTGCCCCCTCTGCCCTTTTCCCAGAAAGGCTTGGGCTGTTTTGAGGGCTGGGGCAGCAGCGGCTACTCCAGTCAAGCCCTCCAAAAGCTCCCTCAAAACTGTTTCTTAAAAGAGCCACTCTGCCGGGCCCCAGGAAAAAGGGCAAGATGACCATTAAAAGTCACCCTCTACACAGACGCCTCCCGGGAGACGCACAGAGTTCCTGGCCCCGAGCCTCAGTGATCTCTGGATCCTTATACCAAAGGTTTAAGCCAGGACAGGTCGCAGCCGACCCCTGCCCCTCCACCACCTTGGCCACACTGGCTGGGGCCCTCTTGGGTCCTCGGGAGATGGTGAGTGGAGTGCGGAGGCACCCTCAAAGTCTCTGAGTGCAGGACGGGCGGAGAGTTTGATGGGGAAAGGAGCTCAGAAGCCGGAGGCACCGGGGCTGCAGCTCTTCCTTTCCAAGTGGAGAAGCTTCGCCCGTCTTCCCTACCTCCCCAGCCTCTAAAGGTCACTTCTGGGCCCAGCTTGCATAGCGTGTGCTCGCCTGGCCCCCTGGGAGGCCTGAGGTGAGGAACTGGCTATTTGGGGCTGGGCTGGCAAAGCCAGGTGTGGAGATCCAAATGGACGCTCCTTCCACAAGAGCCAGGCCAGAGCCTGAACTGCGAGCCCTGGCCTGGCCAGGTCGGCCGGCCAGGAGGCCAGGGACGTGATCAACGAAAAGCACCGGCCCAGAAGACTTGGACCCTTGGAATTGTGCTGGAGAGGGAACTCCGATCGCCAGGAGGCGGGACGGGAGCGGCCCGCGCCGGCTGAAGCCCTAGTGCTCCCGTTTGGTTCGCCCTTCCCGGCGCCGCCGGCGGCACCGCCTACAGCTACAGCCGAGGGGTGGAGGGGAACGCGGAGCTGGCGACCAGAGGGCCCCGGTGTAGAGAGAAGAGAGCCATCCCGGGACGCGGGTAGGACTTCGCTCCCACTTCGGGAGAAATGCCCTCTTGCACCCTTGGGGTCTGAAATTTCGGTTTAAACCTTGTTTCCCTCCTCCGCCCCAGCAGCCGGGTTTCCCCCGAGCCGGGAGCTACGGGGCCTTGCATCCTGTCCGCGGATCCCCTGCGCCCAGTCCCGTGCGGCACGAAGGACGCTCCCCAAAGTGCCCCCAAACTTCGGAGAGCAGAAGCGCGGACCGACCCGGCCCCGTCCCAGGTTTCAGCCCCGACCCCGCAGCCGTGCGCCTACCGTCTCCGTGTCGCCGCGGTCGATGGCGGAGCTGATGGCGGGAGCCTCGCTCTTGGCCCTGCGGTCCATCTCGTCGATGACCCCGTGCACCTCGGGGCCCGACAGACTGTGGAACAGCATCGCGGCGGGACCGGCGGGGCCGGGGGCGCGGCTCCTCCGCGGGAGGGCTTGCCCCCCGCCTCAGCTGCCTGGCGCTCCCGGCGCTAACGGGCCCGGTGCATCGCCACCGCGGCCCCGGCCCCGCCCGAGCTCGGCTGCGCCCCCAGGCCGGGCTCCGGGCCCCGGGCGCCCGCGGGCCAGGACGCCTCCCGCCGAGGCGCAGGGGCAGCTACATCGCGGGGCGCCTGGGCGGCGGCGCCAAAGCCAGGGTCACAAGGGCACAGGGCGGGGGGGGGCGGGAAGGGGGAAGACGAGGGCAGAGGTCGGCGCCCGCCGCGGGCGCTTTCACGCCGCGGGCATCGCCCGCCCGGCTTCAGCGCCCCGGGCGCAAAGCAGGAGCGCAAACTCTGCCCGAGGCGGCGACGGCTTCGGTCGGGGCTCACTCGGGAACGGCTCGGTGCCCGCGGCGGCCCAGCTGCCTGGACCTCTCGCCTCCCTGGGGTGCGCCCCCAGCCCTAGGCGACCCGCTTAGGCGCTGGGTCGGCGACTGTAGTACGGGTTTCTCCGAAGCCAGCGAGCCGAGCCGAGACACCGAGAGAATTGAAGAGGAGGAGGAGGAAGAGGAGGAGGAGGAGGAGGAGGAGGAGGAGGAGGTGGAGGAGGAGGAGGAGGAGGAGGAGGAGGAGGAGGAGGAGGTGGAGGAGGAGGAGGAGAAAAAGGAGGAGGAGCAGAGTGGGAGGAGGAGCCGCCGGCCTCGGGCCCAGCCGCGCGCAAGGCTCTCCAAGAGCGCGCCGAGCCCAGCCCCGGCTCTGCAGTCCGCGCCAGCCAAGCGTCCGCGCCTTTTCTACAGCCGCGCCTTACATCACGTCCTGCCGCCGCGCCATTGGCCGCTCAGCACCCCGAGCCCTGGCAGCGCGTGCTCCGGGAAGGCGGGAGACCCAAGAGGGAGGGGAGAAGCAGGAGGAGGAGAGGAGCGACGAGATGGTGGGAGCTGGTGGGCAAGGCTGGAGGGAGGGGGCGGGAGGAAGGGAGGGAGGAGGGAGAGCGCGGGGTTTGGAGTTTTTTAAGCTGCGAACAGTTTCCTGCGATTTCTTCGGGATGGAAAATTAAACCCTCTCTCCCTGCCGTCTCCATCCTAAGAAGGCGCAGCCCGAGGATGCTTGAGGAGCTCTCACTCCGGTCTCTCCTCGACCCAGAGCCGCCGCCTCGGGCACCGGCTGGGGAGGCCTGGGAAGGCAGGCCTGGGGCAGAGCTGCGGGAGCCTTCAGCTGCTTCCCGCGGAGCTCGGCCTTCGGCCCAGGCTGCGCGTTGCGGGCTGCGGGCAGCCGCCTAGGCCTCCTGAGGACCCGGCTGAGCCAGAGAGGGTAGAGCCCGCGGGAGCTGGAAGACTCCGGCGGAGGAGGACCAGCCAGCGTAGCCTCGCTGCAAGCAAGCTAGGGCCCACTTAATGGGAGCGTGCAGCTCCTTCTTGCCCCTTCCCTGACCCTCTACAGCCTGAAAGAGTGGATGCGAGCATGGCTTTAGGCACTAGAAAACGCATAGGTTCGAATCCCAGTTCTGCCACTTACATGCGGTGTAACCTTAGGCAAGTGACTGAACTCCCTTTAGACTGTTTTTGATCTTTTCATTGAGGGACGAGAAGGCCCGCTCCACACAGGTAATGAACAAAAGAGATCATGGATTTTAAAGTACCTGGAACGTAGTAGGCACTAACCAAATTCTCTCATCACTCCCTCTTTTCCCTCTCCATCTCCTCCTGTTAAAAACTTTCCCACTCCGACTTACATTGGGTATCACTGAGGTCCTTAAAGACCGCAGGCCCATCCTCTGCTGTTTGCATCATGCCACAGACCCAGCTGTTGACAGGCGTCCACCCTGCTGCCTGGCTGTACCACTTCTCCAAGGATCAACAACCCCGCCTGTGGGTAAATCTCAACTGCCACCCCAGCCCCCAGACTTCAGGCTCAACCTAGAGTCTCTTGGGGACACAAGCATGATACCTAGGTGTGTGGTGAAGCAGGATTAAGGAAATAAAAAGTGACTGTGGAGAAAAACTGAATGAGCTAAGTCAGTAACAGGAGTCCCATTTCCTGGGTCTGCTTTGGAGGTGGGTCAGTCTGAAGTGACTTGCTTGCCAAAAGGAGGCAAGGGGCTACCTTCTACCTACTGTGCAAAACTTTCAAACATAAACATATGTGTGTTAGTAATGCCCAAGCACATGCATTCGTGTTCATGTGTGCAAGCGCACATGTTCTTCTCCGTTGGCAAAAACACGGCCAGCAGGGATGTAGGACTAGGATCTACACAGGCACATGGGGTACAAGTGTCCAGTGCCAGGCAGGAGCGTGCAGTTGTAAAGGCGTAAATTGCATGTTATACATACAATTGCATGTTGAGACAATACTACCTAAATCCCCGCGTGCGCTTCTCCAAGGCCATGTTTTGCGTATTTGAAAAAACTCTTGAAGTTACAAGTACGTGTGTACACGCTGCACATGCACAGATGCCCCAACGTGAGGGAAGGACCATAAACCCAAAGACGCGCGCCTGCGCGTGTGTTCACACAGACGTGTGCTTTGGCGCCTGCACACGGCCCCGCGCCCAGGCACGCGGACGCCTACACGTATACACAGGCATGTTTTACTGACGCATCTGGGGCACTTTCTTTCAAAGAAAGTAAGGAATGAAAATCTAATCTGGGAGTCACCGGGGTTCATCTGGAGGTCGCCCAAAGGGTAGAAAAAAAATTGTAACAACGCTGGAGAGTTTGTCCTTCGTGCAGCTCCGCGTCTAGGCTAGATGGATACAATACGTTTTCGAGAACTCGAGTGGCTGATTTAGGAGGTGGGGGGCGGGTGGGGGAGGAGGTGCACTCGGTAACTCTTGCCGCGGGCTTCTCAAGAAACACGGAAACACATCCTGCGGCTCTCCACTCCCCCCACATATGTAAGTACACGATTTCGTCGCCACTCTGACCTGCAGTCCACGCCCATCGCTGACCGACCCCAAATTCCCTGGCAGTCACGATTCCCGCCGGGTGCGCCCGCCTTTGCAGCCCTCCGTGTCAGGCTGGGACGCGCCCGGGTCTGCTAGAGGCTCAAACGCGTCTCCCGCCGCGGGGCGGGATCTGGGTGCCCTGGCCCTGGGCTCGGAGGCGGGTAACTTTGCTAATCTTCCCCAGAGGCGGGCGGGGGGGGGGGGGACGCCGCACAACCGCTGAGCCCTGTCCACGAAGACTAAACAAGGAAAGGAACAGGCTATAAACACACATCCTGACACGTGAGTGACATTTACACGGTGCGAGAAGCCGCAGCGGAGGGGAAGGCAGGAGGTTGGGGGAGCAGGCACCCGCAGGTAAAAGTAATATTCCGAGGCGTCGGAAACGGCGGCCCCTCGACGCCCCTCCCCCAGACAGGGAGAAAGAATCCCTAAGTCCCTAGAACCTGCCTTTTGTGGGAGGTGACAGGTGAACGGAATTCAGGTCTGGCTACTCTCGCCGCTGCCTACCTCCCCACCATCTGCTTCCTCGCAGACAGGCAGACCCGGCGCATAATGAGGTAGCAGCCTCCAGCCGGCCACCGTGACTAACTCAGAACAAAAGCGCTCCCTCCACGCCTCTTCCAACAAAGGGGCCACCAGCCCCGGCGCTCCCCGAAGGCTGCGGGGCTCCCGGCTGCCGGCTGCGGAGCTGCCGCGCGCAAACTTCCCGGGGCTCCCGGGGCTGCCGGCGCCACGGAGCCTGGGCCGCGGAGGGAGGAAGCACATGCGGCCCAGAGAAAGTGAGGCCGGGTGGGGCGGAGGAAGAGGGGGGCGGGAGCCGGGGAGCCGGGGAGCCGCGGAAGGAGGGTGATTGATCAGTGCGCCGTTCCCGGCGCTCTGTCCCGTTATTAGAGGCGGCCAAAGCAGGGCCACGCAATAACCTCCGAATCGCCAACTAATTGACGCTGCAGGCAACTACTTCATTGTGCGCGCTGGTTTTATGTCTTCATAGCCGGTGATTGACAAGGTGTAATTAGTCATCTCACTCGGTGATAAACATGGGCACCCTCCTCCCGCGGCATCAGGCCGTGTGTACCAGCAGAGGAAGCGATAGTTGACGCTGATATACCATTAAATCAAAATGAAGACGTTCAGAAGTGTGTGTTTGCTGTGACGCTCTGATGGTTTATTTCTCAAATACGGCACCAACAGATTTACTTGATTTGCAAGTTAACTACAACATTAACTGGTTTTATTTATTTTGCCTCTTCTTTCCTCTTCCTAGGCAGGGATGTTGCTCTTGGAGAATGTGAAGACAGTTTGCTTCTTGACAAGCGAGCGAGCGGGCGCCCAGATTTTTGCAGCCTCTCCGAGTCTCCCCCGAGGGAAAGGCGGGCAGAGAAAACGCCGGATTTGGGAGTCACTAGGGAAGGATTCCGTGCAGAGGGAGCCGCCCTCTTGGGCCCCGGACCGGCCGCCTAGGGTCCCCCCTTTGGGCACTGCCAATGGAGGACCTGAACTCTGAGGATGGTGTCGGGGATTGGGGTCGGGGAAGCCTCGGGGATAATAACTGCAAATAAAAAAGAGGCAAAAAGAATTTCTTCTCTGCCTTGAAGCAGAAAGGACTGCATTCTTAAAGCTGCTGGTTGCAGTCACAAGGCCAGTTGCCCGCCTCCGTTGCCTGGGTAAAGGGTAATGTTGCCGGTTTTTCCAGTAGCACCATGCAGCAAATTATATTCCTTGCTCCCCAAAGTGGGTCCTGCTTAGGGAAGCGTGTATGTGTGTGTATGTCCATCCACAGTGAGGCTGCTACTAGAAGTGCTGGCTACTCATTCCAGAAACCTGAAGGTTTAAATTTTAAAAGGAGAGGGAGCATTGCTGGTTGGGCTCTCTGGGATTGCTACAGTATGTCTTGACCCTAATTCTGGTTAGAGAATGGCAAGGACTGAACAAAGCCACCAACATCTGAAAGTCCACATCGAGGATATCACACTGCCCCCCCCCCCCGGGAGGCCCCCCCCCCCCCAGCGGGGTCGGCTTCCTGCACTTTTCCCTTCTCTCTAAGCTCTGCCTCTTGTTGGTATGGCAGAGGAATGGTGATTCCTTGCCACTGCGCAGGAATGTGGGGTTGTGGACATCTTCAATTAAAGATGGGGTGAGGCCAAGTCACAGGGATGGCAGAAAAGCCCCTGTATCTTCAACAAGGATTCCCCCCCCCTTCCCAGGCCTGTGGGCCTCCTTCAGCAAACAGGGGGAGTGTTTTATATTGATGTGAGAGGCTGTCAGCAGCATATCAGCTCAGGCATGGCTCCCTCTTTATGAAATCAGCTCATTGCCTTGGTCACACCTTACAGAAAATCTGGTGGTCACCACTATCGATAATAAAAATTAGTGGGGCCTTAGGTGTTTCCAAGAAGAAGCCCATGTCTGTGGATAGATAAATGCCCGTCTCAGGCAGAGCAAAGCCCAGTTCCTCCTCCCCTTCTCCCTGCAGCGATCTGAACAATTCCGAAACCGCCTCCCTGGGCGTCAGCTGAGCAGGTTGGGGAACTAACCAGGGCCCTCTCTCTAGGGCCCTGTTAAATGCACAGAACTTAAAATGAAACACGAAGTGTGAATTTCAGGTTTGAACATGATGCATCAGGAAACGTGGAGGTTGGCAGCCCTTTTCCTCCCTCCTGCATTTCGGTAGGCAGGTATTAATATTGTATTAAATGTTATGAGGAAGTAAGGGCTGCGGAGAGGAATGTGCTCAGATGCAATTTTGTCAAGGTTTTTATCTGTGATTATGATTCCAGATGTAGAAACTCCCGGAGGAGGGAAATGAGGGGCTGCTGGCGTGTGACATGTGTTTTAAGGTGTTTGGCAGTGTTTCTCAAAGTGGTGACAAAATGTTCAATTTTATTACAGCGAATCGGTAAAAGAAATATGAATACTAGGTCAGAGATTGTTCACCTCAGCCAAAGGATTTACCATTATTGATTTGGGTGGGGAAAGTTTGTATCTGGGTCCTGCTTAAATCACATTGTCAACAATGCAAATCTGTCGTATCAGATTATTCTCAAAGAACAATTGTAACAAAATACACAATAGCTGATTGTATCTCCCCCACCTACTAATTTCCATGCAAAGATGTAAATTGCCTTGGAAGCGCAGGGCGCGTGTGCGTGCCCATGTGCGCGTGCACATGTGTGCACGCACACACACGCATACGGACACAGTAAATATTGCAACAAGATGGTCAATTTTTTTTTCAGCCGGTATAACTACAGCCGTTCCTTGAGGGTAATTTCTTTTTAATCTAACCCAGAATACTGCCCAGTCCTACAAGGGCCATTTTGCTAATCTCGCTGCCTTTTAGGTTGAAGCACAAATAACAGCAATAAGTTTCTTCACACAGGAAACCACATTTTGCTGAAAGGAAAATCAAGATGATTTTGTGTGAAAAAAGGGGGATGGGGGAGGAAGCAGCTGAACTCTTGACTAGAGGACAAGTCCTGTATCTACATGCACTTGAGACTGGAAATATTTCCTACCACAGTCTTTCTGTATTTGGAGGCACCTCTACCACCCCTCTCTGACAGCAGGACACCCCTAAACTCTTTCTAAGCAAAGGTTTCCTCATAAACCTTTTATGAGCTCCACATACACTAATCGACACGGGTGCCCAGCCAGCGCTGACCAGACTGTGGATGGGTTTGGTAAACATTTCCACAGAACAAAAAGGGGGGGAGGGGTTGGGGCTAAAGATGCTAGACTTGGCTCGTCCTTGAGTCCCCAGTCATAGGACGAGAGTCTCTACACACTCACTGTCACCCCATATCTCGCAGACCCAGTACATTTCTCAGCCCAGTTCGTGAAGAAACTCACACATATTCAGCCCCAGCATTTCCTTGATTCAGGCTAGAGAATGCTGGTTTTGGCTTTCCAGCCATTGGCACTACTTTACCATCACAAAACATTCTAGGCTCCTAGCACAAAATGCACCTTTCTTGGAAGTAAGAAGGTTCCTCTCCTGTGAGGTTGATGTAGGACACGGTACATTTCTGAGGGGAACAGTGAGGTTGCAGGGGAGGGAAAATGCTCATCATGGCTATTTCCCGCAGGACCCTTTCCCTACCCCAGCCCAACTTTCCATTGGCCCCATTAGCATATCTCTTGCTATTTGGGAGGCTGGCATCGTCTCTTTAGGTGAGGAACAGTCATTTCCCACATATGTTTCAGCCCTAGCCCCTCATGCCCCCCCCCAATTTTTATTCTTCCATTAATTAAAACAACTAATGTCCCATTGATTATCTTTGCGTGAATGAAAATCATTATGGGCCCTTGCAGGTATATGGGAAATTCTGTTTGCCTAAGTATTCACCCTTTGATTTCCAATAGACTCATTTTCTCAGGCATAAAGAAATTCAAACAAAACAAAAACAAAAACAAAATCTCCTGACACTTTGCAATAAAGCACGAAGACTGGTAGTAATGAGCTTGTGCTGATCCCTTGCAAAGAAGTGTTCAGATGGCCCCGTTTTAGAGCTGAATTATACTATCTGCTAAAGGATTCTAGACAGTTAAGGCAAACATTGATAGGTCACCAGACCCAGGTTTTGAATCGATGCTTGCGTTGAGTCAGATGAGCTCACCCAAATTTACTTTTACACTGCCGTGTCAGTCCTCGAAAGTAAAAAAGGCAGGGGACAATCAGCTCTCTTTGGAATTTCCCAGCTAGTTGGCCATTTCAGCTTGCATCTCCATTTCTGGGGGCTGCCATAATTAGAGCAATCTATTTTGCATTTACTTCTCCTTGCAAGCACTACATTATTCACTCTTTCCTGTGCTTATTAAACAATGCCACCTGCACCAAATTCAACAAAGCTCTTCCATCAGTCAACCCAGCTAAGGATCCCGGACCATATATTATCATTAATTGAAGCTCAATTGAATAGTTGACGATAGAGGCATGAGTAAAAGCAACACATCTTCTAGGACCTGTTCAGAAAAATGTTTTAAGCAACCTCTCCCAAACCCCCCCAAACCCCCTCACACATTTATTCCCCAAATTGTTATCTTTTACAAACTCATTTCATTCTCTCTGTACAGTAATTCAAGTAGCAATTAGCAAGTCTTTTAATTAATGAACTATTCCCTGTAAGTCACCAAGGTGCCTCCAGTACAAATGTCTTCCTTCATAAGGTACTAGCAAATGCAGTCAATATTTTGTCACCCAAAGCCTTCGAAGCTGACCACCTCGATTGTCCTAATGCTATAAAAAGGATCCGAAGAGCCAGAGACAAGGCTGGGAAGCAGAAGACAATTTTCGGTAAACTAGCCATGGATAGTCTGAATCCAGAGAGAGGGAGTGGCAGAAGGAAGGGACCATCAGAGAGAGGAGAGGCAGAAAATGCACGTAGGTAGATATCAGTGGTTAAAGAAAAGCATGGAAAGTTTCTAGCAAAGAGAGGACCACCTGGGCTCCAGCTATGTTATAACAAACTCTCCATCTAAATGCTGATGATTTACACATTTTTAAGAGCCTCAAACCTCACTGTGTCTTGTTCTTTAAAAAGCTTCCTGCTTTGTTCAAAATGCTGCTTATCTTTGGCATTGTCAACAGCTCTGCATCTGGGAGAGATTAATTAAGTGATAGGTCAGACACAATGAGGTGAAAGGGCATGTCCACCCAATCAGGACTGATTCATCCATTTCTTGGTGGATCAACTTTTTTTGAGGGATGCCAATTTCAGTTCTATTTCTAGAGAGGATTTATCAATAGGAATGCCTGAGCTCCCCCAGTGAGGGGCTCTTAGCTAGAAAAGATTTTTCTGCAGATAGAAAAATCTAAAATCTACACTCTGTCTTTTTAAGATGTGCAACCAAAACATAACTATAAATTGTATGCTTAAGTTTCACCGATCTGGATGAAGGCTGATTTTCTTGAACATGATCCTTCTATAAAATAGCTAATTGGATGATTACAAATAAGATTGCCAAGCAACTCAATAAAAAAAAATTAAAAGTTTTCTCTCTCTCCCCACCTTCCCAACTATTTCTTATTACCCCTTTCTTCCAAAGTCCACTTTTAATTTCTAGGAGGCAAAATGAGAGAGAGATGTGAAAAACAGTAGAAAAGGAGGAGAAGGAGGGGAGGGAAAGAATGAAGGAAAAAAGAGGTTTTCTAGGTGTCAACTGAATTTTTCCAGACCAATTAGAGGTTATCTTTAAATCTCCATTCCTCCCCCCTCGCCTCCACACCTTTCTAAATAGATCTTTAGATTAGCGAGAAATTAGTTAATTGGGAAAGGCCTTGTGGCCAGTTCACCCTGTTTCTAACCAGAAGGGTTTTAAGGACCTTAGACTCCACTCCCAGAAATGACATTCTCCCCATCTCTTTAGAAGCACGTCAGTCTGGGGCAAAATTGTGGCTGCCCGTGTGTGTGTGTGTGTGTGTGTGTGTGTGTGTGTGTGTGTGTGTGTGTGTGTGACAGAGAGAGAGACAGAGAGACAGAGAGACAGAGAGACAGAGACAGAGAGGGAAGTAAACTCCCAGTCTGTGAATAAGGCTCAGATAAAGTGACTGTTTTGGGCAGACCCCAAACAAAACACTTGGAGTATTTTTACCCTATTTGTGAACACCCTTGCAAATGAAGTTCACATTTTCCAAGGTATTTGGGGGAGAGGTAAACAATGGTTTGTGATTTTTGTAACTGACTAGCTATTTCTGCTTCTCCAAAGAAACGTAAAATGCCAGTTTCTTAACTATCCAATTCTTTAAATCATCTGTGATCCATCTATATTTATAAAACTGAGCAGAAATACTTAACAGCCTGATCAATAGCCATTGACCGTCGGTGCACCTCACACCCTAACATGCACAGCTTGATCATGTATATTTGATCATCAAAAAATTCAAAGCATCTTGCAGCAGTGTATCAAGCTTCCCATAAAATAGCCTGCCTTTTTCTGTGGTCTTGAAAAGAGTGTGAGCTTCTCTCTTCTGCATTCATATATCCATCCATCTATTTACACACACACACACACACACACACACACACACCCCTCCCTCCCTTCTGGAGAATTTATTGCTCATATATTTGATGAAGAACAAGGTAATTAACTGCAAGCCTGTACATCTGGGCAGCACTTCATATCCATTGCAATAATAAAACACTTTTTTCCCATTTTAGCAGAAGAAAGGCTAGTCCTGCCCACAGATTCAGAGGACCCCAGAGTCTCCGTCTGCAAAGCCTCCTTGTTATAAATCCTGCCTCCCTCTTAAGTGATGGCACGCACAATTGCACCAAGGGGCACTAAGTTTATCTGTGCAAAAGCATCATTGGAAAACCTTGCCCCTTCTCAGAGCTTCAGCATCAGCTTGTCAGGGTTTGAAACAGACACGGCTGGCTCCTCTGTCCTCGGTCTGCTTGGCAGCAAACAGGGACAAAAGTCCAAAGGTTTGTCCTGTGAAGGGCCACAAGTAGAGGAGATGTATTTTGGGATCTCAAAAGGCTGATGTCCTGAGCGTGTGCCACTAAGCTCCAGTACCCCAAAAAAGACCTGGCTCTGCCGACTTTTCTGATATTCAGGAGTCAGAAGGCTGGTTCTAAGTTTCTCCATAAGGTATGCTGGATCTGTCCAAACTGCTCCAAGGGTCCAGCCAAGGAATACCAGCTGGCAAGCCTGCTCCAAGGCCCCAGCACAGTCATTCTAACCCCAAACCCCACAGATCACCCTCCCCCTCCCCCAACCCGTGAAACAGATTACCTGCAGAACCTCCCATTTCGGGAGTCCCCTGCTCTGTATTCCGAACCGTGCCCAGGACCAATTTCTCGGGACCCTTCCTTCTAAAAGCAGCAGCATCTGGGCTGAGGCTCCCTCCTTTATATGGGGGGGAGACTTCATATGATAATACGTGTAATATGATATGGAATGGCAGAATGCATGACAGTTGCCCATAATACGGAGAAGTCAGTCAAAGGACAGAGGGGACATTTGGATAATTACCATCTATTGGCTAGTCAATCACGCGAACAGAGAGAAACTGCACAAAACCCACAATGGAGTTGGGAAACAAAAGAGACCCGAGCCAGACTCAGGATTAACCGGTCTAAAGCGATCTAAATGCTTTTGTATCTGAAGAACTGAGGCTCCCCGATTGCCCCCCCTTCCCAATCCCAGGGAACTAATTGCGGGGATCAGAGTTAAAGCTCTCTCTCTCCTTTCCCCATTCTCTTTGTAGACTGCTCACCACGCAGAAAAAAAAAAAAAAATGATTTCTCTCTCTGTGTTCATTAAACTATTTTAAAGTTAAAGGGATGGGGGAGGGAGGCTCGATGTGGCCCCTCAGCCCAGAAGCTGGGATTCTTCAGCCTTCGAAGGGGCTGGGACAATCTCCTTGCCCCCAATTCTTTGTTCCGGGGTAAAGTCTTCCCTCCTTGCCCCTGGAAACAAATGCCCCATCCACCTGGGAAGCTGCCCTTTGCCTAGAGGCTAACATGGATTGCTGGTACCCTGCTCTGGGTGACGAGTCCCCATAACTGGACCCTGCACCAGAAAAAAACACAAGGTCCCCCCCTCCTTGAAACCTCAAATTGAGTCTGCACACTCAGAATTAAGTGGGGTAAAGAGGTGACAGAGAAGGGGGTCCAGCCTCCAAAATGGGAGAGTGAGACAGAAGATGGTTGAAAATTGGGAGGAGAAAGAACTTCCTTCTAAACTGGGGAGGGAGAAAGAGGAAGAAAATCCTTTTAAATTGGAGCCGGGAG
The DNA here is from genome assembly GCF_964656455.1 of Halichoerus grypus. Lineage (NCBI taxonomy): Eukaryota > Metazoa > Chordata > Mammalia > Carnivora > Phocidae > Halichoerus > Halichoerus grypus. The sequence goes on along the minus strand of NC_135725.1, from coordinate 83,281,410 downwards.
AGAATACGCTTAATTGGGGCAAGAAATGAGAAGAGGCTCTTTTTGCCAAAGAGAGGCAGAGAGTTGAGTCCTCAAAAGAGACACAGGAAAATGGTCCCATAAATTTCTAGAGACTCAGAGATGAAGGCGAGAGAGGAAGGGAATTCTTTAAAGCTGAACGACAAGGACAGATATCTCTGCCCCTGAGAGCAAGACCCCCGGGTCCCAGGACCGACAGAAGGGTAACTACCTCACCCACTTCCCACCAGGTCCTCCCTATGCAATTCTAACTCGCTCAAAGCCCTCCCGGCCCCGGCGGGGCTCTCTCGCGTCCCCGGCTCGGTGGCAGCGGCGGTCCCCGGTCCGAGTCCGCGGGTGCCCGGCGGGCCCCTGCGCGCGCCCCCGCCCCGCGCAGCCCCCAGGCCCCTGGGGCGAGCCTCGGAGCCTCCTTACCTTTCCGAGTCCTCCGCAGCGGGTGTGGCCGGCTCTGCGGGCGGCCCCGGGCCGGGGCCGGGGGGCGGGAGGCGGGAGCGCCGGGCTGGGGGGGAGCGGCAGGGTGAGGACTGGGGGGGCTGGCACGGTGCCCGGGGGGGGGCGAGGGGGCAGTTGGCAGCCCCGGGGCCTGGGGACGAGCCCGGCCCAGCCGGAGGAGGTGCGAGATGGGGGGGGTGGGCCGGGGAGGGGCGCCGGGGCCCGGGCCGGGGGGCGGAGGGCTCCCTCCTCGGGCCCGCGGGGCGCTCCAGCCTGCGGAACCGGCCCGGGAGCCGGCCGAGGCGCGGGGAGGGAGGCCCCGGCGCCCGGGCAGCCGAGGACCGGGCGCGCGGATCCGAGGGGCTGTTTTGTCGCCTCGGCTGACAAATCAATCAGGACCCGCCGAGCCGGGGGACTGCCACCGTCTCTACGGCGCTCGCGGCTCCCCGGCCGGCCCCGCGCCGCCAGCTGCCGGCCGCCTCGAGTCGGCGCGGGCCGCGAGTCTCCGGCGGGGTTGCGGTCATTAGGCTGCGGGCGCGTGCGGCCGAGGGCGGGGGCGGCGGCGCCCGGAGGAGGAGGCCCCGCGGCGCACCCTCCCGGGCCTCCCCCACCCCCGCCCGCCGCTGTCCCGCGCCCGCTCTGCGCGCTCTTCGCCCCCCACGCCCCGGTCACTGTCACTAGCTCTGGCTGTTGGATCTGTCCGTCTCTGCCGGCCTCCCTCTGTCTCTCTTCATCTCCCGGTCTCTGTCGCGTTTCTCTGGCTGCTCTCCTCGCTCGGTCTCTCACTGGGTCCCCCGCTCTCTTGTTCACTGCGCCTCTCTTTTTCTCTTTGGATCCTGGTGCTGACTGTCTTTCTTAGACCTCTCTCCTCGGCCGCTCTCACCATCTTCTCCCTCTCTTATTTCTTTCTACCTCCCCTCACTCTCCACCCCTTTCTCCCTTTGCTTAGGAGGACTCGCTGTCCCTCCCTCTATCCCTTCTTGGAAGGGCAGCCCGGGAATGGAGCTTAAGTCATTTCTCCGCTGAGACCTCGGACAAGTCACTTCCTCCCAGCTGCAGTTTCCTTATCTCTGAAAGGCGTTAAGCCGCTCTTGGTGGTGAGGTTGGGAGGGGCACTGGAGGGGGCCCGCAGGAGGTGCTCAATGACCCTGGTTTCCCCCCTCGGAGTTCATCCTTACTCCTTACTCGAAGCAACTGTGGTAGCTCCCCGGAACCGGGTCTCCCCGGGTACCAGTGTGCCCGGTAAAACCCTTGTCGCCAGCCTTGGGGGCCAAGACAAGTACCAGAAAGCCAGTTCAGCAGCAAAAGCCAAGAGCTCTCTGGGGTCCCCTAAGCCCCTCCTGAGAAGCGTCTGTGCCACCTCCCTGGATCTCCCCAGAGCTGGATCCGACATCTCAGGAATCTGCTGGTTCCTCACTCACTGACACCAAGCAGAGGGGCAGTGTTCTCCCCTGTCCTTAGACCCAAGCAGGAGAAAGCCTATTCCTCCCGCCTTCACACACACACACCATGAATGGTTTTTATGCTTCAAAGATGCTTCCTGGATGGAGTGTGGCTTCAGACTCAGACAGATGAGGGGTGTCAAGACCACTTACCTAGTGCAAGGCCTTAGGCTAGTCACACCCATCTAAGGTTCAGTGTCCTCATCTGCAAATGGGAACAATAACCACCTCTTTTTAGCATTATTTTAGGATTACCCATGGTATGCATAAAGTGCCCTGCCTATAGAAGGTTACCCATTCTGTTCAGCTTTTATTCAACAAATACTTATTAAGTGTTTTTGCTTGGCACTGAGGATGCAGCAATTCACAAGGCAGGTGTGGTCTCTGCCTTCATGCAATTTGCAGTCTAGCTGGGGAGACAGACTGTGAACAGCAATTCCATAATTATTTCATGACAGTTGTACAAGTGCCATGGGAGAATAGGGAGTGCAGTGAGACCTAAGATCCAGGGAAACTGGCCTGGGCTAGGGGCTCAGGAAGGGCTTCCTCAAGGTGACATAGAAGCTGAGACCTGAAGTCAGGAGTGGTGCCAGGGTTGCAGGTGGTGGGAAGTGGGAAGGAGCTGCTAAAGGGAGACTGTTCTTGGCAGAGTGTCCAACATGTGCCAAGGCTGGGAGGCATGAAGGAGCCTGGCCAGTAGGAAGGCCAGTGTGGCTCGACCAGGAAGAAGGAGGGGGATGAGGCTGGAAGGGTGGGCAGGGCCAGGCATGGCGGGCGAGGAGCTTGTAGACTGAGGAGGAGTCTGGACCTCAGTACACGGAAACCCCATGAGTCCTGATGTGTCTTTTGCTGAAGTGGAAGGAACACTGAAGCCAGATTCAGTTCCCATATAGGTCCTTTGCCTTTGGTCCTTCTTGGGGGTTTTCACCTCTTGTCCCCTCCTCTGCTCTGTCCCAGCGCTGTCCACTCCACAGTGTCATTGCCTGCTTTGGCATCTGTGTCCCCGCCCGAACTGAGAGCACACACCCAGGCTTGGTTCCTCTCTGGGCCCTTACAGTCAGCCCCACAGGAGGGGTCCATAGACCAGCGTTGGGTGTGTGATTGAACAATCAACAGCCATCGAGTGCCTGATGTGCGCCAGGCAGGCTCTGAGCTGGGCATTGCCCCTGCCCTCACAGAGTGCTCATTCTGTGGGGAGGACACTTTGGAACACACAGGCCCGGGATGACCATTAGGAAGGAGTCCCACAGGGACTCGGGGTGTGGGATTGGAGGCTCTTTGAGGGCAGGCCTATCCCTGGATGACTCAGACCTGGTATCATCTAAAGGTGTGGCACAGGTGGGTACTCGCTGACATGGGTTGAGAGGGTGAAAAAGAAAAGTGAAGTTGGAATGCAGAAGGATGAAGGACAAGTTGGAGTTAAGTGAGCCAAGTGAGGATGCGGAGACTTGCCCGTGAAGGTCTAGTTAGTAGCAATACAGACAGGGGGAGACAGGAGGGAGATAATGCTTCCTGAGCTCCTTCTCTGGGCCAGGCAGCTACTGGGCACTTTTGTGTAGTTACCTTGGCTGACCTTCACAGCACCCATGCCTCATCAGCACTACTGCCCTCGATTTTCCGAGTAAGCGCTGGGACCCAGAGAGGTTAAGTCACTGGCCTGAGGTCACACAGCTAGTAAGAGACTACGTATGCATTTGAACCCAGGTCTGCCTGTTCTTCTTCACTAAAGAAGGAGCAAAAGAGGAGGAAAAAGCAGAGGAAAGAGACAACTGAGAACAAAAGAAGAGCGGTGGCAAAGGAGTGAGCTCCACCAGTAATTTTTCCGCTTAAAAACAATTCCCATTTCCCAGCCCTGCAGGGGCTGGTGCAGCGGATCTGAGGCGAGGCCGGCCCTCTGACTCGCAGGAGCCTGCCGAGGGGCCCCGGCACGCTGCTTCAAAGCCAGCCTCCTCAGCACAAGCGCTTTTAAACTTCACACGGGAAACTTTCCAGGGCTGACTTTTTGCACTTTGTTTCCAAATCAAGAGATGGGGAAGTCCCTCTCAGCCCAGGGGGGAGGAGATCGCACTGAGAGACTTGCCCTGGGGTTCCCGGCTTGGCACGGGGCTCCCCCCAGCTCCCAAGGCAACCTCGGTGGGGTGGGGGGGAAAGTGTCCCCTGCCCGAGGTGGGTTCCCAGGGAGAATTCAGGGTGTGGGCTTGACAGACTGTTCTTCCTGGAAGGATAAGGCCTCTTTTCCTGTGTCCTCCCAAGTGTGGTTTCTACCTAGGTTCCTGGTGGCATCTGATGACAAGGTGTGACGGTCTCCCGAGGCTTGTAATATGTGCCTTGCTCTTCTCTGCACAGCAGCTTCAAAACCAAACCACCCTGCCTGTCATCTTGTGATCACCATTTTGAGTGGCGGCGAGGGTCTTCCTAACCCTCAGCTCCCTCTGATTTTTGGAATTCAGAGTTGGATTTTGGATGTACATCAAGAGGCTGCCTCCATGCATTTTAATTAAGCTGTCTTTTTTCATTTATTACTAATACACTCCTCTTAACTATGATTTATTTGTTAAACAAAGCACCATAAGCCGTCACTTATTCATCTTAATTTCAACAAAATTAAAGTAGTCCCTGTTAGATTGCACCTAATTGCTCTTGCAATGAAAAGAACGGAGATGTTAATCAAAATAAATTGAAGATAAACAATAAAATCATTACATCTTTGCGGCGGTAAGTGTAACTAATCAGTTTTGACTCGAAGCGACCAAACAGGAATAATGAATGTGTCACTGAAGGCGCGCTCATTAAGGGAAGCCGCTGCGACCTGGGTCCTCAGGGCAGCAGACGGCCACCCTGCCCATGTGGCCCGGAGGGTTCTTGCCTCTTGGGTTGGGCAGAGGGGCCTAGAGGCACAGAGAGCGCAGGGAGGAGGCTCATAGGACAGGAGAGAGTCCTGAGTGAGGGACCCTGCAGCTGCCCTGCCGCAGAGGGGTTCTCCCACTCTGATGAGAAAGCAAGAAGTCCCAGGCCTATTTCTGGACATCCCAACTAACCAAGGATGGAGAGGCAGGCCAGGGGGGAAACGGGCAGCTATCCAGGGGACACAGATAGCCAGACACACACTGGGGGACACAGCAGAGAAGATTCCAGCAGAAAGAGACAAGGAAAAAGAGACATAGGCAGGCGGAAAGAGACCGGGCCAAGAGACAAAGGAAAAGGGGCAGAGCACGGACAGGGATGGACGGTCAGACAGGACAGACAGCCTGTGAAGACGAGGCAGCTGGGACAGGGTGGTGGAGGAGGCATGGGGAATGAGCCCAGTCGGGAGAGGGAGACCAAAGAGACAGAACCAGGTGGGTCTGCTGGTCTTAATGAAAGAATCTCTCCTGTTGAGGACAAGACTTTGACACATTTTCATTTCGAGCCAGTTAAAGCTCAGGAGGTTTCAGGTTAGGATTCTGGAGACAAAAGTCATCCTCAGGAGTCTGTTGAGGTAAGTGACCATTAGGGTGAGACCCCCCGGACTGGGCTCTTGGAACACAGAGGGGTGGGGGGCACTGAAGTGGGGGAGGCAGAAGACCCCCCCCGCTCCGGGGGGGGGTCTCCTGGGGTCATCCTCTAATTACAGGGTTTCTAGCCTGGACAGCGGACCCGGAGCCACAGAGATGCCACTCAGACTCCTCTGGCGGAGGCTGCTTCAGCTATGCCCCTTTCCAGGCTGGGAAGACCCAGAGCACGGGCACCTTGGGGAAATGGAAAAATCCGAGGATATGGCCATTGTGAGATTGGAGAACCAGGACAGACAACCTGAAAGACACATTTTTTTGAATACCTACCGTGTGCCTTGCCCTGAGCTGGTCCCAGGAAATGGAGATGAATCGCATATGATTTTCCTATCTGAATTTCTTTATCTTTAAAGTAAGGTTAATAATTGAGCCTCCTTCATGTGTTTATTATGAGGATGAAGTGCATTAATATTTGTAAAGAGCTTAGAATGGTGGTTGGCCCTTGGAAAGGGCTTTGTGTGTATGTTAAATAAAATAAAATAAAGTAAAATAAAATATCTCTGCTCTCATGGAGTACAGAGTTCAGAAGAAGAGATACATTCATTAGCAGTCAAGTTCACTCCAGTGGGGTAAGAATCAGTATAGAGGCACTTCAGGATGCTTTGGGGGTCCAGAGTGGAGATAAAGCCTCCAGCTGAGCAGTCCTGAAGGAAGAGTAGGAATTAGAAGAGTATGGAAAAGAGGAAAAGGGACCGTGTGAACAAGAGCATGTGGGCAAGACATGGCAGGACACATGTGGGGACGTCGAGTGGCTTGGAACAGAGGTTAGGCTGCAGACCAGGGACTCAGATCTTGATGCGTCTTGGCAGGAACCACTGAAGAGCACCTGCGTGGACATTTACTGTTTCTCTGTTTTTAGCTGCTCAGCATGCACTTGCTATCCTTGCAGTGGGGTTTTTCTTTGGGGATTGTGTTTCCCTGCCTTTTTCGTTCTTCCTTTCCAGTGCACCTGGTTCTGGTAGAGGCAACTCCACGAGGACGGCTGCGGAGGGGGCATGTGACCTAGACCTAAGCCAATCAGCGCACTCCATTCCTGTGGCCACAGTGATTGGTTGAGGGAGGGACAATCAAGCCCAATGGGAGCCGCCCCAGGGCTCTGGCTTGAGGACCTGGGGGAGGTCTTTGAATCTTTCCGCTGGTCTCTAAGCTGACAGGATGCAGGGGGCTGGGGCTGGTGCCACCATCTCGCTGAGCTTGACACCAAAGCCAACAGAGCAGAAGGCGGCAGGGCACAGCAGAACGAGTTCCAGTGACATTGTTTGGCCCCCAAATCCAGCCGAGATGAAGCTAGCCCTAGCCCCTGGTCTCTGGTTTCATGAGCCAACAAATTCCTTTTCGTGTAAGCCAGTCTGGGTTGGGTTTTCTGTCACTTGAAACAGATCATTCTAGCTGATAGGCTTTAAGCAGGAATGCGACGCCACTGTGTATTTTAGTAACATCAAGCCGAGGGACTGAAGGGGGTGAGCTTGGAGGCAAGGAGGCCAGAGGGGAGGCTAGTGTGGTCATCCCAAAGAGAGCTTATGATGAAGAGCAGGCAAAGCCAGGGGCTTTGGTCTCCACCAGCGTGTTAGTTTCTTACTGCTGTGTAACACATCGCCACGAGCTGGGTGGCTTAAAACAACGAGGATGTATTCTCTCACGGCTCTGGAGACTGGAAATCTAAAATTCAGGTGTCAGCAGGGTCGAACTCCCTCTGAAGGCTGTAGGGGAGCATTCTTCTTTTCCTCTTCCAGCTTTGGCTGGCTCCAGATGTTCCTTGGTTGGTGGCTGCCTATTTCCCATCTCTGCTTCTCTCTTCTGTCTCCTAGAAGGACACCTGTCATGGGATTTAGGGCCCACCTGTGTAATATAAGATGATCTTATCCCAAGACCCCTAACTTAATTATGATTCCAAAGATGCCCTTTTCCAAGCACATTCACATTCATAGTTTCCAGGAAATGGACATTTCTTTTTGGAGGTCATCAGCTACACTACAACCCACTACAACCAGCAAAGAAAATGATCACCAGACCCAAAAAGACTTGAATGAATATTGCTGAATGGAAACAGGAGGCCAGGAAAGATGAGGCAGTGGGGAGAGGGTACGGGGCTGGGGGGGGAGGGCGGTGGCCACAGAAGTTAAAATCTCCTGGCTGGGAGGAATTCATTCCAGGGCAACAAGAGAATTTGCCCACAGGATTGCCAAGCCACTGTCCTGGTTTCCCAGGGAATCCTTGCTATCCTTGAAAGATATCCTAAGTATCTTGAAAGAACCTAAGAAATGGACAAGAGTGGGTTGCATTTTCAAAACCTGGAAGCCAAGAGATTCCACAAACACAGTTGTGGTGAGCTTAACGTCAGTCTGAGGAATATAACAGAAAACTCGGGGCTTGTGAGAGCACCTAAAAGAGAAAGCAGTGATTCTCAGGACTGATTCCCTAAGAACAAGTCATGACAGATCAGCCTTATTTCTTTCTTTGTCAGGGTCACTGGGTGGGTAGATCTGGAAGGGTGTGATGGACAGAGTGAGTCCAGCCTCTGATGGTCTTCTTGCAAACAGGACAGAGAAATGTACGATGGATTCAAAGACGATTAGGAAGTTGACTACCCATAATGAAAGGTTTTTTTTTTTTTTTAAAGATTTTATTTATTTATTTGACAGAGAGAGACACAGTGAGAGAGGGAACACAAGCAGGGGGAGTAGGAGAGGGAGAAGCAGGCTTCCCGCTGAGCAGGGAGCCCAATGCGGGGCACGATCCCAGGACCCTGGGATCATGACCTGAGCCAAAGGCAGATGCTTAACGACTGAACCACCCAGGCGCCCCATAATGAAAGGGTTTTGACAGATCTCTGTTTCCTGGAAAAGGAGCTCTAGTGGAGTATCCTAGCTCTTCTATACTAGTTTCTGTTCTGTCCCTCCAAGTCACATGTGATGATGCCAAACATTGGACAGCCCACTTGTCCCACTGGCAGATGGTTCAAGGAAGAAGAACCAGAGACTGTGTTGAATGATAAAACTCTTTTTTTTTTTTTTTTTTTTTTTGCAGGGGAGAAGGGGGAGACTACTGTGCCAGGAACTGAACTAGGCTCTGGCAGAACAATGGAGAATCAGACAGGTACCTGTCCTCCTAGAGCTTATTGTTCATTGGAGGAATCATACAAGCACATTCAGTGTAATAAGCATCCAAAATGATCTCAGCAGGATGGGGTTTACAAGATGAGAAGAGGCAGGGGAAACTGTAAACTCCTGTCCCTGGTTCCCTGTCCCTGCATTAGCTCAATTTCCATATTAACAGCTCACCAGGGAGACATGGCCAATGGCAGCCCAAGTGAAGTGGAGAGGGCAGTGATGTGGGAGGGGGACCTATGGATCTGCCATGCTTGGCGGGCTGACCTGCTCTCTAACTTCATGTGAAGCCTTTCTGCTGATATGAAGTAGCATAGGAGAGGGTTTGAAAGCGGGGATGAGGAGTGGTAAAGACTCTAAGGACAATTGGAGACAAGAATAGGAAGTGTTGGAATCATCCTGTTTATCATCGTGGAAACTGGAAAGCTGCAGGTTGGAGCAGGGATAGCTGGGAGGGAGGCAGTGCAGGGTCCCCCTGCCAGCGCAGGCCAAGATCCAGCTGACTATGACTTAGGAGCCCTAGGAGCCACCCCAGAGCAGCATGTGGGGGCAAAGAGGGGCGGAGGTGCAGAGCCACTGACTCTTTTGGGAAACTTGTCTACTCCCAGGGCAAGGGCAGAAGAAATCCTACAACATGGGAGGGAGGAAGAGTCTGCTCCCAAGTGTCCTCAGCTGGGACCCCGAGGACCCTGCTCAGAAGTGCCTCACCATCCCAGGTCCCCTCCATCTGGAAGCTCCACCTCCTTCAGTCTGATGGCTGACCAGGGGATGACCCTGGTCATGAAAGTTCCATTTATGGTACCAGGCAGAGGGCTCAGTGGTTTCAATGCATTAGCTCAATTTCCATATTAACAGAGTCTACTACTGTCCCCTTTTAGAGATGAAGAAACTGAGTCTCAGAGGGAGAAGTGACTTTCTCAAAGTCACACAGCCAGCAGCTGCCAGAACTATGTGTCCAGCCCAAATTTGTCTGGTCCCAAAGCCCATGATTGTAACTAGGACACTAACCTGCTCGGGTGCAAACTCTGGAGGGTCAGTGGAGGTGGGAAGACAATGAGGCCCAGGGAGTGGAGTCCCCTGGGCTGTCAGCAGGAAGAGGTAATCCTCCCGGTTGGTGGTGCTTTAAGACAGTGGTGCTCCATGGTGGCTATGATTCAGCTTCATCTAGGGATTTCCATGAAACCAGGAGGCGGCTCCTAAATTCCTCCCAGAAGTGAGAGCAAGAGGCAGGAGCTACCCAGCAAGGGATGGCTGGTGCTCTGTGTCAGTGGAGGGCCAGGAACACCCCAACTACACCGTCACCACGGAGGTCAGCATGGCCCAGAGGAACCTTGGGTTGGGTGCCAAAGCCTGGTGCTGGGCAGAGCCTGTATTCACTCTGTGCTGGGCATGGAGAGGGTAGAGAAGGAGCTCCCATTTGGCCATGGGGTCCCTGTTTGAGCAGAAGAAATGGAGACTTGAAAACACACTACATAAAAATGAAATGTAGAATTACCATATGATCCAGCAATTCCACTCCTAGGTATATACCCAAAAGAATTGAAAGCAGAGGCTCAAACAGATATCTGGATGCCCATGTTCACAGCAGCATTATTGACAATAGCCAAAAGGTAAAAGCAACTCAAGTGTCCATTGACAGGTGAAAGGATAAACAAAATATGGTTTGTACAAACAGTGGAATATTACTCAGCCTTACAAAGGAGGGAGCTTCTGACACCTGCTGTGACATGGATGAGCCTCGACGACACCGTGCTGAGTGACGGAAGCCATCACACAAAAGGACAAATACTGTATGATTCCACTTACATAATGTACCTCGAATGGGCAAATTCCTAGAGATGAAAAATAGAATGGTGGTCACCAGGGGTTGGGGAGGGCCAGGGAATGGGGAGTTACTGCTTCACGTGGACAGAGTTTAAGATTGGGAAAATGAAAAAGTGAACATGGATGGTGGTGAGGGGTGCACAACAGCATGAATGTGCTTAATGTCGTTGAATTGTACACTTAAAATGGTTAAAATGATACATTTTACATTATGCATTTTTACCACCATAAAAAAAACCCCAAAGCTGATGTTGCCCCTATTTTTTTAAAAGATTTTATTTATTTATTTTAAGATTTATTTATTTATTTGAGAGAGATAAAGAAGGAGAGAGAGAGCTTAAGGTGGTGGGCGGGGGGGGGGGGCAGAGGGAGAAGGAGAGAGAAACTTTAGCAGACTCTGCTTCTGTGCTTAGCACAGAGTCCAAAGTGGGGCTCAATCTCATGACCCTGAGATCACGACCTGAGCTGAAACCAAGAGTCAGATGCTCAACCGACTGCATCACCCAGGTGTCCCTTTAAGATTTTATTTTTAAGTCATCTCCACACCCAACGCGGGACTTGAACTCACAACCGTGAGATCAAGAGTCGCATGCTCTTCCGACTGAGCCAGCCAGATGCCCTCCCCCCATTTCTAATCAAAAGTCTTCCTAGACAAAAAGGCAAAGGCGAAAAACAAGAACAATGTGCTATGTGATCTTCATTGAGTGCGCACCGTGCGCTAGGTGCTATGCCAACTGCATTCCATCCATCATCTATTTAGTCCTTTGCCACCATCGCCAGTGGTAATTATTTTTCCTGTTTTCCCCATGAGGAAACTGAGTCTCACAGAGACACACCCCAGGTCTCCCAGCTAGGAAGTAACTTGCATCCGCGCTCCTCACCGCTGTGCTCATGCAAGTGACTTGCCCCGCAGAGCGCAGCCTAAAGTGACAGAGTGCCCCCTTGTCAGACTCCTTTTGGTGCAGAGCCAGAGTGCAAAGCCTTTGGCAGACTTGACCTCTGGGCAGGGTGAAGAGCCAGCCCAGAGGCTGGCAAAGAGAGTCTAAGAGGCCAGTAGGGAGCCCACCCTTCTGGCAGGCACCCTTTTATCTTAGAAAGTCCCCGGGACAGCTTCTCCTCCCTGTGTTTAACTGCCTGCTGGGAGTTTCAAGGAATCAGAGCATGTCCAATAAATGTTTTATTCTATCCTGAGCTGGCCCTCTTGGGCAAAATAAGCTCCTTTCTCCAGGAGGAAGTAAAGGGGCAAGCATTTCTAGGGCACCTACATGGGGATTTGTCTATTTCACACAGAATAACTTTTGGCTCAGAGAGGTAAAGCAGCTTGCCTAGGTCCACACAGCAGGTCAGCCCCCAAGGTCCAAACCCAACTTCTGGCTTCTGGCCTAGGACTCAGCAGACACTCCCCTCCACTCTGGAGCTTTCTGAGAGCTGGGGCTGCTTCCCTCCCAGCCTCTGCATCCCCCCTCTCTGGTCTTCCAGTAAAGGGACAGGCAGCAGGGCTGGGGGCACAGGAAATCCTCTTGGCATTGAACCTACAGAAATCCTCTGCCCTGCCCTGTAGGGCGCTGAACTGATTAAGTCATTAAAAATCTATGAAAGTGACTTTTCTTGGGATGGCCCTCCATGCTCAGACCCTTGCCTCCTTCTGCAGCCTCATGTCTCAGCAGCCTCTGCCCTCCCTCCTCCCCCAAGCCACTGTGCTCTTTCTCTCCCCAGGCCTTCACCTCTGCCGCTCCCCTCCCAGAGATGCCCCCACACCCCATCTTTGCTGACCAAATCGCTACTTATTCCTAGGTCTCAGCTTACACATCACTTCTTCCGGGAAGCCCACCCTGATTCTCACCCTGGCACCACCCGCAGCCTGCACCACACATACACTCCTAGAGACTCATACGTACATACTCATTCTCACACACATATATACTCACATGCTCCCACACTCATACACACACTTGCAGTCACACAGACCTTATCTAGTGTTCATTGTTGTGTCCCCAGTGCCTCAGACAAGCCTTGGCCCAGAGCAGGCCCTCCGTGAATTTTGAATGACTGAATAAATATTGAAAGGAACACATTCAGACTTGGTTAACGATCTAGGATTTGCCACTAAGCAGCTGGAGAGGCCTTGGGTGAGATGCTCAAGCTCTCCGGGACTCAGTTTTCTCATGGATAAAATGGGTACGATAAAAGGCTCTTCCTCACAAGGTGTGTGGAGTCAATGAGAGATTCTACAGAAAGTGCTTGGCACAGCACCTGGGTCATAGTGGGGCCTTAGTGAATGGTAGCTGCCATGCGCCTGGGAACATGTGCCCTCACCATAGCCCTCAAGCCTCCTTTGTTGAGGGGAAAAATAATATGTGCAGAGATTAATGTCTGCTTAAGAGATCTATGAGCTCCGGAACCAGCAATGTGAAGCATACAAATACCTTGGCCTTGAGAGACTTTATGGCCCCATCGGAGAGAAAGGCACCTAACAGACAATGACAGAGCTGTGGTAGGGGGGTCCTGGGGGAAGCCCCAGGATGGCTCCCCAGACAAGGTGATGCGGGAGCCTCACCAGGAGAGAAAAGGCAGAGATTTCAGTGGAGGGACGTCCTGCAGGCAGAGGGAAAAGCGGGGACAAAGGCATGGGGGGCCCCCCGGCAGAGGAATGATGAAGCCATCAGAAGGACTGGGCACCTGCTGGGGGCTGGAGGAGGCTGAGGGAGGGTGGGCACCAGCCAGTGAAGGGTGTAGGGAGCCGCCATCCTAAGGAAGTGTTCAGCTGTAGGCCAAGGGGGCCATGGCCAGGTTCTAAGCAGACTGAAGGTGAGGACGAGAAGGTGACATCACCAGATTTACTCTCTGGGAAGAGCATGGATTGGGCTGAACTTGACAGAGGAGATGCCCCGGGAGGCATGTAAGACACGATCCCCCTAAGTTCCTAGAAATGTCACTGGGTTTGGGGTCAGGTCGGCTTTGCTTCCTCTCTGGCTCTTCTCCTTATTGCTGTGTGACGGGCGGCTGACCCTTTCTGAGCCTTGAGTTCTCACTGTAAGTCAGGGACAAGGAGACTGACCTACAAGGGTGCTGAGGGGATTGGGTGAGATTCTGGATGTGGAAGCACCCGCAGATGGTAGGCCCACACCGAGGCTAGCTCCCTCGTCTTTGGGCCTGAGGGAAAAATGGATTCCAGTTAGCCAAAGGACTTGGGTGTGACCGAAGCTCCAAGTCTGTTTTGTGCTCACATTAACCGGTCTCATTCCCAGAAGCAGCCTTCAGGACTTTCTGGAACACACCCAGCATCTCCCACACCCTTTATTAAAGACATCCTCCGAAATGGGTGGGGTTGTCCTCACTTACGCAGACGGGGCCATCTCAGGGAGGGGCAGATGGACCTTTGTAGCTGCACATCAAAGCTGCCCATCCCTGGTCCCAGAGTTTATAGCCAGAGTGACACAGACACATCAGGGAGATGTCCCTGATGCAGACCTTCCATCTACCTCACTAGTCTGTCCTCCCTCCCCCCTCCCAGCAAGACACGGGGAAATGAGGGAGCTTCAAGGAGATTTAAGGCATGCTGGAGGCAAGCTTAAGAGTCCCAAAAGTTTACAAAGTAACCAGGAATATGTAACATTCCCTCCCTCTCAATTTTGCACAGACATTAAATGTCACTCTTGTCCCCCATGATGTCACACTTTGTTAATAATAATCACATCTACCATTGTCGACCCTTACTGTGTGCCAGGCACCTAGCTAAGTTCTTTCCTTGGACTATTTCTCTTTACAGCATCAAGAGATAGATACAATTGTCAGTCCTACATTACAGATGAAGAAACTGAGGCTCGTAGAAGTTACTTCACTTGCCAAAGTCATCTAGCTGGAAACTGGTGGACTAGGGCTTGAATCAGGGTCTGTGGGCTCTAGATCCTTTACTTACATCTGTCGAGATTTTCTGTTTGTTTAAAAAGCCCCTGTCTAGATAAGGGGAGGGGGGCAAAGAACCTATCATCTGGGCAAAGGCTGGGCTTTGTTGTAATCTGAAAGGCAGGTAGTGGGGTCTTCAGGAGGTCACTAAATCTGGAAACACCACAGGGACTGGTCTCTTTGGGGTTGCACTGCCAGAGACCAAGGTGGAAAGAGGGAGCTGGGGGACCCCCAGCAGGTACTTCTCACAGCCACACTCAGCTCTCACCCAGTCCCTTGGCCCAAAAACCTTTCCTGGCTCCCCACTGATGCTAGGATAAAGTCCAAATACTTGCCTGGCATGCAAGACTTTTCCCAAGCTCTCCACGCTTAACCCCCTACCACCCATCCCCTGCCCCTGCCACCTAGCCCCACCGGAGACCTCACTGCTCTTCCATAGCCCTGTGCTATTGTGCATGCTGATCCAGCGGCCTGAGATACCCTTCCCGCTCTTTTCCTATTTGGTGAACTCTGGCGCATTCTTCAGTACCCAGTTTAGACATCAGGGAAGCCCATTCAATCTCTCCTGCTGGGACACCTTGTCTCTCTCTCTCTCTCCTCCTGCCTCTATCTCTCATCTCTACCTCTACCTCCACCTGAATCTCTATCTCTCTGTCCCTAGCACAGGGTCTAGTACAAACTAGGTCATAAGAACTGCTTGGAAAAGAACAAATGACCCAATGGGATGGACAAAGGTCATGGATGTGGTCATGGGAGGCCCAAAATGCTGTCCCTGGGAAAGAAGAGAAGCAAAAGCTGCAGGGGAGGGCAGCATGGCTGGAGGGAGACTCCAGGTCCCTCTGACTGGCTAAATTAAGAGCGAGGCCCCAAGATTCTTCTTCAAGAAGTGTTTTTAATGGGCTTCAGGATGAGTTATTCTTTGCCAGCTTCATCACACTCATAACTTCTGAAGGGACCTTGTGCCTCTGTCCAAAGTCAGCAACCTTCCCTTAGCTCCGCTCCACTTCCTTATAGATTCCAGAAGTCAGGAGAATAGGTTCTGCTGCAGTAACAACCTGATTTTCAGTGGCTCCTTCTGGGTGCACTCTGCAGGGTGGCTGGGGACCTCTTCTCTACAGTGTTCACTCTCAGGGAACCAAGCTGAGGAAGGCTCCTTCTCTGTGATTCTACGATTGCTGAGGCAGAGAAAAGCCAACACCACAAATCGCTCACGAGCTCTTAAAGCTTCTGTTCAGAGGTGACTCACGTCATTTCTGCTCATATTTCAGTGGCCAAGACAAGTCACATAACCATACCTAATTTTACATATTGGCAGAGAAGAGCAATCCTTGCATGTGCCTTGAAAGCAGAGAGTTGGAAATATTTAGCAAGTAGCATTAAATACCACCACAGCCACCAACATTTACTGTGTACCTACTATGTGGCATGCATGGTAGGAGCTCCAGAACAGGAGGTGGGAAGTGCTCTGCCCCTGTGTTACCTCTGAGGGGTCCCCGGGGACTCCTAGCAGGCTCAGTTACCCCTTCTTCACACTGTTACGCTGCCAAAAGTCTGCACACACAGTTCCTTCTGCCCTTTCTCTCTTTAGCACTTGGCAAATTCCCATCCTTCCTTCTTCCTTCTCTTCCTCCCTCCCTTTCCTTCTTTCGTTTCATAAATATATACTGAGCACCTCAATGTGCCAGCATAGTGCTTGGTGTTTCAAGATTCAGCTCAAATATATCATGTATTCTTGGAGATTTTCCCTGATCCTCCCACTTCAGAAACACATGCTCTCTGCTCTGAGTTCCCAGCACCTTGAATATTCCTCTGCTTATCCCTTTGGCCTGTAAGTAGCTGTGTCCACACTGTATTCACCCACTAGGCCATAAGCTTTGCAAAGGCTAGGACTGTCTCTCATTCATCTCTATATCTTCATTCCCTGTGCTTGTCTTCAGAAAAGGATTGTTGACTGATTAAATGAATGAGTAAATGAGTCAAGGTCCAATAAGTTGCATACAAGGTAGGAAATGACTTCCCACCGCATTTAACATAAAATCCAGGGGCGCCTGGCTGGCTCAGTCAGTAGAGCAGGCAACCCTTGATCTTGGGGTTGTGAGCTCGAGCCCCATGTTGGGTGTAGAGATTACTTAAAAATAAAATCTTTAAAAAAATAAAATAAGGGTGCCTGGGTGGCTCAGTCGGTTGAGCGTCTGCCTTCAGCTTGGGTCATGATCCCAGAGTCCTGGGATCGAGTCCCGCATCAGGCTCCCTGCTCGGAGGGGAGTCTGCTTCTCCCTCTCCCTCTGCCCCAACTCATATTCTCACTCACTCTGCTCTCTCTCTCTTTCTCTCTCAAATAAATAAAAATAAAAAATCTTTAAAAAAAAATAAAAAATTAAATAAAATCCAAGCCCTTTTCCACGGCCTACCAGGCCCTGCCTGATCTGACCCTGGCCCACCACGTCCAGTTCTGTTCATCTTTCAGACAACCAAAGCAGCGAGTTCATTGGGCTTTGGCACCTGCCATGCCCTCCTGGAACGCTGTATTTCCAGTTCATCACTGGGCTGGTTCCCTCTCCTCATTCTAGCCCCAGCTCAAATGTGACGTCCTCCAGGAGGCCTTCCCTGACTATCTAGTCCAAAGGAATTCTCCACTGCTCTCTTCAGAGCACTCTCTGTTTTATTCTGCTCAAAACCCTTTCCATCGGATGTTACTTAGCTCACTGATCTGCCGATGGTCCTACGGTCTGCTCCCTCCTTCTAAGATACAAAGTTCACAAGTGCAGAGAACTTACCTGGCCTAATCCCGGCGTTATCACCAGAGCCCTGAGTAGTGCCTGGCACATAATAGGTGCTCAATTCTTATCCGCTGAATGAATGAGGGAAGGGTAAAATGTGACACCTTATCTAAGAGTGGGGGGCAGCCTGGAGGAGGAGGGCATATAGCTGCTTCCTGCCCACCAACCAAGCCACAGGCCTTGACCCTCTTGGCCTTCCCATGGCTTCCTTATTTTTTTTTTTTTTAAGATTTTTTATTTATTTATTTGAGAGAAAGAATGAGAGAGAGAGAGAGAGAGAGAGCACGAGAGGGGGAGGGTCAGAGGGAGAAGCAGACTCCCCGCTGAGCAGGGAGCCCGATGCGGGACTCGATCCTGGACCTCAGGATCATGACCTGGGCTGAAGGCCGTCACTTAACCGACTGAGCCGGGCAGGCGCCCCCCATGGCTTCCTTAGAGGTTGGGGGTGGGTGCTGCCGCAGAGCAGGCCATGAGGTGTCTGCACGTCTAGGGCGATGACGTCCTCAACACGCACGCGCGCAGACCCCGCGGAGCCATCCCTCGGGTGAGAGGACAGTCTGGGGTGACGGGCCGTCTCCTGGCTCACCTGAGCCCTGGCTCCGGGCTGTGCCGCTGCTTGCCGCCTGAGCTCCCAGCGCCGTGCAGCTGTGGCGTAATCCCCGGTTTTAAAGCAAGACTGCGTGTTGCTCCAGTTGTTCCTCTGCGGAGAGGGTGCGGGGCAGCCAGACCGAAGGGGCAGGACGGGCATAGAACTTCAAAGGCCGCTCCTTTAACTGCTGGCTGCCAGGCAGCTGGAGGCCAAGGGGCTGCGGGCAGGGCTGCATATGCGGGGCGGGGAGGGGGGGGGGGTGACTGCCCTGCGGGCGGCCCGAGCAGCCTCATATTTGCTTTCTTCTCTCAGTAGCAGGTGAAAACTCCACAAGGGTAGCATGGGGAAGATTCATCCCTGGCTTCCCCATCCCCTGAACGGGAGGAAGAAGAAGAGACTATACTCCCATGTCCCCCCAAAAGTGTCTTCCTTGCAGTGTGGGGAAACCAGCTCTCTCGTTCCCTCACACTGGTTCACTTTTTCCAGAGGAAGACTTTGCAGCCTATAAACATGCTTTGAAAATGCATATCCTGTGACCTGGTGTTTCTCCTTAGGAACGTGCCCTGCAGAAGCCAACACAGGTATGCTTTGATCCCTCCAGGAAGTCTTTCCTTTTCCTCTTCCTCCCAAATGAACTATTGAGGTCCTACTACGCACGGGCAAGGCCCTGAACTAGGCGCTAAGGATATTTTCATGAACATGCAGTCATGATCCCGTAGGATGCCTTAAAAGTCTCAGAGCTTAGGTGGGGAGAGAAACGTTGAACAGCCATTCACAGAAATCCTTAGTTGAGATGATACCAAGTACTTGAAGTGAGCAGCGCAAGGCATATGGATCAAGGTGCAAGCAATGATTTTGTAACTGAACATAGGCAGCTGCTCAAATCTCTATCCACAGGGTAGTGGGAGGGAAACCGTGGTCCATCCACACTTTGGATTCTCGTGCACCTATGTCTTAGTCCGTTAGGGTTGCTGCAGCCAAAATACCACAGACTGAGTGACTTATAAACTACAGATATTTCTTTCCCACAGTTCTGGAGGCTGAGAAGTCCAAGATCAGGGCGCTGGTACATTTGGTGTCTGGCAAGAGTCCACTTTCTGGTTCACAGAGGACTGTCTTCTTGCTGGGTCTGCACATGGCAGAAAGGGGTGAGGGAGCTCTCTGGGGCCCCTTTAATAAGGGCACTAACCCCACTTATTACGGCCCTATCCTCATGACCTAACTACCTCTCAAAGGTTCACCTCACAGTGGGGATTAGGCTTCGCCCTATGAATTTGGGGAACACCAACATACAGTCTACAACAATCTACTAAAAAGAATGAGGTGACAGTAAAAGGTGTCCTTGATATGGTGTTAAACTTTTTTAAAAGGTGTATGGAAGGGGCACCTGGGTGGCTCAGTCATTGGGCGTCTGCCTTCGGCTCAGGTCATGATCCCAGGGTTCTGGGATCGAGCCCTGCACTGGGCTCCCTGCTCAGCGGGAAGCCTGCTTCTCCCTCTCCCACTCCCCCTGCTTGTGTTCCTGCTTTTGCTATCTCTCTCTGTGAAATAAATAAATAAAATCTTTAAAAAAAAAAACGTGTATGGTATACTCAATTTCTGTAATGCTAACAATTATTATGTTATTTGTGTGTGTTACTAATATTTGCACGGGAAGAGACGGGGAGAATATGTTCCATATTGTTCACAGCTGTTATTTTGGGGGAGGGGAATACCTGTTTCACTTTTAAACATTCCGGTAATGTTTGAATTGTTAAAAATAGACACACATTACCTTGGTAAAAAGACAAAAAAATAAAGATTTGGGGGGAAAATCCGATGCTGATCATTCGTGAGACTCTCCAGCCATCCAGAATCAAGGCTTATTCAGAGTGGAATCTTTCTTCTAGAAGGCACATTTCCTTCCACCTGAGCCTAGAATCACAGTAATTAGGGAGTGGAAAAGTCCATAAAATTCAGTATGGTACAGTGAACAGAATGTGAACTTCAAAGTTGGGGAGAAGTGGGTTCTAATCCTGGCTCTGCCCTTCTGTAGCCGGGGATCTGCGTGGATCATTGGGTCTCAGTTTCCTCTTCTGTGGGAAGGATATAATCATGTCTTCCTCACAGGGTCGTTTGCAGATTAAGTGAAATGCTACATTAGAATTTTCTTGGAAAGCTACTACTCGGTGGTTCTAAATAGAGGGAATGCCTTTGCCAGACCTGGAAGCATGGTATGGAATTGCTGGAAGAGGAGAAACAATTTTGCTCTTGGCTCTTCTTGCAAGGAAGTGGAGTTTGCTTACATCACCCACCTAGGAGAATCCAGTAACATGTCTGCATGTTGATAAGAAGTGGTGATTTCAGTGTGCTTCCCTTGGCATCTGCCTCCGCCACAGAGAAGGTACCAGAGTTTGTTGACTGAATAAACGAATGACCTACTCCAATCTAGAAGTGACTCATGGCTGTCGCCCAGTGTGAAAATCAGCTGAACAATTCACCGAACAAAATCCACATCTCACTCCCCAGATAGTCTTGATTGTGAAATGTCATAGGTGTAATCCCGCCATCCAATACTTGGTTGGAGTATATGGAGGCTGGGGGCTCTTGCATTCAAACTGGGTCTCAGGGCACTATTCAATGGGTTTTGGTTTCCGTAGCCAGCTTCAAACCAGAGGAAAAATACAATTCATGTGAGAAATGCAAGTAAGAAGATAATATTGTGAGTTTATTATATATCAGGCACTATTGTAAACCCTTCACTTGGATTAACTCGTAAGCCCCTACAATACATAATACCACTGCCCAGGTCCTTCTGTGGTCTGAATCCAGATGTTGAGGCGCTCCTACCAAGGTGACTCTCAGCCAGCAGGTGGGTGGGTAAAAGCTGAGCCGAGGGGGCACCTGGGGCCTCAGAGCTTCCCCCAGATGCATGGGTATCAGATGGGTGATGGCCAGACTGCTCCTGGGCCTCACCTGCCCGAGGGGCGGGGCTGTTGCCCCCCCACCCCGCCCCGGTCAAGACAAGTCTGGCAGCTTGGTGGGCTGTGGGCTGAGCCTTGCAGGCCACTGAGCTAGTCTCTGGCACACTAAGCCTGAGGTGGAGGCAGAGGTTGATGGAAGGGGGCCCACGGTCCCCACTGGAGGGACAGCGGCACCAGAGAAAGCCAGAAGATCCTCCCTCCCTGCTCACCCTGCTTCCCACTTCTCCCCTTCCCATTCCTCCGGTACTCTGAAGCCGTGGGGATCTTTCGAAAACACAGACCTGACTCTACCACTCCCTGTTAATGGCCTTTAGAATAAAGTAGTGGCTGTTTAGCCTGGCATTCTGGGTCCTCTGACCTGGCCCTTGCCTTCCTCTCGAGACTCATTTCCTATTATATCCTCCACCCCCACTCCAAACACACACCCCACTGTCATTCTGAATAGTTTCCTGGGAGCTCTCTTAAGCTTCTATGACTTTCCATCTGCTGTTTCTTTTGCCTAGAATGTTCTGTCCCCCTTCCTCACCCAGCTAGCTGCTCCTTCTCCTTCACATTGACCTTCACAACGCCTCCTCCAGCAACATCTCCTCCAGCAAGGCTCACTGACCCTGAAACTGGGGTAGGTGCCCCCCTTGGTGTCTAGTGCCTTCTCTTCCCTCCATCGCTGTGTGTATCAGGCTGGATTTGAGCTTTTTCTGTGTGTCTCCCTCCTTAGACTATGAGCTGCTCCTCTCAGGCTGGACTGAGCCCGTTTCACCTCTGCCTCCCCTGAGCCCAGCCAGGCCCTGTGAAGGACAGGGTAGGGTTTGGTCAGTGGTTGCTGAGTGAAGGAACAGATAAATAAACGGGGGCCCTGCAAAGGCTCTCCCATATACTCTTCTCCCTTCTGTCTCTTTTCCTCCAAGACTGTGCGACTGGCAGCAAGAGGGTTAAAGCATGGAGATGCTCCAACATGTTAGCAGCGTGAGGACCAGGTGAAAACAAATGGTTACCAGGCTGCCACGCCACATCCACCAAGCTCTGCTTGTTCCTGGCACCACATATGTTCTGCACGCCTGCCCGCCTGCCCGGGAGAAGGGCTGAGCCGGGAGGGCTCTGGGGGTTGCAGGGCTCAAAGCGCATGCGTGTGAGTGTGTGTGTCTGGTGGGGGGAGGAGGAGGAGAGCAGAGGGGAAGCAGGACAGATAAATGAGGAGGGAAAGAAGGGAGGACAGAGAAAGAGAGTGATGGAGAATGAAAGAAGAAAGAGAAGGTAGGGTGGAGAGGAGAAGGGGAGGGGAGGGAAGTAGGCCACATTTACCCCAAGCAGAAATAGAAATGAGGCCGTGACTTCTTAGGATCTAGAAAGCAAGGAGTCCAAGAATTCAGCTGGACAATGGGACTTTTGGGTGACACAGAATCCAGGGGAAGGTAAACAGGGGAGAGGAACTGAACTGTGAAGGTTTGATCAGGAAAAGCCTACCGGGGTACCCTGATCGCCCTCTGGTGTGACAGTACCCAGAACTCTCCGTAGGCCCTGCTCCGCTGCTGTCCTCAGCAGGTCCCCGTGCTTTGGGATGCCTTGACATTGTCTAAGCCCCCTTCTGCTGGCTGGCACTGGCTGGGCTGGCTGTGTCATCTTCCTGGGATACCCTGAGCTCGGGCTAGAAATTTGTGGACCATGGAATCCATTTCTCCCCCTTAATCAGAGGCCTGAAGAGATTCAGGACTTGTGCCTCTGTGGGCTGGAGAGACTCCGGTTCCAGGAAGGCGGCCTAGCAAGCAAATGATTCCTGGTGGCGAATGTGGAATTTTTGCAGAATCTTTTGAGATTAGGCCACCAAAATGTTGCTGACTGGCTGATTTTGAGTGACTCAAACTGTTTATATAGCACCTGCAAAAAATATATGCCTAGTGCTCTGCATACCATAGGGGAATCCACTGGGTTGGAGTGGGAAAGGAGCGTCTCTTTGAGGAAGAACAGCCTTGGTTTCCCTGCTGAGAAGTTCCTAGCCTAAAATGGGTTGCAGGCAGCGGGTACAGCTGTAATGGTTGCTAGCCCAGCCAGCATCTCCCTCCCCACTCTGTCCCCCAACCTGGGTCCTGAGTTTCTTTGCCAACCAAGAGAGGAGGACATCCTCTCCTTCCTCCTCCATCAGCCAGGACAGAGTAAGGAGTGGAGGTGTTGGAGCACACTTGGGGGAAAGAGAGGGGAGCTGGGCACAGAGGTGTCAGAAAATTCACAGAGGAAAGGAGCTTTTATTCAGATCTACATGTGAAAGATAAAACACTGAAGCTTCTGCAAGAAAACAAAGGAGGCTATCTCCATGACCTTGGGTTAGCAAAGATTTTTTTAAACAGGACACAAAAACTTTCCCCATAAAGAAAAATATTGATAAACTGAACTTCACTAAAATGAAGAACTCCTGTTCATCAAAACACATCATGAAGAAAGTGAAAAGCAAGCCACAGAGAGTATTTGCGATGCATTTATCTAGAGAAGAACTTCTATCTAGTATATATAAAGAGCTCTGCAAATCAATACGAAAAACACAGATAATCCAATAGAAAACTGGGCCAAAACCTTAACAGGACACTTAACAAAAGCAGAAATCCAAATGGCCAATAAACATATAACAAGGTACTCAGCATCATTGGAAATCACGGAGGTGGAGGGGTGCCTGACTGGCTCAGTTGGTGAAGCATGCAACTCTTAATCTTGGGGTTGTGAGTTTGAGCCCCACATTGGGCACAGAGGTTACTTGAAAAAAATTTTTTTAAATCTTCAAAAAAAAAGAAGTCACGGAGGTGGAAATCACCATCATAGCGAGATACCATCCCACACCCATCTGAATGGCTAAGATTTTAAAATCTGACTCTGTTAGGGCAATGGGTGGCTCAGTCAGTTAAGCATCTGACTCTTGATTTTGGCTGGGGTCATGATCTCAGGGTCCTGGGATCGAGCTCCGTGTCAGGCTCCATGCTCAGTGTGGAGTCTGCTTGAGATTCTCTCCCTCTACCCCTCCTTCCCCATAACAGGTGCATTCTCTCTCTCTTAGTCTCTCTGTATTTATTTATTTTTTAAAAGATTTTATTTATGTGTGAGAGAGAGAGAGCATGAGTGGGAGGGAGGGGCAGAGGGAGAGGGAGAAGCAGGCTCCCCGATGAGCAAGGAGCCCGATGCGGGACTCTACCCCAGGACCCTGGGATCATGACCTGAGCCGAAGGCAGACGCTTAACCGACTGAGCCACCCAGGCGCCCCAATAAACAAATCTTTTTTTTTTTTTTTTTAAATCTGACACTGTCAAGTCTTGGTGAGGATGTGGAGCAATGAACTCTTGTATTCTGCTGGTGGGAGTATACACTGGCACAACCATTTTAGAAAACTATTTGGCATCATCTTCAAAAGCTGATCCCATGTACACCTAACATAGCCATTATTAAGTATTTAGTAACAGAAATGTGGACATATATGCACCAAGATATATGTATAAAAATGTTCGTAGATTCAGAGACATAAAGTAGAATGATGGTTACTGGCGGCTGGGGAGGTGAGAGTGGGGAGTTATTTTTTAATGGGCTCAGAGTTTCAGTTTGGGAAGAAAAAAAATTCTGGAAATGAATAGTATGATGGTTGTGCAACTATGCGAATGCGCTTAATGACCCAAACTGTATAATTAAAAGTGGCAAAAATGGTAAATATGTCCATTATGCCACCATAAAAGAAAAGTCATAACAGCCTTTTTCATGTTCACCCAACTAGAAATGACCCAAATATCCATTAAGAATAGAATGGATACGTGGATTGTGATAACTCTGTATAAGGAACTACTATAGAGGAACAAGAAAGAATACATCATTGCTACAAGCAAGAACATGAATAAATCTTACTAACAGAATGTTCAGTGAAGGAAGCCAGACTCCATTTGAGTCAAGTTCAAAAATAAGCAAAATGGATACATAGCGTTAGAGGTCAGGAAAATGGTTGTCTTGAGGGAGCAGGTAGGGAGTCAGCCAAGGCTGGCTCGGATCAGCAGAACTGCCCAGTTGACCCATACATTCAGGAGCTAAAGAAATTGTTTTAAGTCACTAAAGTTTGGGATAGTTTGTTAGACAAAAATAGCTAATGGATACATCCCTGAGGCCCTCCGGGATCCCCAGGGGGATTGGCTCCCCACCTTTGAGTTCCTAATGTGATGTTTCTCTTACCTTAATCTCATGTTTCAGTGGCACAGAAATGCATTCTGTCTCTCCTCTTAGACTGTGAACCCCTTGAAGGCAGGGACTCTGGCTTGATTTCTTTGTCTGACTCCAGGACTCTGAGCAGTTGGGTGTGCAAACATGGTTGGTGCATGAATTTCTCATTCACGTGTGACACAGCCTGCCAAGGGAGTCCTAGCAAGCTCACAGCATTTCACCATCCTGTGCATAGGAATTTCATTCATTCATTCATTCATTCATTCACAGGCAGCGATAGATCAGCTCCCGTCCCCACATTTGAGGAACTCCCAGCCAAGCTGGAGAGAGAAACTCATAAAGAATGAATTGCAGCAAAAGGAGATAAGTACCCTGATGGAAAGTGCAGCAAGGACCTGCAGTTCTGGGGGGGGCTAAGAGTGTGGGCTGTGGCATCAGAAAGCCTGTGAGTTTAAGTCCCAGCTGTTTCATTTACTAGAGCGAGTTACTGAGCCTCTTCCTACTTCATGGAGGCATAAGGATGAGATCACTTATGTCAATTGCTTTGCATAATTCTTAGTGAATAGCAAGTGCTTGTATTAGTCCTAAAGTTTGTTATTACATCGATGGAACAAGAGATGGACCCATCATCATCATCGTCGTCATCATCATTATCCAGGCCCATGATTCAAAAACCCTAAAGGTCCCAAAAAAACAACACCAACACGCCAACATTTTCTTTCAGCAGTTTAGTGGCAAAACCTTCCTTAACCCGACATGAAGCTATTTATAGTTCTTCGTTTAGTGTGTGAATATTCGTGCAGTTACTGCAGAAACATTAATGAGCTTTATTATGGGGACCTGCTCCATATTCTGCTCAAGCTCTTCTATAAACTATGGTATAGGAGCTTTATACATTTTACAAAATCTGAAAAATTCTGAATTTCAAGGCACATCCAAGGCACCCGAATGCTTACGGTCCTAAGCGTTTTATATGAAGTAACTGATTGAGTTGATGTGTCAATTGTTGATTGGGTGGAGCAGGAGAAGGGGAGAGGTCTGAGAAGTTTTGTGGGGAAGCAGCGCTTACCTGAGCCTGAAGCGGAGGGCAGAATAACCATGGGAACAAGGCAGGGAAGGGCGGCATTCCAGGGGGGGACAGTGGCAGCCTAGGTGAGATCCTGGAGGAAGGGGAGTGAGGATGCACTGTGGAACTGCCGTTTGTCAGGACAGCTGGGAAGGAGAGGGCGGGGAAGAGCCCCAGGCTAGGAGGCTGGCAGGTGTGGTAGGGACCAGATCATCAAAGGCCTCACATGCACAGCTGAGGAGGTCCCAATCTTAATGGGCAATGTGGAGTTGTAGGTTCTAGCAGAGGAGGGCCAGGTCAGACTTGTGTTTTAGGGAGGTCCAGGTAGGCGAGACACTCCTCCAAGCGGCTTGCTGAAACCCAGAAGCACTCTGCCTACAGCCTCCCCCAATCCACCCCGACCACACATGGAAATGAGGCTGCTTTGGCTTGGTTTGCCTGGCACAACTCAACTCCTAGAAAACATATCTGTAAGAATCGATCATGTCGTGGCAGGGAACCAACAAGGAAGCAGGCGAGTGTGGCTTTGAGAAGTCGACAAGCGAGGTTCTGTGGGCACCTTCCGACCACGCTTTCCCCCTGCTGCCCCCCGGGCTTCGGTGGCCTCGCAGCTGACCTGGCCCGCGGGACGGGCCCAGCCACAGAAGGGCTCACAGCTCAGCTGCTGCTGGTCTGAGCTCCGAGACGGCTGACACGCACGCTCGACAGCACCCACTTGCAGCCCAAACAGACACTGTTCACTTCTCGAGTTGGTTTTAAATTTTGCTCTTTTTGTTCCTGTTTTTCATTTAGATTTTTGGCTGGTTCAAGTTCGACAGGCAATTGCAACACTGAGATTGAGGGGAGAGAATATAGCCTGTGAAAGAGCAGACGGTGTGTGTGTCTTGTGATGTTATTGGTTTTCGAGGGACCCTAAAAGCGTACATGCGTGAATTGAGTCTATTTGGCCAGGTGCCTTGATTTGCGGCACCCCACTGTCTTCATCTAGCATGACCCCCAGCCCTAGGTTTTGGTCTGCTACCCTTCATTCATAACCCTGCCCCTCTCCCCGAGGCACCCACCTTTGTGTATCTAGCACGCGTTCTTTCAGTCCATCTTCTGTAACTTTATTCACACATATGTAAATATATAGCATTGCTTTGAGTGTGCTTCTAAAATTCTATGGAAGTGATATCATTGAACATCTAATCCTACTTCTTACTTTTTTCTTTTGACATTGTCTGTGAGGAGATGGAAGGCATTCCCTTTGGTGTAATATGTCATCTCGTGCATTTCCCACATTTTAAGTATCCATTTTCCTTATCGCTGGACATATAGGTTGCTTCCAGTTCTTTGCCATTTTAAACAATACTGTGATGAGCATCTTTGTACTTGGCTAGAACAGAAGCAATGCGGTCAATCAAACCTGGACTGAGTTCAACTTCTACTACCTTAAGTCTATGAACTTAAGCCTCAGTTTATCATCTGTCAAAAAGAAAAGGGGTTAGGGGAAATAATAGCAACCCTCCCTTGTAGGGCTGCTTGTACTCTTGCACGCCCAATGGGGGCAGGCCTCCCTACTCCATCCCCAGGACTCTCAGAGCCTGGCACAAAGTAGGTACTCAATAAATGTGTGTTGACTGAAATGATTGTTGTAAGGATCACCTGAGATACTGCATACGAAAGGCCCTTGGAAGTGCCGAATGTATTTATACAAATGGAGTTACCATTACTCCTGGTTATTTAAATGAAATTAACCAGCCGTGTCTAATCCCAATAAAATGAAACATATTTAAATGACAACAACACCAGGGCTTACATTCTGCATGTGTCCCTCTTCTTCCCACCCACCTTTCTTCACATCAGGAAACATTTTCTGAAGATTAATCGAGTGGGCCTGGTTTAGGATTGGGAAATCTGAGGCTGGCCTGCCAGACCATCCAAAGGCCTCCCCTGGGCCACCTTGGCCTATAAAACCCGGGTAATGCCATGCACCCACCTCACTAAGGTGTTGTGAAGATTAATTATGACTTGTAAAGGGCTTTGAAGATGAAACATGCTTGTTATGGAAATAAACGGCTTGAGACGCAAAACTTTCTTCAAGTCATCTTCTCTCTTGCCATTCTTGCTTTTAAAGAGCCCCAGATGAGTTCGGAGGTGAGGGTGACCTCCCCACAACTCCTGTGGGAAGCTAGGGTTGAATGCAGACTTCCCTGAACAACATATAGATGTGACCCCTAGCTGCTACTTTCCAATTTAAACCTCTGCTCCATTTCCTAACTGGCCGAGCTAAGCTGGTTCAAAATACATTAAACAGATTCAGCAATGGGGTGGTGAAATGTATTTCTGATACTGAGCTTTCTGCTGCCAAATTTAATTATTCAAATTGGTAATTTAAAAAAATCGGTTTTTTCCCCCTGCCCCATCCCTGTGTCTTCCCAGATTTAGAAGCATTAGAAGTGGAGGAAATGTGAGCCAAATGTCTTCCAGTGGCAAAATGGAGAAAGCATGTGTGTTAGCATCTGACGGACCTGAGTTCAGATCCCAGCTCAGCTCCTCACCTGCTATGAGCAAGTGATGTAACCTCTCTGAACTTCAGTTTCCTAATGTGTCAAATGGGGATGGTAATAACCCATATTAGAGTTATTGTCAGTGTTAATTGAATGGATGCAGGAAATGTACATAAAGGGCACTCACTAGATGTTAACCATTCATAATAACAACCAAACCTAGTGGGAAAGGTGGTACCATTCCCACTTCACAAATAAGGAATCTGAGCTCAGAGGGGCAATGTGTCTTGGCCATTATCTTGCAGCAGAAAAGTGGGGTGCCAGGATTCAAACCTTGATCTTCCTGGCGCCAAAGCCCTGGGGTCACCCACACGTGACCTCAACTCTGCATGGAAGCTTGTTTTCTAGAGCTGGAACCTACAGTACCTGCCAATGCAAGCAGAGAGAGAAAGAGGGAGCCCAACAGAGCGT
This sequence comes from Halichoerus grypus, assembly GCF_964656455.1. Classification (NCBI taxonomy): domain Eukaryota; kingdom Metazoa; phylum Chordata; class Mammalia; order Carnivora; family Phocidae; genus Halichoerus; species Halichoerus grypus. The sequence goes on along the minus strand of NC_135725.1, from coordinate 83,252,596 downwards.
TGGAGCCTGGAGGGTGGCTGTTCCCGTGCCACTGAGTTGTTTAATCCCACGTTTCTGTATTACACTGGCATTCCATATGTTCACTTCTCATTTCGCACTTCTCATGTTAACCCTTGCTTACCCAAGAAGGGAATGCTGGCTAGAAGCATGTTTTCTTCTGCACCATGGTGGGGCCAAGAATGTCCTGTGGCTTTGAGGGCTTCTGAGCCCTGAGGGGCGCTTCTGCAGTGAAGAATCTAGAGGCTGCTCAGCCTTTTCCTGGGTCTCCGGCCACGGGCCTCATCTTCGCTCCTGTAGCAATCAGCTTGGCCAGATCCCTCATGGAAGCCAGGACCTTTGCTCACATTCATTCGTGTGCATGCGATGCTCTTCGTTCTTTTTCTCAACAGATGTTAATAGAACTTCTACTGTTTCCGAACACAGCTTAATCATCATGGTCCTATTTGATATTTCCCATCTGTCAGACACTGCACTTTCTAGGCATCATCTCGTGTAAACCTTACAAAAGTGCTTTGAGGTAAATATTAATATCGTCACCATTTTGCAGTTGAAGACAAAAGACTCAGGGCACAAATGAGTGCCAGAATAAAGAACAGGATCCAGGTTTTTCTGACTCTGCCGTCTGTGCCCTTAACCACGACAAGATACTTCCTCCTTGAGGGCTTGCATGACATCTCATTCATTTCTTCTCTCCAGCCCACCCCCCAGCACCATACACAGTAGGTGCTCAATAATGTTTGCTGTTGAGTAAATAAGTAAAGTGCTGGGTAATCACTAACATGTGTGCAGTGCTCTGCAGAGTTTGCAGAATGCTTTTCACAGATGCCTGTCTTTTGCGTTAGACAAGGGAGGTAGGTTTCATGATCCCACTTCACAGATGACGTTCGCAAGGTCAATAACTTAATCGGGGCTGTGGAAAGAATAAGAGGCTGGGGCTTGGGTAAGACTCTAAAATAAACTCACAGTGAAGACACAACATCCAATGGAGCTGCAGAGCGGAGTAGTAACTGTCTGGTTGAAAAATATGGATGTTACAAAGCACTAGAGCTTAAGCCAGAATCATATGCCCAGCACATGTTCTCTGAAAATATTCACATCACTTACGTGGTTGGTGTGAGGTTTCAGATATCAAAATTATGAAAGAGCAGAGCAAGATGTGAAAGGCTGAGATGGAAAGAGAACAAAGTAAAATTCAGCCTTGTCACCACCTTCCAGAAACTTCTCAAGGATCCAAGTTTCTGACCCAAATTCACCTTGAATGGTATAGCCTGTGGATGGGAACCATGCTATAAATAGACAGATTTGAAGCCAGGTTCAAGTCCAGGCTCAGTTACTTTCCAGCTGTGTGACCTTGGACAAGTGTCCTTGACCTCCATGTCTGAGTCCCTAAAATGGAGATAAATCCCAGCTTGTTAGGATAATGACATGTTTTGTAAATTACTATGAATGCTATTTTTTTACTTCCTTTTTAGAATTGTAGGAAGTAAAAATTGTAATAGCAATTTAATATAACAGCTATACAGGTCAGAATAAGCTAGGTTTTGCTACAACAATAAGCAACCCTAAAACTCAGTGGCTTTCACACAACAAATGTTTATTTCTCACTCATGCTCCATGTTCATCATGGATCAACATGGGGATGCTATTCATTGAGGCCACAAAGGGACTCAGGATAAGGCAGCAGCCGCCATCTTGTTTATGATTATTGTGTCCAAGGGGAAGAAGAGATTTGGAGGGTCTCCTAGGGTTAATTAACTGTCTGGCCTAGAAGTGACACATGCCACTTTTTATTCACAATTCATTGGCCAGAACATGTCACATGGCCCACTGAATCACCAGGGGGCCAAAGTGAGCCTATTGTGTGCCTGTAAGGGGAGAGAATCAGAAATATTTGTCAAATGGTGTCTACCATTCATTGAACACTTATCACGTGCCAGGCATTGTGCCGAGGGTTTTTTGGATATATCCCCTAATGCCCTCAACAATCCTCGGGAGCAGGGACTGTTATCTTCAGTTAATACTCGAGCAACCTGACACTCAGAGATATGAAAGTAGCTTGTTCCACGTTACACAATGAGTAAGGAGCCGAGTCAAAGTTGACAGCCAGGTAGGAGCCCCTGTTCCTTCCCCTGATATGCTCCTACAGCGAGGCAGTTGTCCAAGCCAGGTGGTCAAGGATTTTCTTGTTCCAAGAGCTGATATTAACAGAGCTCCTCCTATGTATTAGTCCCTGTACGATCCTCTCAGTTAAACCTGAGAGTTTCATTTCCATGCTAATGATAAAGGATCTGAGGCTCAGAGAGACTAAACAACTTGTCTAGAAGAGGTAGCTCTTGAACTTAAGTCTTTCTGGGTCTAAAACCCGTGCTTGTTTTATACCCACTCTTCCCCGCTCATTAGTATTTATCATCATTTACTGTAGTGATGATAGCACGGTGGAGTGGGAGGCAGAGAGGGTAAGAGCATGGATGTAGAGCTACACCGTGGCTGCGCTTAGATTTGGGCTCTGCCATTTCCTGGCTGTGAGACCTTGGGTAAGGATTTCACCTCTCTAGGTTTCCAAGTCCACAACGCGGGCTGATCACCATACCTACCTCACAGGTTTGCCATGAGGAATAAATGAGGTGGTCACCATGGGGATGATAACAAGTCATATTTTTCAAGAACTTCCTGGGTCCAGGTGCTGTGCTCAGGGCTTTATCTGCATTGCTTTTTAACTTTTTATTTCTTTTAAACAATTTTAGATTGACAGAAAAGTTGCGAGGATAGTACCAAGTGTTCCTGTATTGCCTTCACTTGGCTTCCTCCTAATGTTCACACCTTACATAACCAAAGCACGTTTGTCAAAATAAGTTAATATGGGCATGACACTGTTCCGTAACCTACAGGCTGTATTCGGATTCCATCAGTTTTCGTACTAATGTCCTTTTGCCGTCCCACAGTTTGATCCAGGACACGACATCACACTTAATCATGTCTCCTTAGTCTCTGGGAATCTTTACATGCATTCTTTTATTCTCATTTTCTGTTGAGGAAACGGAGGGTTGGGTAATGAAGTCACTGGCTAAGGTCACAGACCGGCAGGGGTGGAGTTAGAATTCCACCCCACGTCCGTCTCACTCAAAGCCCGAGTCTTTACCATTTATAAAGAAATTATCAGAAAGAAATCCAAGGTTCCGAATCAGATCAGCACACAGAGAATAAGAAGCTCAGAGGGAGAAAAAAAAGACTAAAGCGTAGAGAACTGGCTTTACAGCTTTAGAATACTAACTCAGCATGATCTACTCAAAACACAGCCAAAGTCCAGGTAATCTGTTCAGTAAGGAAGAGACTCAGGCTGGTGAGTGTGCACCTTGGGAGTCATGCAAAGGCATCAAGCTAAGCTCTGGCTTAGCCACTGGCAGAGGGGGCTCCCCAAAGAGCCAGACTGCTCACTTCGTGGCAGCAAAGCCTGTTGCAGAGCACCCTGGTAGAGGCAGGATGTCAGCAGGATGAGGGCCAAAGACAGGACCACAGAATTCATTTAACAGGTGTTCCCAGGGGCTCCTGCTGCCCAGAGCACACGATGGAGTGACTGCAACCAAACCACCTACGGCAAATTTGGCCTGATTAGTACCTACTATAAATCATCTCTGCTTGCCTGGCATTCTGTATGTCTAAGCTCCGGGGAGGGAGAAACAAGAAGAGGGTCCTGGCGTCCTGTTTCTTCAAGGAAAGAGAAGGGATCCGATGGATCGACCGGTCAGTGCATGGAAAACCAAGGGAGGGCCCCCAATCCTTCCTGGACCCCTAAACCCTTGATGCTGAGCCCAGATGTGCCTGCTCTAGCACAGAGCTGGGCAAAGAGCAGGTACCAGTGACTCCCCTTTGAGTGTGTGAGCAGGTGATTTAATTAATTTGCAGGTACTCCAGTACCTGGCACAAGGCATGGCACCTACTAGGAACTCAAGAAAAGATGAAATAAATTAATCAAACTATTTAGATCTGTGCCAACATGCAGGGATCTGGCTGGCGCTTAGGAAGTCTTCAAATATTTGTTGACCCAGTCGGTGGGCCGTGGCTAGGTTCTCCAGGGAGAGACATTTCTAGTCCGTGGATTGTAATCCATTAGCACGAGACACAGTATGCCACGGTGGCTGTGAATCTGGGGCTGGGCTTCTTAGGTTTGAGTCTTAGGTCTGCTACCTACTGGATTGTCTGACCTTGGGCCGGTCACTTAACCTTATCTGTACAATGGGGGATGAAGATGGTGGTGATATTATCTACTTCAGAGAGTTGATGTGAGGATTGAGTCAAAACACACGCATACACATGAACTCGAATATATATGTATGTGTGTGTTTTAATCTGTTTATGTATAATTTAGCTCAATTTTAGAACTTGACCCATAGTAAGCACCTCCCAGGGGTAGTTATTAGAAGAAAACTTGCCAGCCTCCTCTCTCCTGCAGCCCCAATTCTGATTGAAACACCTCTCTAAGTCTGACTTACGTGCAATCTATTACAGAATCTATTTAAATTATCAATATTGTGCAATCAGTATTTTTTAATGCCAAATAAAACAGAAGTTAGCGTGCACCACACAGAACAGGGAAAAGCCCTGTTTTGTGTTTCTGCTATAATACATATGCGTGTGTGTGCTCAGAGTCGCAACGTTAAAGAAATTTCTTCCAGTGGGTCACAGTAAAAAGCCAGTGCTTCCAGAGAGAAATGCTGAATGGCTTTCCTCAGTAGAGGAGAGGGCCGGATAGTCCCCAAATGAGCTTTGCTGTCTACCTCTTCCTTCTGGCCTCTGTTGCCAAATGGCCTCTGGAAAGACGTCCCACCCTTAGCTCCCACAGGCCTGAGTAGCTCTCTGTTTCCAGAGAACTTACTGAGCATGGCACCGGGCCTTTCATACACCTGAGCTCACAGAATTGGCCCCGTCAGGCCATAAAGTGGCTCTCAAAGTGTGGTCTCCTAACAGCATTAGAACTCCCTGTGAGCTTGTTAGAAATGCAGATTCAGGGCCCCTGGGAGGCTCAGTCGGTTGAGTGTCCGACTCTTGGTTTTAGCTCAGGTCATGATCTCAGGGTCCTGGGATGGAGCCCTGTTTCTGGCTCTACACTCAGCAGGGAGTCTGCTCTGGATTCTCGCCCTCTCTTTTTAAAGGATTTTATCTATTTATTTGACAGAGAGCGAAGGAGACGGAGGCTCCCCACTGAGCAAGAAGCCCGAGCCAAGGCTCCATCCCAGGACCCTGAGATCATGACCCGAGCCAAAGGCAGATGCTTAACCGACTGAACCACCCAGGCGCCCCTCTATTTTCCAGTCTTTATATATGAGTGAGTCTGATAGGCTAGTGTGTTCTGTGGCCTCTGATGGCTGGGTGAAAAATCACACACATCTTTTAAAAGTCAGCCCAGGTGAATGCTCTCATTGCATTCAAATGGGCATAACCACCCCAGATTGGAAGAGAAGAGACACACGGGATGAGGAGTTCTTGATTAGCAAAGTTCCCGAGAGCCCCTCATGCAAGTCAAGGCCCAGAGCCGAGTCATGCTCAACGTTGACTCCACTCTCGAACGGGTATCAGTTCCAAGTGGTGGTGTGTGCCGGGGGGAGGTAGTGGGAGCCAGAAAATGGTTAACAGTTTTGATAAAGTTAAAAAAAAAATCCTCTACTGGTTGTGAGAACTTTCCAATAATGAGAAGTCAACACAATTAGACAAGGCACTGAATTTTTGTGCAGAATACCAGCTGTCAGTCTTCTTGACTAGCTCAGATCAAAGAAACGCGTTTTATCTCCTAAGTTATTAGACATGATGGGGCCATTAAGTGGAGATACTGTCATAAGAAATGTAAGAACATAAGAAATATGTTGCTTGCTTTGAAAATAAACATCTCACCTTTGCTTCTTTTTCCCTGTGAAAAGCTGAGAGCCATCAAACTATTCACTTGGGTCTTTTCAGAAGGATTGCATCCTGCCATCTTTCCCGGCAACCAGATCTGGGGTTTCAGTCCTCCCTCTCCTTCCCTCATGTCTGTGTGTCAGGACTATGGCCCCAAAAAGGCCACAGAGGCGCCCCGCTTCATCCGCTGTCGTCCACCCTGCTTTCACCAGTCATAACAAAACCTACCACCGTTGCAGAGCTCTGCTTGCTTTGAAAGGAGCTCATCCTTAGATATCTTTCCAAGTGCCTATCCTGAGCCTTTCTTCATCTCTAACGTGGATCTGAAAGAGCTCGCTCTTCATTTCTATAAGTAACACGGCCACTTGTCTGGACCAAGAATGGGCCTCGAGGTGGTGATGTTGTTTACTTACATTCCCTGATTGCATGGGAGCTGAGGCGCTCCAGGGAAAAGATTCTGTATCATCAGGGGCCAGGATGGAGAGAGGGGACACGTTCCAAAGGGAATGCCTAAAAAGAGTTCAGTGTGGAGGGACTATTTCCAAGGGTGGGCAGGGTTAAGGGATGGTGGAGCACCTCAGGATTAGCCACACCAGGGAGCCATTACTATCCTTTGTGTGAAGAGGCAAGGAGAAGGGGAGGTTACTGGAATTTGATGAGAGTCATAGCTGAGGACCGATGTCACCAATAGGACCCGTGGCCATGGAGACAAGAGGCAGCCTCTACCAAACCACAGTGCAGCAGAGTCATGCCCCATCCCTCTCCCCTCCTGCCCTCCAGTCTTCTGCTGGTCTTCCCCATTGGCTGGACCCGACTGGAAGCCAGAGGGTAAGGGAGCCTGGCAGACACAGTCTATATGCTTAGCCTCCTGGGCCTAGGCAGCAGAGTGGTAGAGTGGAGAGTGGATCTGGGGAGTAGATGGAAAATACCCAGCACCCACGGAAGCCCACACACCCCAGAGATTCAGACACACCCAGACAAGACAGGGTTGGGTGCTGGAGACCCTGCAAAAGCTACCCTGTAGGCTAAGGATGAGGGCCCGAGAGAATTCAGCATCAAGTTGTCTGGCATAATGAGTGAGACTTTACATGGAAGATGAACACAGGCACTAATGAAACTCATCCCATTGTGTACCCCAGGGAGCAAAGGGCTTTGTTCTTGAAATGAAAGAACTTAAATACCTCACTGGATGTGACACTCAAACAGCCTTTGTCTGGGGACCCACCCTCACCCACTGAGCACATAGAGGGAATGCTCTCTTCACCTTACAAGGGTGATAACAGGGGCTTCCAGCCTTCCAGCTCCCTGGTGCCGAGATGGTGGCTCGAGCGTAGGCTCAGAGGTACCCGAAGTGCCCCACTGTGCAGGTGTGGGTCCCTGTTGGGTCCTAGTCTGTCTAGGTGATAGAGTGAGCAACGTCCAGGTCTGTGATGTGGACACATGCAGCCATGCTGGGAATCCCAGAAGTGTGTTGCAACTGTGAAAGACAGGACTTCTTGACAAGAAAGAGAAAACTTTGCTGTACTAATGCATTGTCCTCAAGGCCAGCGAAGCCTAGGACCATTTCCCATCTGTGTGGCTGATCTTCAAGGTAGGGATTCTGGCCCCATTTTGAGAAATGGGGATTCAGGGGCACCTGGGTGGCTTAGTCGGTTAAGCATCCGATTCTTGATTTTGGCTCAGGTCATGATCTCAGGGTCGTGGGATTGAGTCCCGAGTGGGGCTCTGTGCTCAGTGTGGTGTCTGTTGGCGATTCTCTCCCTTTCCCCCTGCCCTTTCCCCAGCTCCTGTGCACACATGTGTGTGCGTGCCCCACCCCTGCAAATAAATAAATAAATAAATAAATAAATAAATAAATAAATAAAATCTTAAAAAAAAAAGAAAGAGGGCGCCTGGGTGGCTCAGTTGGTTAAGCGACTGCCTTCGGCTCAGGTCATGATCCTGGAGTCCCGGGATCGAGTCCCGCATCGGGCTCCCTGCTCGGCAGGGAGTCTGCTTCTCCCTCTCCCACTCCCCCCTCTTGTGCTCTCTCTCTCTCACTCTCTCTCAAATAAAAAAACAAAACAAAACAAAACAAAAAAACAAAAAAACAAAAACAAAAAAAAAAAGAAAGAAATGAGGATTCAGTCCAGAGAAGACAGGCCAGGCAGGCCACATTCCCCTTTCTAGGCTCTCCCTGCCCCCTCTGTTTCCACAACAGCAGCCTCTTTGCTGGGCTGGAACTTACCAAGCTCACCCTTGTTGGGGCACATTTGTCCCTGCCTTTCCCCCTGCCTAAAAACTTCTTCCCCCCAGATATCCACATCCTCCACTCCTTCAACGCATTTAAATCTTTGTTAAATGTCACCTCTTCAGAAAGCCTGAGCGTGTGACCTAAAGTACCCCCTCTTCCCTTCCAGGTTTTTTCACCTCCTTATCCTGCTTTGGCTTTATCATACATTTGCAATCATCTTGTTTTTGTTTTGTTTTGTTTACTTGTTTGTTGACAGCCTGCTCCAGGCTCCATGGCGGCAGAGATTTATCTCATTCTTAGAACAAGTGCCCAAGTGCCTAAGCCCCTAAAAATCACACGAGGATTTTATTTTTTGAGTGAAATTCACATAACATAAAATTAACCATTTTAAAATGTACCATCCAGTGGCATTCAGTACATTTGCAATGTTAAGCAACCTTCACCTTTATCTAGTTCCAAGACATTTTTTATCACCCCAAAAGGGTACCCCATACCCACTAAGTAGTTGCTCCCCACTCCCTCCTCCCTTCAGCCCCTGGCAACCACCAGTCTGCTTTCTGTCTCTATGGATTTGCCTATTCTGGGCATTTTATAAGAGATGTGGCCTTTGGTGACCGGCTTCTTTCACTTAGGATAATGTTTTCAAGGTTCTTCATGTTGTAACAGGTGTCAATACTTCATTCCTTCTTATGGCTCAATAATATTCCATGGTATGGATACAGCACAATATAGTTATCCATTTGCCAGATGATGGGTATTTGTGTGGCTTCCACCTTTTGGCTATTATGAATAATGCTGTAAGAACATGCACAAGTATTTGCTCAAATACCTGTTTTCAGTTAGTTTGGTTATGTACCTGGGAGTAGAATTGCTCGGTCGAATGGTGATTCAATATCAAATATAGGGGCTTTTCATAAATATTTGTGGAATGAATAAACAAACAAGTGAATGAAAGAAAGAAAGAATGAATACATAAAAAAATCCATCCAGGTTTTTGCAATTCCCAGGCTCCCTCTAATCTGCCACATCACCTTCCTGAGGAAGGAAGGGAACTGAATGACCCTGGGTATCCCGAGGTCTAATCGACCCTAGGATAGCGTCATGCACTGATTGGCATATAGTATGTGCTCAATAAAAAATTGAGACATAAAATAAGAAATGCTGCAGTGACCATTTCTGTGCATTTATTTTGTCTACAGCATTGATTGTTAACGTCAGATAGATTATTTTGTCTACAGCATTGATTGTTAACGTCAGATAGATTCTGAGGGGGGAAATTACTGTATCAAAGAGCATTAACTTTTTTTTAAAAGATTTTATTTATTTATTTGACAGAGAGTGAGCACAAGTAAGCAGAGCAGTAGGCAGAGGGAGAGAGAGAAGCAGGCTCCCTGCTGAGCAGGGAGCCCGATGCGGGGCTCGATCCCAGGACCCCGGGATCATGACCTGAGCCAAAAGCAGATGCTCAACCAACTGAGCCACCCAGGCGCCCCAAGAGCTTTAACTTTTAAACGTCTTTTGACACATACACCAAACTGCTTTCTGAAAAGGCTGAAAACTTTTCATTCCCAGTCTTAAGAATGTTTAGGCTCATTTAGATTGCTCTACCTGGTAGCTGATTGCCTCCCATTGGAGGAGACTTTTCTGGAACTGTCTCTACCATTCCCTCCAGCTGGGTAAACAGTAACTGGGCTGATTGTTATTGTTGCTCTGCTTTTCCATACAGTTTCCCCACCTGTATGATGCACTCCAGCCATTGTCTGCTTCTTGGAGTTGACGATCTTCTTTGTCTTGAACCCTGGCCTCCCTTGAGCCCAGGATACACCCAGCCAGTTGGAATTTCTGTACTTAGAGACCTCAGGAATGCAGCCTGCTGGAAATGAGGCTAAATGTGTTCTTCCAAAGAAAATGCCCACTTGGAAAATGACTTCCCATGTCTGTGCAGCCACGGGCTTGCCTTTCCAGGGAGACGTGTCAGAATGCGCTGTGCTTGGCGGCAAATGAAAGCTGAGTGCTTTATTACCACTATTAGTGATTATTTGTATGGGGCCGTAGGTTGTACACAGCACCTTACAATGCCCGGAGGAAACTGGAACAGAGGGCAATGTTTCTGCCCTCAAGGGACATCCTGCCTTGGCTGATGGTGAGAATGGGCGCCCATAGGAACTGGATGGACTGGCACAAACCAGAACAGTCTGAAGAACAAGAACATGACTGGGGAGATGGAGCAAAGAAGGATTTCTCAAACGCCTCTGTGTGCCCAGTATTTACGCGACATGATCTCGTTTAATCTGTTAAATAATCCTAGGATTTAGGGATTTTTATTTCCATTTTCAAGTGAAGGGACTGAAGTTGAGGCTGGATGCTCTTTCTCCCACATTTTCTTAGCATTTCCCAACTGTGGGAAGGTATCCCACTGTGGATATATTACCTGGGTAAGGATTACAGGAGACAGTAGAATGGGCAAAAGGGGGGCTAGAAAGATGGGACTGAGATGTTTTTTATGGATTCTGTGCTCTTTGCACTAGAATCCTGCCTGACTTGGGAGTTGGGGCGAGCACCTGTGGTTTGGAATCCAGCAGAGCTGGGTTCGAGATCTTCTCTAACCTGGGAGCCTGGGATGAGTCATTTCTCTTTCCCTCTGCATGTGGGGAAAAGAACCACTGCCCACTTGGTGGTTCGTGTGGGGATTAAAGGAAATAACATACATGCATCGGCTGGTGCACAGGTATTGATAATTGTTGACCCACCACCAGAAAGAGTTGAGCAGGAATGTGGGGTGGGGGAGGTATGATGGGTGCTGTCACCCACAAGGAGGATTAAGAGAGTTAATACAAGTAACACACTTAGAACAGCACCTGCTACAGAGTAAGCTCTCTATACATCTCTGCTGTTATTATTACCTTATTCCTCTTGACTTTAGGTTGGATCAGGAGGCCATATAAAATGAATCAGTCATTTGTAAGGGGGGTGGGGAAAGTAGAGGTCACAATGAGGAATGCTTGATCCCCTAGCAAGGAGGGGAAAGATCCAGCCTTTTCTGTTCTACCTCTGGGCATAGCGGTCTGGTCTGATGACTGGCATCGCCCATTCTTAAGAGCTGTGTTAAGAACCTGGTCTGCCAAGGTGGGGAGTGGGGCATGAGCGAATTATGACTTATCATCATGGAAGAACCCTGAATTGGGATTTCTCTAGCTGTGAAGATGGTACCCTAACCTCACTGAGATGCTGTGAGCTTAAACTCTGATCTTATATATATATATAAAATTATATATATATAAAGTTATATACATATATGCAGGTACATGTTAAATAGTATTATTTATTGATTTATTATTAACAGTCACAAGAGAGAAGAGGGGTGGGCACATATTGAGCCTTTGCACATGCTGTTCCCTGCATGGAATCTCCAACCCCCACCCCAGCCTCTGCTGTTTTCTTTTTCAGTTAACAAATATGTATGTACGTGTACTATAGGACAGACACCATGGTGTTGACTGGATCCTTGCATCCTAGAGTTTACCTCAAATAGTAAGGCAAGAGCCGGTCCTCGTTAGTATAGTGGTGAGTATCCCCGCCTGTCAAATAGTAAGGCAGGTGCCATCTACTTCCCAGGTTCCACGCAAGCTTTCCCTTAGAAGGGGAACCCAAAGACTTTCTTTGGGGTCTTAATGAAATCTGAAACCAAACACATAGGTCCATTGCTTCTTGCCACTCCTTGGCTAGATGACTTCTCCTATTAATTGAAGTGTCAGCTTAAAGCTCACTTCTTCAGGAAGATGCCATTGAGGGTCCTTGCCAGAGGTCAGGTCCCATGTTCCCCTAACATCCTGGACTTCTCCCTATTCCAACTCATTGTGATTTGCAATTATTTGTCATGTAACTTAATATCACTCCCTCCACTAGATTGCCAAGTCCAAGAGGGCAGGAGCTGTGTCTTTTCTCACTTCCACATCCTTTGGCAACAATTGCATAGCAATCAGTGAGGCCTCAATAGAACCTTATTGAATGAGGAAAAGAACAGAAAAAGAAAGCATTCTGAGGGCCATCATTCATCAATAAATGAATGCACACATTGAAAACCTTGTCTTTCTTCCTGCTTGAGCAGCAGAGATGAGAATTTCGTGCTTTGGCAAACCAGGTTGAACTCAGCCTTTTGGGGCCCAACCGAGGAGAGGGATAATTATTTTTTATTTTTCTCATCCGCTTCTAGTTGCTAGAGGTGCCAAAGGCAGCCTAAATGTGGGCTTTGCTGAGTCCACAAGGGAAGCCCCTGAAGGTCTCTCTGCTGGAAGCCCGGCCTCCCCCCTGCCAGATCTGTACCTCTGCCTGGGGTTTTATCCACTCTTTCATGTCTGGCTCCTCCCCCTTACTTGAAAATCTCTGTCTCCTTGTTTTCCGGAAAGTGCCTTGTTGCTCCCAGGAGGCCCAGGGCTGTCTCCACTCAGGGGCTGGAGACCTTGGGCTGGACTTGCCAGCGGGCCCCAGCCAGGCCTCCTGCCCCCGCTCACCCCGGGGCCCCAGCACGGCCTCCGATTTCTATCCTCAGAAGCTGTGCTGGCTGGGCTGGGTGGGATCCGGCGACAGTTCCCACCAAACTCCCAAGCTGACTGCAGACATTTGTGCTGTCAACAGAATTGCAGAAAATGCAATTCGTGTTGTTAATGAGCAGCTTGTTTGGGTAAACAAACCAGGTGAGGTGAAAAAAGCGATGCTCTCCAGTAGGAAACACAAGTGAACATTAGCCAGATGGAGAGCCGTGCTTCCACACGCTTCCCTTTCGGCAAGGCTCTGGGTGGCTGGAAAGGACAGTGCCTGCGCTGCATGGTGGCTGGGACTCTTCACCATTCCTGCCTGGCCTGGATTTCCTTCCAAGGGAGAGGAGCCACCTTGTACCCAGCTCTACCCTGAGCCTGCCATTGTGCCTCATGCCAGGCCTTTATCTGCTTTATTATTCATTCTCAAGCACCGTGTAACCTGGCTGGGATGAAACCCATTTCACAGCTGGGGAAACTGAGGCTCCACCGTGAGGAAGAGACTTGCCCAAAGTCAGGATGACGGATTTGAACCCAGGTCACCCTGACTCTTCAAGTCTCTGATCTCCTCCCTCTCTCACATAATTCTCCTTGCCCTCATCCCTGCCTGCCCAGCCCCCCAGTCTAATGGAGGTATCTGTGGCCGCCACCAACTACCTCCTCCCTCAGACTGGGAGACTAAAGAAAGTTTTAGCTTCCCACAGTGAGGGGCCCCCATCTGTCTAGTCAGGATGGCGTGGCTTTCCGAAATTTGTGCAGGTGGATCTTGGACCAGCTTTCCCATGACAACAAAGCATATGTGTGTGTATGTGTGTGTGTGTGTGTGTGTGCGTGCATGCTCGTGCATGCAGGAATGTGTACATTTACCCATCCATTCCAAGAGGAACCGGCTTGCCCCTGGAAAATCAATAACTTAAGGGAATTCACAGTCCTGTCTTTATAAACTGATTGCATATTCTGTTTTGTTAGCCTCAGATCATTCAGGAAAACACACATACACACACATACACACACACACATGGATATGGCTATATTTTACAAACATGAATGATCTGGGTGATTGCAATGGCTAAATCTTTTCCCCCATATAGACAGGGCCAGGAAGAGGGAGGTTCAGGGTGCAGACTCAAGTCCACATGTTTCTGAATTTCTCTCTACATTGCTCAAGAAAAAAAAACCCCATATTACATTCATATGTTATAATGCCATGAGTTATTTTCTCCTTAGCATTCAAGGGTAAAGAGTCCATTAAGCTGTCATCAGCCACATTACCAGCAGGAGAAGTCGGGGCAGACAGTTTGGCTTTAGCTGCCCGGAGCACACGTGCTCCGCCCCAGGATGAACACTCTGTGGTGTCCGTGTGTGCGTTGCCCTAGAAGCAGAAATCAATTACTTCCACTGCTATTAGAGAGATGATCTGGTTGGGGAGGCTTGCTGTGAATGCAGCCACCGTTCATTATTGAGCTCTTTATATGTATTGTATCTTTTTTACTCCAGGAAAACCAAAGCTTGGGGAGAGAAAGAAACTGTCAGAGAACCAGAGCATGGTACACGCTGGGGTCTGATCCATCACCCACCTGGCTGCAAAGCCTATGCGCTTAATCACTAGGCTATCCCGCCTCTCCTGCAAATGTTGGTGATTTACTCCATACATACAGCCTATGTCAGGGAAGCTCCCAGCTTTTGAGGGACCACATAATACATGCCAGTCTCCATGGGTTATCTCATGTAATCTTCAGCAGAACTCTGTAAGGCAAGCGCTTCTATGAGCTCAGCGTAACAGCCTAGGAGACTGGCTCCCGGGGAAATGGGAAGGGACTTGCCCAAAGTCACCCAGCTCAAATGTGGCGGGAGTGTGTGGATGAAGGGAGTTTGTTTTCCGCTCCGCTATGCTGCCATCCAGCTAGGGACACAAGCCTGGAAGCAGAGGAGTTTCAACAGGCAGCTCCCTTTCCTGAATTCAGATGAGTTTTCACTGAAGGAAAGGAGCAGCTCAGCTCCTTCCTTCATGTAGGTGGGAGCCTTTTCTTTGAATGAACTGATTATGTTCAAAAAGCAAAAAAAAAAAAAAAATAATGTATGCATATTAGCTGATGAGGATGCTGTTCTGGATATTTTTAGCTGAGCTGAGAGAGAGAGAGAGAGGATGAGAGAATGGAGCATGGTAGAAGTTGTCTTGGAAGAAGAGGCAGCTTGGGAATCAGATGGCCCTTTAGCTCTACTATCAGCTCTCATTGCTTTTGGCTGGGAGACTGTGGGCAAATTACCTTCCTTCCTGGAAAATGTATATTCATAGTACCAACCTTTGTAGGGCATTATAAAGATTGGGGATAACGTGGTCAGTGGTCACCAACTGTCCCTATGATAATTATTCATTTATCAAGTGGTTATTGTCACTGGGTCCTCAGTGTTTATGGATATAATAATTTTATCCTCAAAAAAAAAATTTATCCTCATCACCATACCATGAAGCAAATACTAACAGTATTTTCACTCTCCAGGTGAGGAAACTAAGTTAAGGTTATGAAATTTGTGCTAACAGGACCAGGATGCAACTCCAGGTGACATGTGCCCTAACCACCATGTGATGCTCCATCATTTTTTTTTTTTTAATTTATTTGACACAGAGAGAGCATAAGAAGGGGGTGTGGCAGACAGAGGGAGAGGTAGAAGCAGGCTCCCTGCTGAGCAGAGAGACCTATTTGGGGCTCAATCCCAGGACCCTGGGATCTTGACCTGAGCCAAAGGCAGATGCTTAACGGACTGAGCCACCCGGGTGTCCCTCCCTCTATCATTCCTAAAGAGACTGGACTTTCACTCGTGGAAGCAGAGATCACAGGAGGGTCACTGTTTTTAGGAGGTAGAAACTCCTTTGAGACCCTCAGAAAGCTACCTACAAATTAAAAACAACACCATCATTGAACTGGGTCAGAGGATCTCCTCTTCAATGTCATGGCCACTCTGACCAACGAAAACTCTGCTCAGGCCAAGAGGTTAGAGAACTGGGGTCCTAATCTCCCCTCAGATGCTATGCAGGTCATCACCGTCACTCATTTTGTGTGCCCTGATTTGGGAAATGGGAAGTATGCTGGGATTGAAGCTTAAGAATTCAACTGATTGGGGCACCTGGGTGGCTCAGTCGTTGGGTGTCTGCCTTTGGCTCAGGTCATGATCCCAGGGTCCTGGGATCGAGCCCCACATCGGGCTCCCTGCTCGGCAGGAAGCCTGCTTCTCCCTCTCCTGCTCCCCCTGCTTGTGTTCCCTCTCTCGCTGTGTCTCTCTCTGTCAAATAAATAATAAAATCTTAAAAAAAAAAAAAAAAGAATTCAACTGATTTTCTGCTCATAACCAAAACACTAAAATGGTTAGGCGAGGCGAGTTATTAGTTTAGGAGAAAAGGTAGTTGAAATAAATAGGGAAAAATAATATATAATATATATAGTAATAATATATGTAAATGCCTATGGGGGAAAAGGTGTTAAATAAAGGAAAACTGGTAAGAGAGTCCAAGAGTACAATGGGGCAGAGTCCTGCAAACTCTCCAGCTCACTTCAGAAAGGGTAGAGGTACATGGTTACCATCTTCAACATGGAAGAGATGAACAGGGCTGCCTCTCTGCAGTTTAGGCCTGAGTCTTGCCTGGAAGACTGGGTCAATCAGGTGGAAATGGGAGCAGCCCTAGGACAAGGGGTCCTTGAAGTCCTGACAAGGAGGATTAACACCCAAGCTGGCTTGAGAAGCACCAAGGTCAGGGCTGGGAAGACTATGTATGTATCAGATCCTCAAGTTGCAGAGAGGAGGAATGTGGAAGAACACATTGCAAGGTAGTGAGCTAGAGAGCCCAGAGATCAGAGGACCAGGGGCAAGGCAAGGGTCTTAGAAGTAAGTTCAAGAACACAGAGGTCCTTTTGCGGGTGTCCAGCATGAGACATCAGGAGTAAGCAAGGTGGCTGAGGGGACCACATCAGACCAGACTCTGTACTGTGTCTAATCTACTGACCGTCTCATTTACAGCTGTATCTTACCACAGGTGTGGGGACCAAGAACACAGTAAGCTCACTAGGAATGTTTGCTGAATGCTACACTGCAGGGGTGAGGAGAGGGATGGGTCTCAGCTGGGAGCAAGAAGCAGTCCTCAGCACAGGACCTGGCACGTAGGAGGAATTTGGTACACGAGTGAATGGTTTGTTGATGACACCTCCCTTGGGTCTCCAAGTACTAACAAAGCTCAGCCAAATACACTGACTGTCTCAGGAAGCCAGCAGGTGGAATGTAGGATCCAGAGCTGGAGGCTGGTGAATCTTGGGAGAGGAGCAGGTAGCCTGCTGAGGCTCTGTCGGTACTAATGGGAATTCAATTCTTATTGGCATCTGGGTAAGGCTTAAATCAGTAGCTCCCTACCTGGTTGTGGATCTGCATCACTCGTGGAACTTGTTAAAACACAGAGGCCCTGATCTCTCTTCTGAATGAGAATTTCCTGGACCAGAACTCTGGACTCCATATTACAAACAAGCATCACAGGTGGTGTTGATGCACATAGTTAATTATAGGAACCGAAGACTTAAATCATCAATTCTCTTGGTCTTTCTTAGAATTTGTCTTTTGTTGGTGGTTTGTTGTTAAGAAGACAACTATATAACAGCACATACAGAGCCATTACTAAACGCAAGGCTAATCTATGTACTTCTCATGTATTAACACATTCAGTTCTCACAATGACCCTTGGAAGAAGGTACTATTATCCCCATTTTACAGACGAGGAAACTGAGTCTGAGAGAGATTAGTGACTTGCCAGTTAGTGACAGGCTCCAGAGCCTATGTTCTTAGCTTTGACAAGAAAAGACTTAAGTACATCATTTCAAATCCAAGTAGAGCTAGGAAAGGCCTATAAAGGGATTATGTGTGCTATTTATTCTTGTTTTTTTTTTTAATTTTAACAATGTAAAGTTATTAATACCACTAAGAAAATAATATTTGATGAATTAATGAATAAATCAATAAAGGAAAACCATAGCAAGATAAGACACTGTATTTTAGGGAACAGATACACCCACAAGTGGGAGCTAGGGCAACTGAGCTGAGTCCTGGCTCCACTTTCTAGCTGTTTGATCTCAGGGAAGTCACTTAAGCCAGCTGTGGATCAGCAAGCAAGGACAACGGTTCTCCTTGATTACTGAGCAGTTGGAAAAATATAAACTATTAAGTATTTACAAGGTAGTATTATTAAACAATAGTAAAATAATGCACCGTATAATCAGAGAGCAGGTGAGCATTCTGGCTAGGATTACTAACACAGGAAGGGCTCAAACACCTTTAGCCCTCAAAAGAAGATAAAGGCCCTAGGACACCTGGGTGGCTCAGGGGGTTAAGCGCCTGACTCTTGATTTAGGCTCAGGTCATGATCTTAGGATGGTGAGATCAAGCCCCCTGTCAGGCCCCACGCTTAAGATTCTCTCTCTCCCTCTCCCTCTGCCCCCCTCACTGCTCACATGCGTGCTTGCTCCCTTTCTCAAAAAATAAAATAAAATTTCTAAAAAAAAAAAGGTAAAGACCTTTACCTTACATCATATACAAAAATTAACTCAAAATGACCTAGATGTAAGAACTGAAACCATACAACTCAGAAAAAAGCATAGTAGAAAACTTTGTGACATTGGCTTTGGCAAATAATTTCTCGGATATGACACCAAAGCTACACGCGACAAAAGGAAAAATAGATAAATTGGACTACATCACAATTTAAAACTTTTCTGCATCAAAGGACACTATCAACAGAGTGAAAAGGCAATCCACAGAGTGGGAGAATATATTTGCAAATCATATATCTGACAAGAGGTTAAAATCCACAATATATAAATAACTCCTGTAACTCAACGATAGCAACACAACAAACAACCTGATTAAAAAAATGAGCAAAGGACTTGAATCAACATTTCTCCAAAGAAGATACACAAATGGCCAGTAAGTGCATGAAAAGATGTTCAGCATCGCTATCTTCAGGGAAATGCAAATCAAAACCATAATGAGGGGCGCCTGGGTGGCTCAGTTGGTTTAGTGTCTGCTTTCGGCTCAGGTCATGATCCCAGGATCCTGGGATCGAGTCCCGTATCGGGCTCCCTGCTCAGCGGGGAGTCTGCTTCTCCCTTTCCCCTTGCTCCTCCCCCCTGCTCATGCTCTCTCTCTCTGTCAAATAAATAAATAAAATTTAAAAAAAGCATAATAAGATACCACCTCACATCCATTAGGATGGCTACTATGGAGAAATAGAAACAGCAAGTGTTGGTGAGCACTTGGTTGGTGAGAGAAATTGGAACTCTCCTGCCCTGCTGGTGGAAGGTAAAATAGCACAGCCACAGTGGAAAACAGTGTGGCGGTTCCTCAGAAAATTAAAAATAGAACTACCCTATGATCTGGCAATTCTACTTCTGGGTATATACCCCAAAGGACTGAAAGCAGGGACTCAAGAGATATTTATATATCCATGTTCATAGCAGCATTATTCACAATAGCCAAAAAGGTGGAAGCAACCTAAGTATCCGTGGACAGATGAACAGATAAACAAAATGTAGTGCATATATACAGAGGAAAGGAAGGAGTTTCTGACACATACTTCAACACGGATGAACCTTGGGGCACCTGGCTGGCTCAGTCAGTAGAAGGTGGGACTCTTGATCTTGGGGTCCTGGGTTCAAGCTCCACGTTAGGCATGGAACCCACTTAAACAAAAGAAAACGAAACTAAACATGGGTGAACCTTGAGGACATTCTGTAAATGAAGTAAACCAGTCACAAAAGGATAAATACTGTATGAGTCCACTTACACGAGGTTCCTAAAGTAGTCAAATTCATAGAGACAGAAAGTCTCTGGTGGTTGCCAGGGGTTGGAGGAGGGAGGAATGGGGAGTCATTGCTTCATGGGTACAGAGTTTCAGTTTGGGGAGATTTTGAAAAAAGTTCTGGAGATGGAGGGTGGTGATGATAGAAAAATACTCTGAATATATTTAATGCAACTGAATGTATATTTAAATATGGCAAAGGTGGTAAATCTTATGTGTGTTTTATCGCAATTTTAAAAAGAAAATATAAAAAATAGAAGGTAAAGACGTATTAATTAATTAATTAATTAATTTTTAAAAAGATTTTATTTATTTATTTGACAGAGAAAGACACAGCGAGAGAGGGAACACAAGCAGGGGGAGTGGGAGAGGGAGAAGCAGGCCTCCCGCCAAGCAGGGAGCCTGATGCGGGGCTTGATCCCAGGACCCTGGGATCATGACCTGAGCTAAAGGCAGACGCTTAACGACTGAGCCACCCAGGCGCCCCAAGACGTATTAATTTAATACACTAAGTTCAAATTTAAGGAAGAAAGCATTTCCCAAATCTTGTTCTGTGGCTTATTTTTTTTTAAAGATTTTATTTGCTCTTTTTAAAGATTTTCATTTTTAAGTAATCTCTATACCCAACGTGGGGCTCAAACTCTCAACTCTGAGATAGAGTCGCTCCACCGATTGAGCCAGCCAGGTACCCCATGTTCTGTGGCTTATTATTTCTAGGAGAGGAGCCTCAAAATGAGGGTTTGAGGTCATTTATTTATTTATTCAATAAATATTTATTGGTCACTGCATGCATGCCAGGCTCTGTAGATGTTGAGGTCTAGGTATGGATAAGCCTGATGTAGTTTCTGTCTTTATCAATCTGACAGTTTAGCACAATAATATTTCCATTTATTGAATACCAAATGTATATAGCAGGAATCCTACATTCTTTATTTCATTTCATCGTCCTGAGGTGGGTATTATCATCCCCTTATTAAAAATGTGAAAACTAAGGCTCAGAGAGTTTAAGTAACTTTCTCCAAATTCACTTAATGAGCACCTTGGATCTGCTTTATTCCAGTGTCTATTCTCTTACTACTGGGAAGACCTGTGTTCTCCTCCAAGGAGACCCACAATGCACTTTGCATCTTCTTTCCGAAGAACATAACCACAACACCCAAGAGAATTATAAACATATGTCCGCACAAAAACTTGTACGTGAATGTTCAGAGCAGCGTTATTCATCATAGCCAAAACGCGGAAACAACCCAAATGCCCATCGACAACAAAATGTGGTCCATCCACACAATAGAATGTTACATGGCAATCAAAAAGAATGATGTACTGACAGGAGGTACGGCATGGATAAACTTTGAAAACATTATGGTAAGTGAAAGAAGCCAGGCAGAATGGCCGCATTATTATGTGATTCCTCTTATATGAAATATCCAGAATAGGCAACTGCATAGAGACAGAAAGATTCATGGTTGCCAGGGGCAAGGGGATGAGTGAACACTAGTGGATGCAGGGTTTCTTTTTGGGATGATGAAGTGTTACAAGTTAGGTAGTGGTGATAGTTGTCCAACTTTGTGACTATACTAACAAGCATTGACTTATACATGTTAAAATGGTGACTTTTATGGCATGTGAATTTTATCCCAATTTAAAAAATATATATATAATCACGACTAAGTGGACCAGAACAACATACCACTGGACCACTGGTCCTGCTGTTTCATATCATATCTTTAATGAGGTATGAGAGATCTTTGGGATTGCCATCCTTCCCTCAATAGATACAGCTCTCAAAATCCTAAGCAGAAAAACCCAAACAGGTAGAGAGAGTGAGGGCAAACTTGGAAACAGGAGCATCAGAGTGCGCGGGTGGTATCACACACACTGTTGGACTATTTATCCACTAGGGATGCTTAGCCTATTTTGACAACAGGCCAGAAGGCAAAGTTCCTAAATCCCTCCTCATCACCGGAAGGTTTCAATTCCAACAATTGATTATGCCATGTACTTGGCAGAGAGGCCTCCTTTTATCTGAATAACCTCAGATTCATCTAAGTTTATAAAACTGAATTATAGAATTTCAGAACAGAAAAGGGCTTTTTAAAAAAAGATTGTATTTATTTATTGGCGAGAGAGAGAGCAAGAGGGAGGGGAGGGGCAGGGGGAGAAGCAGACTCCTCGCTGAGCAGGGAGCCCCAGGCGGGCTCGATCCCAGGACCCCGGGATCATGACCCGAGCCAAAGTCAGACGCTGAACCGACCAAGCCACCCAGGTGCCCCTGAAAAGGGATTTGAAGAGAGATCATTTGGTCTGATTCTCTTACTTTGGGTATAGGGAGACTGAGGCCCAGAGAAATACAGTGACTTGCCCAAGGTCATAAAGGCAAGCACGGCTTGGCTGAGCCTGCCGGCTGTCTTGCAATATCTTTTCTCCCATTCTTTTTTTTAAAAAATTTTATTTATTTATTTGTCAGAGAGAGAGAGCGTGTGCACACAAACAAGGGGAGTGGCAGGCAGAGGGAGAAGCAAGCTCCCTGCTGAGCAAAGAGCCCGATGTGGGACTCGATCCTAGGGCTCTGGGGTCATGATCTGAGCCGAAGGCAGACGCTTAACCAACTGAACCACCCAGGTGTCCCTTTTTTCTCCCTTTCTTCCCTGGAAATGACCCCCTTCAGCTGTGCACATGATTGTCTGGAAAAAAAAAAAGGGCTCTATTTCCTAATGAGATGTGGTTGTATAACTAAGTTCTGGCCAATAGAATGTAAAGGGAAGTGGTGTGAGGAACTCCAGGGAAGTGTATTTAAAGATTAGGGGTTGGGATTAGGCATGACCTTCTTTCTTCCTGCTGGCTGGGTTGCAGATTAGATGGCTAGAGTTCAAGCAGCTCTTCTGGACCACAAGGTGGAAGCTCACTGGGAGAATAGGGGCACAATAAGATAGAATTCTGGGCCACCAACCTCAAAGAGTCTGACAGAAACAGAAGACAGGTACACAGGCTAAAGCAGAATAAACACTACCACAAGGCCAAATCAGCTGACCTGTCCTGTTTCTATGCCTTCAAATCTTACAGTATGCTTTATAGAACTGCCATACCAGCTCTGGAACGTTCATCCCCAGACCTTATGTGAAAGAGAAACTCTTTTTTCAGTCGCTGTTATTTCAGTCTTCTATCATTTACAGCTGAACTAAATTCTGACTCGGAATGTAAACAATTACATTCTGGGTTGGAAACTCAGTTCTCCTCAATCCAAGTACAGGACTATTATGAAGATTATTACTATTAATAATAAAAGCAAAACTGTGCTGAGTTGTGCATATAATAGTTGCTGTTAATTTTTGCATGCTTCCTATAAGCTGGTCACTGTTTAAATACTTTATAAGTGTCATGTACTCATTTAATTTTCATGTCAACTCGGTAAGATCTATGACCATAATTTCCATTTTACAGACAGAGAAACTGAGGCACAGAGAGAGTGAATAACTTACCCAAGGGCACACATTTAGTCAGAGATAGAGTTGAGATCGGACCCAGGAAGTATGGCTCCATATTCTGGGTTCTTAGCTCCTACATTATACTCTCTCTTATGATGTGAGCTCCTCCTCATCCTCTAGCCATTTTACTGAGGAGGAAACTGAACCAGGCAATTTTCTAATCATTTGTTTTAAATTGCTCTGCTCGACAGTCATGCAGCTATAGCATTAGAAGTCAGACTCCTAACTCCCAGTTCAATGCTCTCTCCCCAGACCACCCTGCAGTTTCAGAGGCCACCTGGACAGATACATAACCCCTCAAGCCCACCTCCAGTCTTCCCCTCCAAAACACACACACACACACACACACACACACACACACACACACATGCACACCACCCAGCAGGCACCCAGACATTTTTGTGGCCAGGATGGCTACAACCTCCTTTGAAAAGCAGCCAACTTTGCCCTCCACCAAATAACTTTGTTTTATTTATAGTCTCCTGCTCAGAGCTTTTGAACTGGCTGCTCATTCCAGGGAAGATCTTGATAACAACTGTTCTTTGGAGAGGGTTCATAGGAAACAAGGTGAATAAACACCACAGAGGACCTGTCTGTCTAGCAGAGCTTTGCTCCTGGGGGTGTTTATAAGTCAGTGTTGGTGTCTGGGTGCAAAAGACTTTGAATTCAAAATGGTGGTTTGGATTTTCAATTTTTTTGCTTTAATTCAAAAAAGTTCATTCTTTGCTTTCAACAATCTCAAGGCATAGGCAAAAGAGAGAAATTACCTTTATACAGAATATAACTCCAAAAGAGGCCGTTCTTCTTGCTTGCTTTGCTCCCTGCTTGGCTGGGACCTAGGACCAGTTACTGTAGTGATTGAGGGGTGAGAAGACGGCTCAGGAATTTACAAGAGCTAAAATGGCAGAAGGAATGAATGGCATTTTAAAACAGAAAATTGTAAAAGAAGAAGAGGAGGAAGAAGGAGAAGAAAAGATTAATTTCAAAAGTGAACCATGAACCTATGTCTTCTGACTTGTAGCCAAAGGTGTCATCCTAAATCATAACTGTGTCACATGTGTTTGGAATTATTCAGCCTGGATGCTAATCTCCGCTCCACCAGTCGCAAGTTATGTAACCTTTCCTCTTTGTGAAATGGATGTGTGTGTGTTGGCGGGGGGGGGGTAGGGGATAAACTCACAAGATTATTGTGAGGATCGGTGCTCACCATGTAGGGGAAATAGTAGAGAACCAGTAGTGCCTGGTTCAGGGAGAACACTCACCCACTCAGTGAACGGTCGGTACTAAGGGCAGCCGTCTTTATTGCTTCCTTTGTGATTCCCCCAGGCTTAGAGGGAATGATATTGGGGTGTTCATGAAAGTGAGCCCCAAGGAGGACAGGAGGCAGGTAGCAGGTTGGTGCGTGACTCAAATACGTTCATTTGCGTTGAGTAACTACTCTCTATCAGGGACTATTACGGTGACATGACCTTTCTGTATGGAGCCCCCAAAATGGCTTATAAAGGGAGGCAGAAGTCCTCAAGTGTAGGGTAGGGCAGAGCAGAGTCACTAAATGGGTAGTACGAAGCCTCCGGTGCTGTTCTTGTGGGTATGAGAGGTCTCCTTAACGATCTAAGGGGAGAGGAAAGGGCTTCCATCAAGGACCATGCTGGGGAAGTGGATAGTGTGATAGAGAAGAGGGTCTGTGGCCCCTTAAGGAACTTACTGGAAGGTATGGCATTTAAAAAAGGGAAAACTTGTGTTTTCCCGGAGGCCTGAATGGGAGACATTATCTCAACGCCAAAACTACTGGGCGGGAGGACTCATAATGTTGGAATGGGTGAAGGTTTCTTCAGGTTAGCTCGGGGGCCTCTATAGGATGAGGGTATATTCACCACACTCTGTAGGTGGAGGTTTCAATGGGAGCACAATGGGTGGAAGTCTTCGGGGGTCCTCGGGGAAACGGCGCGCCCAGCTCCGCGAGTCCCGCGGGCTGATGAGCGGCTCCCGCCCTGCACAGCCTTCAGGCGGCCCCGCCTCCAGCGAGCGGACTACACTTCCCGGCAGCCCCCGCGGGTGGCGGCGGCGGCGCGGGCAGGAGGAGGTGGCGGTGTGAGAGGCGGAGGGGGCGGTGCGCGCCGGGTACGCGCGCCGGCGACCATGGCGTTCGCCGGGCTGGAGCGAGTACATTAACCCGGGGAGGCGGCGGCGGCGGCGACGAGGGAGCGAGCTTCGAGCGGGCGGGCCCAGCCTGAGGGAAGGGAGGAAGGGGCGGGGAGAGCGCCGGAGGGAGGCCGGTCGGCCGCGGGCGGGCGGGCAGCGCAGCGCCGAGCGGGGCCCGCGGGCCCATGAGGAGGCCCGGGGACCATGGGCTCCAGGATCAAGTGAGTGCGGCCGGGCGGAGCCGGGCCGGGCGCGGGGCGGCGAGGCCGGGAGAGGGCTGCAGGCCGCGGGCGGCGCGGGGGACTTGTTGCCGGGGCCTGAGGGGCGCCCCGCGTGCCGGCGTCACGCGGGGAGGGGGACGGTTGCCATGGCGATCCAGGGAGGCGCGGGGGCGGGGTGCGCGCGGGGTGGAAGGGCTCCAGTGGTCAGGTGTCCCCTCCTTACCTGAGGGCGGGAGTCGCAGAGATTACAAGGTGGCCCCCCTCCCGGGGGTAATAGAACCTCTGAAAATGCTCATACAACTGTTGGGGGGAGGGCGAGAAATCTCCGGAAGCAACTCCCCAAATGGGTGTGTTTGGGGCGCCCCTGAGAGTTGGGCAGGTCCTGAGAGGTCTGCTTACGGCCTGCGGTCCCCACATAAAGTCGCCTGAGGTCCTCGGTGGGGCCACTCATGGATTTAAGGTCTGGATGGCCTGAGGAGGAAGGCCCTTTTCTCTTTCCTCTTCTACCTCTCTTATCTGTGAAAGTCTCCACACAGCAAGGGCCAAAGGCTATGAAGAAAGATGGCTCTGTGTCGTCATTGAGCACCTGATCTTGATAGTGGTTGGAAAGGCTTTGTAATCCAATCTGGCAAATTCCCTCATTCATTCACCTGGGGTCCTCAGTGGGGGATTAGTTTTCTGGGGATATTGTTGATACATCAAACGTCAGAACCCATTGAAACATTGTTGCCTTGCTTCTAAACCTAGAAGTTGACTACTTTGGAAAGTGCAACTTTTATGCAGTCCAATTTGGGTGTGTTGCTTTAGACTCTATCTCCCCTCCCCGTCAGGTCCTTTTTCGGCCTCTCCCTTCCTCAGCTCCAGAACATGAGATGCCTTATCTCTAATCACTAACAAATGTTCACTTTTCTCTATGAGTAATAGAATTGTTTAAGGGCACTTAAAAACAAAGTTGACAGCATAGGCTTTTCCCTAAACAGCTTTCATAGGACACTTTATTATTATTTTTTTCTCATGACAAAGCTTTTTAATGTAAAGTTCAAACAACAGCAGGAGCACCATAGGACACTTTAAACCTGCTTACAAGAAAGTCTGTGGAATGTGTTTATTTCAGCACTTTGAGAATAATGCTTGGGAAGTTTGAAAGGGGAAGGGCCTTGGGGACGAACTCTAATAATTATTCAGATGTTGTCTCTCATGTCCAGTCGATGTCCATGCAGCGTGACCCTTGCCCATCCTTGTAGTCCCTTGACTGGCTTAGGCTTCCCATTCACTAAATGTCTCATGTGCTGCAGCAGCCCTGAGACATCCGCTAAATGAAGCTAGAAAAGTTTGCTTATGATGATGAAAATGGAACAGTCGGATGAGCACACTGTTCATTCTTGATTTTGTGGAAACAAGGGGAGAAAGAGGTGTGCTCCAAACAACAGTTTAAGAGGTGTGGGAGGTAAAAAGACGTAGTTTGTAAAGCATTGGGATTAAGGAGGTACTCCAAGTTTAGCTCTTGTTTCCAAGAAAGAGTTGTAAACTTGAATTTCAATAGCACTTAGAAACACTTTCCAAAAGCCACCTTACAGTCGCAGAGTATGCTTGTGAGGATGCTTACCTTTGTTATAAAGAAGTTCAGAAACTTGCTTGACATGAGGCCGTCAGTGCCAGAACCAGCATGAAAATCCAATGCGTGGAAGGTCAGATGACTAGACATCCTGTCTCTGTCTTGCTCTTGAAGGTTGCAGGTTAGCATACATTTCTCAAGTGTTTTGTGGAACCCATTACTGTTATATCTGAGCACTTGGGTGAAGGAACATACTAAGGTGAAATTAGCATAAAGAATAGCTTGTTTGATCTTGAAACTAGACTGAGATAAAAGCTTAGGCTTGGGAAAATGTTTGCTTTATTTGTGGTGAGACAAAGAGAATATGAAGAGAAGTTATGAAAAATAGTTGTGATTTATGGTGACTATTGACTAAGCAACTTCCGTCTGCAGCTAGATATGGGGATGGGCAGGTGGCTAGGGACCATCTATATAGATGCTGCCCTAGTCTTTGGAGGAAATAGAGCTTTGGTCACTGTTTACCCTGACAGGAAAGAACAGAATTAGCTCAAGGTATTGAGCTGCCTGAGTTGAAATCTAAGTGTGCAGGCTCTGTTGTGTAGGGACAGTCGTGTGTGTGTGGGTGTGTGTACGCGCGCGCATGCGTGTGCGTTGGGGTGGGGTGGAACACAGCGCTCCGGGGCCCCTCAACAGGAGAGCGCTGTGGCCGCCACTGTTTCCTCTTATCTCTGATGCTGTGTGGCCCGGTCAGGCTGATGATGTGGAATCAGATCTGGTTCAAATTCCAGCTCTTTTGTCTACTGACTGTGGAACTTCACACAAACTACCTCTTTCACCCTCAGTTTCCCTAAGGGTATAATGGGGAAGACTATATGTTGCAGAGTCATAATGAGCAATAAATGCTGTATCAACATGATTGCTGGCCCTGTATTAAAAATTCGGCAATTGTTCTCTTTTATACCTTCTCTATCAAACTAAGAAAACCTGTGTATTTTATGCCAGAAGTGTCAGAAATGGTATGTTCTAAGAAATGAAGAAAGTTTTGATCAAGGAATTAGACTGTTGATGTGAAGAGCAGGACTTAACATTCTCTTATTAAACAATAAAAGTTGATTAAAACAATACTGTGTAATTGTACAGCTGGTGTCTGTTGTATGATTAGTAAAGCAGGTGCGTTGCTAGGCACAGGTGTTGAGATTTAGTGCTTAATCACACTTCAAGCTAAGGCTGGTTGAGCACAGTCTCTGTGTCAGGCATTGCTTTATGTGAACCATTTTACCAAATCCCTACAACTGTCCAATGATGTAGGCACTACTAACCACATTTTTCATGTGAGAGAATGGGAGTTTATTTGCCTAAGATTAGATGCTATCCCCAGGAAGCCTGCCCTGATGCCGGTTCTGCACCCTCAACCCCTCCCCAGCCTCGGCCAGCTGCCCTCATCTGTGCAACCACCCCCCTAGCCTAGGCGAGGTGCCCCTCATCTGTGCATCTTCTCTTCACCCTAAAGCAGGTGCCCTTTACCTGTGCACTCCTCGCCAGCCCAGGCCTGGTGCCCCTCATGAGTTTCTGTGGCCCCTTGTGTTGATCACTGTTCTAGCATCAAATTCAGTTCCTTGACTGTCTTCCGTATTAAACGGGAGATAAACTTCTTGAGAGCAGGACTGTCTTATTTGTCCTTGAGTTCCCTGTGTCAGACCCGGTACCTGACATACAAAGTTGTTGAGGAAGAGTTTATGGACTGATTTAAGGTAGGATTAATGATTTATGGTAGGATCTGAATTAAGATCCTGACTAAGGCTCCAAGTTGAGTGTACATAGAATTAAAAGAACAGTTTGCTACCTGAACTCTTGAGGATAAAGAGTTTTTATGTTTTTAAGTTAATTGCCCTGGTCTATGCAGAGAATTACTTTTTTCTAAAGTGTGTTTTTATAGTTCATGTTTATCTAAATGAACATTGTCTAGCTTCAAACCAAACATCTACTTGGCCAGGGAAAGAAAAGGTCACCAGTATGCAGGGAGCACCCTGGAAAGCTCCTGAACTTTAAATCTGAGCAGACCTTTATCTAGAGGGATAAAAGGAGCAGTGGAAACTGGCAATCTTTGACAGGTAGGTTTAAATCTTATTTAGTGTTTGAGTGATCCCAGTGGACTAGAATGTGGTTAATATGAAGCAATTTAACTGATAATGCAGACATACAGCAGGAAACTGTGTGGCAGTTTAATATTGCTTGTGGTGACATCCTAGAAATTGTTTCCAGGCACCAAGGGCAGGAAGTGGATTGCAAGTAATCGAAGGAAGTAGTCTAAGTGAGTTTGAGGAAACCTGACATTTATGGATGCAGAGAAAAGCATACTCTTAAGATTTGAAGGCGTAGGGACAGGACAGGGCAGCTCATTTGGCCCTGTGGTGGTATGTATTCTGCATTAGCTAGCATACCTGTCTTCTGTCCCTGTCAGACTGTGACCTCTTCGAGGTTTTGTGACCAAGAAGGGTATCCATTTATTCATTCACTCACTATAGACCTAAGGGTGTGAAGCACATATTGAGCACTCAAAAATGTTAGTCATTATTGGTATTGTCTTGATTAGTAGTACCGTATCATGTGCCTGGTAGTGGGCTACGTGCTAGGGACACAAAAATGAAATGGTTTTTCTTCATTTTAAGGTTTTCCAAAGTAGTGAGACAAATGCAAAACAAAACAAACTCCCTCCAGGCTCCCTCCCCACCAAAAGAGCGCCAGTATGATACACTCTGGTCAGTGCTATGGTTGAGGTGCAGCTAGTCCTGAATAGGTAAGGAAATGGAGAGACTTTTCTCGGGACAGCTCAAGAAAGGAAAGCAGCCTTCATCAAGAAGGTGTTTTAGCTGAGAAAGGAGAGATGAGTAAAGGTGTGCAAAGGGCAAGAGTGGTAGCAGAGGGGAGTGGGGATGATGGTGGCGGTAGTCTCAGTAGAGGGAGCAGCAGTATCTGTGAAGACGTGGCATATTAGGGAAATAAAAAATGTTAATTACCATTTTTAGGCACATGCCAGGAATTGTGTTAAATTTTGAGAATTATGCTGAATAATACCTATTTATTCCTACTCTCATTGAGCTTAGAGTCTGGTGGACCCAACAGGTTAAAAATAACAGATCAATTCCCATAAAGCCATGTGGATGTGCTTGAAAGGAAATGAGATGCTGAGGGAGAATGCAGGGGTGGCTGTCCTGTTTTAGAGCAGTGAGGGAGGGTTTACTGTAGAGCTGACATGTGAGCTGAGACTTCAAGCATGAGAAATCATTAGTCCTGTAAAGGGACTGGGCAAGACTTTTCATCCCAGGTGGAGTTGAGCGTATACAAAGGCCTCGAGGCAAGAAAACCCTAGAGGCATTTCAGGAACTGCTAGAAGGCCAGCGGTTTGGGTAGTGACTGATGGGACAGCCTTGAGGTAAGGTCAGAGATACAGCCTGGGGGCTGAGTAGGGCCTTGTAGGCCATGGCAGTCGGAAGACAACTTAAGATGTAATTAACACACTATAAAATTTATTTTTTAAAATGTACAAATGATTTTTAGCATACTCAGAGAAGTGTGATCAATCACTACTATGCAATTTAAAGAACATTTCATCACCCCAGAAAGTAACCTTGTGCCCATTAGCATTCACTTCCCATTCCCCCCAAACCCTCTCAGCCCTGAGCAATCACTAATCTACTTATAGTTGCTGTAGATGTATTCTAGACATTTCACATAAATGAAATCATACAGTATATAATCCTTTGTCTTTCAGTTAACATTATGGTCCCAAAGTTTATTCATGTTATAGCATATAAATATTTCATTACTTCTTAATTGCTGAATAATATTTCATGTATAGATAAACCACATTTTATTCATCTCTTCGTCAGTTGTTAGGTATTTGGGTTGTTTCCACTTTTTCACTGTTATGAATAATGTTGCTGTGAACATTTTGTGTGGACATATGTTTTCCATTTCTCTTGGGTATATACCTGGGAGTGGAATTGCTGGATCATATGGTAATTCTGTTTAAGAAACCGTTAAACTATTTCCAAAGCAATTGTACCACTTTGTGTAAAGTGGTATCTCATTGTGGTTTTGATTTGGCCCAAATGAGTCATGTAGAAAACGAAAGATCAGGGTAGACAGAGGTTTCTCAGAAGAGGTTGAAACTTGAACTGAAAGAAAGGTGAGACTTGATTAAGGGAGGAGGCATTCCCAGAGGGAGAACAGTGGAAGTCTTATGACTTGGGAGTGGGATAACCCCTTCTCATTGTTTTCTGGTACAGAGAAGCAGCTTTGGCTTCTGAGGATAGCTTTGCTTCAGTCTTGTTTTTGGAGTGCTCATTATAGGATCCCATTACCAAAATGCACCACAGACTTGCTTGTTTTGTGAGGCCTGTTGTGTAGCAGAGCTGACCTGTCTCCCTACTGTGGGCTGAGACCAGAAGTTGAAATGTGATGTCCTTCATCCAGGGCTTCCCCCCCCCCCCCCCCGCCCGCTACTACCTCGTCTCTTTCCTCTCACCACACAGTGCTTCCCTGCCAGTCCCCATGGAAGACCATACAAAGACTTGGGGTGGTGGAATGAGAGTTTTATTGGAGACTGAGCTCCCCATTATTAGTGCTCAAAGTCAGTCACTTGAATTTTCATGACTTTTCTGGGCAGTGTATTGGTACAACTCCATCATTCTAATCCTAGCCATTGCAGTCGTGGAGGGCTTTGCACAGCACCTAGGAAGTTGAAACAGGGAAGGTAAAACCTGGAGTGTTGTAGAAAAATGTGTCTCGGGCTGTTACATCTGTGTGTAAACTCCTAGCTGGAATTCTCATTGTGGGTTGCAAAGGTTCAGCCTTTTTCCTGGCCCTGGAGGGAACTCATCTCTGGATTTACAACATCCTTTTTGCTTAAAAGGATTTTGTTGGGAAATGGAAAGATAAACAAGGAAGAAAAATAAACCAAAGAAAACAAAAGCAAAGTTGGTCTCTTTGACTTTTATTGGAATCCATACCCATTCTCTCCAAGTATTTAGGACTTGAAAAGGAGCCATATAAAGGAAGTAACAAAAGGTATGTTCAAAATATTTGACTTCCTATAGAAAAGATAGGTTATATTGCCAAAGTTCATTTGTAAATTGGTTATGGTATTTAGAATGTATTTTTTTCTTAGAGATACTGTTAATGTATAAATCCGTGGCTGTCAAAGACTTTGTAGGCAGAGGGAACTGTGTAAAAGACAGGTATGGCAGAAATACAGGACATGTGAATAAGGGCTAGAGGAGATGGAGTTGAAAAAGTAAGCTTAGCCACTGGAACATGATGCCACTGAAAGAGTTGAGCTGGGAATGTAACACGACCAGATTTGGGTTTTTAGGAAGATTACTCCAGCAGCAGCAGTATAGAACTGTGGTATCTCTGGCCTGTACAAGATGATCCACTGGGGTGTGTAAAAGATGTTAGAACTTATATTTGTTTTTATATGTCTTCAAAATACCTGTTTTTGTGGTCTTGAATGTATGTTATTAGTATAGTAAGACATCCTCATAATTTAGAAATATATGTGTATCAGATGTATGTTCAAATTTTTTGAAAGGAAGAAGTGCATGGAAAAAAATTTGGAGACCACTGGTTTATGGAACTGTGTTTATGCTGTAGAAGATCCAGGCCTGAAGTGAGGTTTTGGTTGTTGAAAGAAAAGGGACAGATTTAAGAGAGATTTTAGGTAGAATTGACAGGACTTGGCGACAAGTTACATGTAAGAGGCAAGAGAAGAATCAACTTGCCAAGGTTAGCAAAGTTACATTATAAATGAGTGTTTGGAAGGTGAGGGCCAGTTATGTAATGTGTTTGCTTTTCTGAGGGAAAGTGGAAAGTTCTAATTGGGAGAAGGCGTTGTAGTCTGCAATGAGAAAGGAGATCTTTAAGGGCTCCATAGTGAATGTGTGTACTTCATTCGATGAGTAAGACTTAAAGTGGGCTGAGCCAAGTTGCTGAAGGGAAATCCGTCCATGTTCGATTTAGAGAGGGGAAAAAATAAACTTTCCAACTCACTCGAGCCACAGGAAAGGTTTCATTGATCTCACCTAGTCTGTTTGAATAAACAGGAGGAAGGAAACCAATCAAGAGAAAGATGCTGGTTGACTCCAAGCAAACAGTTCTTGTGCTGCAGGGTGTGAGAGGAGCTGAGGGATGTGGGCCTCGGAGACACACGCAGTCCCCATCCGAGTCCCAAGTTTCTCAGCCTCAGTTTTTTTTTTTTTTTTTTTTATTTGTAGAAGGAAGCTAATAAATTCACCTGTAGGATTGTTGTGAGGATTAGAAGCGATCTTGTATCTCACCTTCGGCAGAGAAATGATTGTTGAGTAAATGGCAGCTATCATTAATATTGCTAGGAGAGGACAGGCACACTTGTCTGAACCCCCTGGAGTTAATGTCACAGCAAATGTTCCATTTTATAGGTTTTTTTTTTTTTTTAAAGCCATAGAGAAAGTATTTGCTTCCTCTCTGTGAGTATGTTAGGAATGATGTGTTGTATAATTTATGAATTTCTTTGAAGGACTGTGATCCTCATATATGCAAAGCACTATTCCTTTTGCTGGCTGGGAGAAAAGAAGCTTAAAGTCCACTTAGATAAGATGAGCATGTGAATAATTAGAACAATAATATTGAACATTTGATGCCTCTCTCAAACTATTTGAAAATTTTATTCAGTTCTACATAAGATTTACACCATTTATATTTATCTTTGTTTAGCTGATAGTACTATTCACTTCTGGTCTCTTCTTTTTTTTTTTTTTTTTTTTTTTAAAGATTTTATTTATTAGAATGAGAGAGGGAGAGGGAATCTGAAGCTGACTCCCACACTGAGCACAGAGCCCGATGCGGGGCTCGATCCCACAACCCTGAGATCATGACCTGGGCTGAAACCAAGAGTCAGACACTCAACTGACTGAGCCACCCAGGCATTCCCACTTCTAGTCTTTTTTTTTTTTTTTTTAAAGATTTTATTTATTTGACAGAGAGACACAGTGAGAGAGGGAACACAAGCAGGGGGAGTAGGAGAGGGAAAGCAGGCTTCCCGCGGAGCAGGGAGCCCGATGCGGGGCTCGGTCCCAGGACCCTGGGATCATGACCTGAGCCGAAGGCAGACGCTTAACGACTGAGCCACCCAGGCGCCCCCCCACTTCTGGTCTTTTTAATCTTTCTTTTTCCTGGGTGCTTAAAATTATTGTTCTTAAAACTTTTTTAAGGGAAATTTTAAACATTTACAAAAGCAGAGAGAATAGTACAGTGAACCCTCAAATGGCCATTACTGTTAAAACACTTATTAATGTATGGCTTATTTAGTTCCATTTATAGATAACTGACTATAACTCCTCCTGTCCTCCAGACCTGGATTATTTTGAAGCAAATCCCGACTGTCCTATCTCATTGGTTTTTTTGTTTGTTCGTTTTGTTTTTGTTTTGTTTTTAGAGAGAGGGAGAGGGAGAATCTTAAACATTGCAGAGCCCGCCATGGGGCTCCATCACATGACCCTGAGATCATGTCCTGAGCTGAAACCGAGTCGGTTGCTCAACTGACTACACCACCCAGGAGTCCCTGTCCTATCTTATTCTTAAATATTTCCGTATGTGTCTCTAAAAGATAGACCTTCTTTTTAAAAACATAACAATGACATCACACCTAAAAAAAAAATTCCTTTGTATCATCAAATATCTAGTCAGTGTTCAAAGTTTTCTAGTTATATATATTTTTAGTGTTGATTTGTTTAAATCAAGTAAGGTCATACTTTGCAGTTGGTTGATAAGTATCTTGTCTTTTTTCCCCTTTGCAATTTATTTATTGAAGAAGTGTGTTATTTGTTCTATGTAGTTTACGTTGCATCCTGTTTAATATGTCCTGTCCCCTTTATTTCCTACAAATTGGTAGTTAGGTTTAGTTACTTGATCAGACTCAAGTTCATTTTCTTGACAAGAATACTTAAAATGTGGTGATAGGTACTTCCATCAGGAGGCACATTATGGGGGCACCTGGGTGGCTCAGTCATTAAGCATCTGCCTTCGGCTCAGTTCATGATCCCAGAGCCCTGGGTTTGAGCCCAGC
This sequence comes from Halichoerus grypus, assembly GCF_964656455.1. NCBI lineage: Eukaryota > Metazoa > Chordata > Mammalia > Carnivora > Phocidae > Halichoerus > Halichoerus grypus. The sequence continues at coordinate 83,217,597 of NC_135725.1, read as the reverse complement.
ATTGGGCTCCCTGCTCAGCGGGAAGCCTGCTTCTCCCTCTCACACTCCACCTGCTTGTGTTCCCTCTCCCCCTGTCTCTCTCTCTCTCTCTGTCAAATAAATAGGATCTTGAAAAAAAAAAACAAACACATTATGTCTGATTATCTCTTTTTGGTCTATTAATTTATTAGGGGCTGTAAAATGGTGATTTTTTGCATCTATCATTTCTTCATATTAGCTATAATACTTCTATATAGAAAAACTTCCCCCTATCCTCTGTTTGGTTACCCTGAGGTACAGTTCATCTAGGGAAAGTAGGATAATTATTTTCAAACTGAGTTTGCTGGTGTTCGAAAGGTGACTGTTTTTTTTCCCCCCAAGTGTCACTTAAACACAGATTTAAACCTGTTTACTATATTTGAGTTACTGTAGTTCTCACTGATGTTTAATTTGTCCTATCTTTGTTTAGTGACAGCTTCTTCATGTTAGCTTCTAGAATCCTTGACAGGATCCCGGTAGCTTTTAATAGCTCCCCTGCCTTTTGGTAGGACAAGATGTTCTGAGCTTATCTTCTATTTTTCCTGCTCCAGACCTGTATTCCCCTGTTTCTCTAAGGAGCCTTGCTTCCATTTGGTGGGAAGTGGTATTAGAGATTATAGTTTGGGTTTTGGGACTCTTTTTGTTTCATTTTTTTGCTATGAGGTCAGCCGTTATTCTAGGCTTTTCCAGCGGTCAGCACTAGGAAGTAAGTGTGTGTGTGTGTGTTAAACTGTTCATACTGATATTTCCAATTCAAGATTATAGCATTTTTATTTAACCTCATCACCCTTGTATCTGAATCTCCTATCGCTCATACCAAAAGTGCTGATTTCCAGTGACACCAACATAAGTACTTGTGCTTAATCCCACAACACCCACACAACTCAGCAGCAGTACCAGCAATAGGATTACTGAAAACAGGTCGGTTTTGTGTTTTTTTTTTTTTTTTAATTTGGCAGGGTTTGTTTTTTTTTTTTGTTTTTAGATTATATCCCACTAGGAAGGTCTATTCAAGTTACTGTTTTAAAACCATTAGAAATAGTTTTTTTTTTTCCTGTGATTGTGTCACCAGCTCAGTAATAGTTTTTTTTTTTTTCCTTTTAATCTTTTGGGATTGCATTTTAAAAATAATTTTGTTTTGTAATCACATAAAATATTTATATGGTTTCAAAGCCAAATCTACAGTCTACAAAAGAGGTATATAATATGCAAAAGAGGTATATTCAGAGAAGTTTAACTTCTGTCCCTCTCTCATTACTCTGTTCCTTTCCTCCTTCATAGGTAATTTTTTTAAATGTGCATTTGTCATTTCATTAAAAAAATAAAGGTAAATGCATATGTATATTCACATTTTCTACCACCATCCCCTCAGGTAAATGGTAGCATTCTGAATGCACTTTTCTCTCCTTCCCTTTTCTCATCTTATACCTTCTAAAGAGGTCACTTCTAGCAGCGTCTGGGGATCATCCTCATTTCTCTGTAAGGACAGCATAGTACTCCATTGGATGGATGGATTATGGGTTATTCAGCCAATCTTATACTGATGGCCACTTAGATTGCTTCCAGTGTTGTTATTACAAATGGTGCTGTAATGAATATTCTTATGCATGTGCCTTTCTGTATTTTTACCATTATACCATTGGGATAGATTTTTAGAAGTGGAATTGCTAGGTCAGAGAGTAAATTTTTATGTAATTTTGTTAAATAGTGTCCGATTCCCCTCCACAGGGGTTGTGCCAGTTCATATTCCCACATGTGAGAGTGCCTGTTTACCTTACAGCTTCAACAATGGAATGTGTTTGTCAAACTTTAAAAATTATTTTAATCCAAGTTATAATGCACATGGTAAAATAGTTTGTAAGCGTTCATGATGGAGAGCATTGATTCTGTACTCTATCCCCCCAGAACCTGTATTAACAGTTTTACTTCTAGTTCTTCTGATGGTTAACCCATAACCCCTAGGTAAATGTCACTTAATTTAACCTTAGGCAGTATTTGTTGACTCCCTGAAGTGAAAGATGATGAGTACCTTTATAGTAATTCTCTTTTCCTCTTCCAGGGCTTTACATATTTATATTATTTCTATTTTTTTAAAAAAGATTTATTAGAACACAAGCAGGGAGCAGGGGCAGAGGGTGAGGGAGAAGCAGGCTCCCCACTGAGTAGGGAGCCTGATTTGGGGCTCCATCCCAGGACCCTGGGATCATGACCTGAGCCGAAGGCAGACGCTTAACTGAGCCACCCAGGCGCCCCTATTATTTCTAATTCCTATACTGGTTTTATTTTGACATCGTTACTTAACCCTTTTTATTCCATTAACTTTCAACAGTGTCTTTCTCATATTTCTTCACTCTCTAACGGAAGGACACCTGTTGTTTCTAGTTTCTCTAGGCTGTACTTTTACTTTCGTGTGGTTATTTTAGTTCTGATCCATGGCCAGAACCAAGTCTTTTATTTATCCTTAGGTTAAGTCTAAAAATTAAATGTTGTTATGAGTATTTAAATACTATTCAACACAGGCCAGGTAGGGTGCTGGAATAACCTTTTCTTTTTGGTGCATTGCCATCCCATTTGAAGGAGGACATTCTTAACATTGGGGTCATATAAACTTTTTTCTTATAATCCATCCAGAATTTAAAGTTATCCTCTCTATGCTAATATATAGATTAGTTTTGCATTTATTTGCACAAGAATACAGGGGGACACCCGCCCTGTATAGATAGCAGCCCAGGATGTCACAAGAGTCCTTCTCATGTAGGCAGACAGAAGCCTCTACTTTGCAGCCTTTGTGGGGGCTGGGGCACTTTTGGGAGCATGAGCCTCGGCTTTGACTTTGACATTGTTGGTAGCCTCAGACCAGAGCCCGGTGCCCTGGCAGTGTTGTAATAAGCATGTGTCTCAAAAAAAAAAGGGGGGGGGGGCATGTCTCGCAAACTTGAGACTGAAGCCTTTCAGGACCTTGAATTTGACAAAGGCCTCGATGGTCTTAATTTATTTTATTGGTCTGCATTTTCTTTAGATCCTTCTTGTGTTTCTTGACAAAGTTTAAAGTTCTTAGGAATTTAGATTCTACCTCCTTAACCTCTCTTTATGATTAGGGCTTACTGATACCATCCTATGCCATTTTGGAACTGATTATGTGTGGTGTGGTTCTTGGACTTGGCCATGTCTGCGTTGCTGCCTGCAGTTCAGAAAGTCCTTGAGAGTGGAAAAGAGCTATATCTGGATTTTGATTTTTAAAAATAGTCTCATTTTTCCCTTCTCCCTGAATTTCTAATCCGTTTTCCCCTCTTGCATTGTTCGCTTTATCATATCCTTAATTTTTTCCAAACTTAAAATCATAGTTGCAGTCTTAAGGCTCTTTTTTTTTCTTCTTGAGGGCTTCTTCCTACCTTCCTGTTCTGATGTGTGCAAAGTTAGCTACAGTGTTGTAATCCTGGAATGTCCCTTCACCATGCTCCTATTTCATTATTTCCTGGCCCCTGTGTTATTTTGTTTCATTTGCCAGAGTACATATTCAAGTTCTTATAGGGGACAACCATAGCAGTGGACTTGCAGAAAGGGTGCATTTGAGTTTTTGCATGTCTGAAAAATGTCTGCTTTCACACACCTGATTGATAATTTGTATGGTGCTAGAGTTCTAGGTAAAAAAAATTGCCCCCAGAACTTTGAAGAAAGTTTCCTACTGTCTTTAGCTGGCTTCCTCTGACACTGCTTCAGAAGGGGAAGGGAATACTTTGCCCTTTACTGCCAATTGGGGTATATGTGTAGGTTCCCTGTTCAGGCTTCCTTAACACCAGGGTGGGAAATTCTCTTTTACTAGGTGGTGGGTGGGAGTTCTGATTCTCTGAAGAGGCCTCCACTGATACCTTTCTGGCTGTGTAGAGTAGTGCTTTTTTTTTTTTTTTAAAGATTTATTTATTTTAGAGTGCATGTGTGCGCGCCCGTGAGTGGAGGGGAGGGGGAGAGGGAGAGAGGGAATCTTCAAGCACACTCCCTGCTGAGCACAGAGCCCAATGTGGGGCTTGATCCAGGACCCTGAGATCATGACCTGAGCTGAAATCAAGAGTCAGCTGCCTAACTGACTGAGCCACTCAGGTGCCCCTAGAGCAGTACCTTTTTTGCTGCTCTCACCACGGCTTCAGTTACTGCCACAGGAGAGTGGAAGTCCGGGTTCTCCACATTCTCCACTGAAACCACATCGAGGGGGTCCTCGTTACTGCTGGGGATGATGAAAGTCCCAGCCCTCTACTTGACTGACTGTCTTTCATTACAGCCTGGCCGAGGTAGAAATTTGGTTTCTTCCCTCCTTGTCCTTTGCTGGCTTGAGTGGATGTGAGACCACACAGGTTTTTCTGTGGTGTTTGGCTGACTTTTGGTGGGTTTTTTTTCCCCTAAGTTTTCTGACTTGTCAGCTGTCCCTTTTCTGGCGCTTTGGCTGAGTTTTGTTGGAGATTTTTTTGGTCTGCATCAATTGGTATTTATGGGTTGCCAGCTTTAGTCATGAATGGAGGTTGAATTTTATCAAATGCCTTTTCTACATCTATTGAGATGATCATATGATTTTTCCATTTGTTAATGTAAGTGACATTTATTTTCAAATGTTAAACTAACTTTGCATCCCTGGGATAAACCCATTTGGTCATGATATATTATCCTTTTTATACATTGCTGGATTCAGTTTCCTGATACTTATTTTATGGTCACATCTATATTCATAGAAGATTTTGGCTGTAATTCTCCTTTCTTGTAATGTTCTTGTCAGATTTTGGTGTTAAGGTCATGCTGGCCTCATAAAAAGGAAAGAGGATTGTATTTTAGAAAAATATAGAAGTGGTGTGGTTTTTAGTATAAAAAGTTATCAGTCATTGCAGCTTTTTGGATGAACATTGAATTTAGGAAAATTAAGTTTTACTCATAAGCAATGGGAATAGGGAAATGCTTATCTGTGTTTTCCTATAATATGAGGGGATAGGTAACCCCTCCCTACACCCCCACCCCATTATATACACATATTTATTTTACTTATTTTGGCTGAATAATCCCATGTCAAATTAAGACCATCATGATGTTTTTTATCTGTTAGTGTTTTAGTGCATATTTTCTAAGAACAACCATATTCTGTATATATGATGAGGATACTTTTATCACCATCAAGAAATTTCACATTCATACAACATTATCTAATAAACAATCCATATTTAAATTTTCCCAGTTGTTCCAATAATGTCCTTTACAGCTGTTTGTTTTTGAGCCTGGGTCCAATTAGGGATCATATGTCGCCTTTAGTTGTCATGTCTCTTGTTCTCTTTTATCTGGAACAGTTCTTCTGCCCCCCCCCCCATTTTGGCTCTGATACTGACTTTTTATTTATTTATTTTATTTTTAAAGATTTTATTTATGTGACAGAAACACAGTGAGAGAGGGAACACAAGCAGGGGGAGTGGGAGAGGGAGAAACAGGCTTCCCGCTGAGCAGGCAGCCCGATGCGGGGCTCGATCCCAGGACCCTGGGATCATGACCTGAGCCGAAGGCAGACGCTCAACGACTGAGCCACCCAGGCGCCCCTGATACTGACTTTTTAAAGCATCCAGACCAGTTGTTTTATAGAATGTCCCACATTTAGAATTTGTCTAATTGTTTCCTCATGCTAAAGTTCATGTTTAAACATTTTGGCAACAGTACCGTAGTTAATGTGTCTAATGCCATGCATTTTTTTTCTCCTTGGAGTTATTCTTTTTTCTTCCATCCTTTTTTTTTTTTTTTTAAAGGCTCTTATTTGTTGTCTTTCTTACCCTCTTGTAGCTTTCTGTTCCTGTTTTGTAAAAGTCATGTTTTTTTTCCTGTTCTATTTAAGGATACCAGTTTCCTGAAACATATTTCTTAATCATTTTCAGAGATATATTCTTCTAAGAGATGATGTTCCCTTTCCTCCATTTGCAGTATTTTTAAAAGGTCTTTTATTTTCTGTATGCCCTTGAGCAAGGTGAGCTCTATCTAGATTTGTTTGCCATAAGCGGGGTGAATGGGTTACCATGGGCACTGTTCTTTGGGCCCTAGGTGGCTGTCAGGTCCCCTTCTCAGAACTTGTATCTGAAGAACTGGTTCATATTCACTGTTCCAGTTGAATTCCTAGTGACTAGCAGGCATTTGTGCTACTGAGGTAAAATTTTATTCCCTCACTGCCTGATACTTTCTGATTCTGAACTAATGACCTATAGAAGAAACTAAAATTCTGAGTATACTCCGTTAGAGTTGTTCTTGCCTCTGTTCTCACTGTACTTTTTGTGTGTAATTATTATAACCAATATAACTCATTTTAAAAGTAATTAAAAAAAAAAGTAATTCAAGAGATTAAATGGCTCTCCCTACCTATTAAAAGTGTGTGTGTATGATCCATGAGTGTAACCAGGATTGAAGGGCACAATGACTAAGGTGGTAGACCAACTGACCTTTTGTAATAGAAGAGAGGTAATGAGGATTGATATTTGGATATTTCCTTTTGGTTTGCATCACAATGTCTTTTAAGAGTCCAGCTATCAGTGAGCGTTGTTAAGAAGTAGGTATCAGAAGATTAGAAAGTCTTCACAACCAGATAGATGATGACTCTGTGTAGCCTGAGTGACAGAGAAAAAGGTGGAAGAGCTAAAAAAAAAAAAAGAAATTGAAATTTTCTGGGTATGATTTTTCATTGGTTAGATTTGGGTTCTATTGAGTGTGAGTTTATTATCCATGGGGAGCTCTCCAGTGACAGCTGAAATTTTGGACTTGAAGGTCATTGGAGAGGTGGGAGCTAAAGATAGAGTTTGGGAGTCAATTACAGAGTGGTGAATAGTGAGAACTAAAGACATGTCATGAACCCTAAGTAGGCAGATTGAGGGCAGGAAGGAAAGATGTTGGAGACCTCTCACCTCCTAAATCCAAACATCAAGTCCTGTTGATTCATGTATCTGCCTCCTTCTCCACTGCTGTGGTCCGGGTCACCATACTCTGAGCATAATGCCTGTAATTCCTCCCGACTGGGTTCTTTACCACTCTCGCTTCTCTCCAGTCCCATCTCTACAGTATCCAGAGTGAGTCTTCCAAAGGGCAGATCTGATCAGGTCAGTTCACTCTTACTGTTCTTGTTCTTTCCATGGTCTACGAACTTCATGAAGTCAGGTACTGTAAAAGACTTGTTCACTATTAAGCCTTGAGTGACTTGCACAGTATGAGGCACATAGTAGGTACTCCGCTAATACATACTGAATAATTAAATGAATGTTTAATACAGTGTAGAAGTTTGGTGTTGATTGGGTTTCATCTTAAAAGAGTATAATCAGTAAGTAGTCTTTTCATATATTTAACTCCACTATTTGTGATTGTTCCAAATAACTGATGACCCCCAAATCATGTGGCTTTGGCAGATCCCCTTTGGGATTATAAATACTTATATTTATTTTTCTGAGGCTAATGTTTTTATGCTTTATTCCCGGAGTAAGTACTGATAATCAGAGAACGTCCAGAATGTGCTGGTTTAACTGGAGGGTGCAGCCTGGATGTGCCTCACTTGTGGTGACTATAATATAAAGTCTTTTATTTTTATACCGATCACTGAAAGTTGTTTCTACTTATTCTCTTTGGTGTCAGAGGATGGGCAGTCACAGCCTGGAATTAAAAAGGAAGAAATTGATAGAGTGTTCTGATGGCCTACTTCTTAATTTTTTCTCTGGCAAATTGGTGTCACCTTTCCCACCTTGGTCTGACTTCCTCATTGGAAAAGTTTCGTATTGCATAGGAAAGAACAGTTTAGTAGGAATATGAGTTGCACATTATTAGCTCGGTGGTGCTAAAACATGTTCAGGTGATAAAGTACCTAAAAGTCGTGATACTGTGTGGAATACTCTGAAATATTTATATATTAAATGTCAAGCTACATTTTCCCCCCCTAAATCAGATACTATTTTATATTATATTTTAGAATAGATGGAATAGAAGTGAGAAAGGTTTAAGAAAAACTTACGGTAGGAAAACTTAGATTACATTATTTTTTCATGCAAATTGGGAAGTGGCCATTTTTGGCACTTCAGTCTAGTTCCTAAACCTGCAATATTTTAAGTAGCATAGCTGGAGAACTATTAAATTAATATTAATCTTCATGGAGGAGAGAAGAGGAACTAAAGTGAAAGGTGACAATATCAAGGTTTTCAATTTGGGAGCATCAAAACCTCATGGATGCCACTACTAGGAAGAGAGCATAGAGATTTGGAAATCATTGGCATGGATGAAGAAGATGAAGCTATGAGAGTTGTTTGCAGGCTGGATATAGCAAAGCACAGTTCAAGATTTGAACTTGGAAAGAAGAGACCTAGATAAGCAGTGTAGAATGCTGTGGGGATTCAGTAGAGATGGGAATCCAGAGAAGACGATTTGGTTTAACAGTGAGTTGTGGATGTCCTTTGAGAAAATGGTCTCAGTATGATATGCATTAATTCATTCATGCAAGGCAGAAATGTAGGCGTTCTCTTCAATATCTCCCATATTACTTGTCCCTTCAGTATTATGATGAAGTGCTGTCAAATTTACCTTCCTAAGTAGGACACAAAAGTGAAACTATACAAGAGTGATGGATGCATTAGACTTTATCAAAATGAAAATCTTTTGCTCATCCAAAGACACTCTAGGGAACTGACAAGTCAAGTCACTGAGTTCTGAAAACTCAATTTATAAACTCTTACAACTCAATAAGACAAACTAATAAAGAAAAATGGGCAAAAGATTTGAATACTTTATCAAAGAAGATATACAGATGGCAAATAAGCTTATGAAAAGATGCTTAGCATCATTAGTCATTGGCAAAATGCAAATTAAAACTACCTTGAGAAAGCCCTGACACATCAGTAGAATGGCTAAAATTAAAAAGACTTAGATTATGAAGTGTTAGTAAGAATGTGGAGCACCTGGCACCCTCATGCTTTGCTGATAGACTCAGAGATGGGCCTTGGTGTTTGAAACCAACTTTATGGGGTCATTTTCCTGAGCTTCCCTCCTTCTGTTATCTCCCCAGTTCCCTGGGGCTCCCTGTTCTGCTGGCCAAAAAACTGGGGCTTTATTTATCCTGTTCTGCTGTGTACTTCCCACGACTACATCTGTAGTCCAGACCTAGCAGTGGGAGGACACAGAGGAAAAGTAAGTAATTGGGATTTGCCCCATTCTCTTAGGGTTACCCTACTGGTTGGAAAGGAAGGTTCTTCACTCACTGCTTTAGGTATCTGTAGATCCTCCTGCTTTCCCATTCCTTGAGCCTGAACTAGAGTGCTTTTCCTGGAACTCTGTCTATGCTGTTGTTGACTTCCAGTTTTTGTGCTGCTTTATGCCCATGCTGAGTGATACCAGAGGAAAGAAAATGGTAAATGTATGGTTTATCACTGATTTGGTGAAATTTTGAATTCTAGTCTTCTACCCCAATCTATCTACTATTGTTTACCTTTTTTGATTCCTCACATAGGTGCTCCATGAATTCTACCCTGGTTGTATAGATGTATTTTATAGCTGTGAGAGACAAGGTGGAGTATGCCTACTATATTTTACTTGGAACCAGAACTTCGGATTTCTTTTTATTTATCCTGCTCTGCATTCATCGGACTCCTTGAATGTGTGAATGTGTATCTGTTGTCAGTTTTGGAAAATTTTCAGCTCTTTTCATACCAAGAACTAAGGTGAAGATGGGAATCCAAAAAGGTAAATAGAGCCTTAAAACCAGCTTGGGTTGTGCCCCATTCTCTTTACCTCTTCTGGAATATTGATTCGTTTTAGAATTTTTGGGTCTATTTTTGTCTTTTATTTTTTTATAATTTCTGTCTCTAAACACTGTTCTGTACAATTTCTGTAAGTTCACTGATTCACTTTGGTTGTATCTCTAATTCAGTTGGTTTTGACCTTTCTGCTCTTAGCCAATCATGGAGTTATTTTTTTTCTTATTTTGAGAAATACTTTGTTCTTTTTCAATTTTGCTTGATCATGTCATAGTTTTACTCCTTACTCATTTTTAATCCTTTTATTTCTTTAAGTTTATTGAACATTCCATGTCCTGTCTCTCATAATTCCAATATCTGAAGTCTTTAAAAGTCTGATTCTGCCATCTTTTATTTCTGAGGTCCTTATTTATGGGCGTTGTTTCCTGGAGGGTTCTAATTTTTGCCCATGAACTATTTCTTGGAACTGTGTGTGTGTGTGTTTAGGCCAAGGTTGAAGTGAATTTTTCTAGAGAAGATTTACATATTTTTTGTTAGTGTTCTGTGGCCACTTTCAGTTTGTGACCACTTCAACTTGCATTCCTGGGTTGAGGTTTTTGACCATTCGGTAGCAATCCCTTGTGAGGGCCAGCTGTGGTTGAACTTGCAGGAAGATAGCCAAGTTTTGAAAGTAATTGTTTTCATTATAGTTTTGAGATGTGTATGTGTGTGGATGGGCTTCTGTCTTGATCACCTTTGTAGTCCCAGTTTAAATTATGAAGGAGGAGCGTATATTATACTTTCTATCTCAGGCTGGATGTTACTTTTGCCTTGTATTCCTTGAGCCCCATTTAATTGGGAGAAGAATCTTCCATCGGGCAATGTAAATGCCTTCAAGGGGAAAGCTAGTTTTTGTGTTTTGCTTTTTACCTTGTTGGGTTCCTAGCTTCATTCAGTTCTTCATCTGAATCTTCCTTATTTCCTTCCAAGCTTGTCAGTGTATTTATTTGAGAAGATAAAAACATCCATTATTTATAATTGTTTTCAGTAGAGGATCAGAAGTATACTTAGCTTGTCATATTGCCAGAAATGGAATTCACAGCTGCAGTTTTTCCAAGTTTCAACCTGATTTAGTTACTATTCTTCAGACTTTACATGAACACTTACACCTCTGTATTTTTTTTCCCCATCCCCCTACCCCCCTCCCCTCTAGAACCCTCAGTTTGTTTCTCAGAGTCCATAGTCTCTCATGGTTTGTCTCCCCCTCTGATTCCCCCCGCCTTCATTTTTCCCTTCCTACTATCTTCTTCTTCTTTTTTTTTTTAAACATATAATGTATTATTTGTTTCAGAGGTACAGGTCTGTGATGCAACAGTCCTACACAATTCACAGTGCTCACGATAGCCCACACCTTCCCCAATGTCCATCACCCAGCCACCCCATCCCTCCTACCCCCCACCACTCCAGCAACTCTCAGTTTTTTTCCTGAGATTAAGAATTCCTAGTATCAGTGAGATCATATGATACATGTCTTTCTCTGATTGACTTATTTCGCTTAGCATAATACCCTGTAGGTCCACCCACGTTGTTGCAAATGGCAAGATTTCGTTTTTGTTTTTGTTTTTGTTTTGTTGATGGCTGCATAATATTCCATTGTATATATATACTACATCTTCTTTATCCATTCATCTGTTGATGGACATCTTGGCTCTTTCCATAGTTTGGCTATTGTGGACATTGCTGCTATAAACATTGGGGTGCACGTACCCTTTCGGATCCCTACATTTGTATCTTTGGGGTAAATACCCAGTAGTGCAATTGCTGGATCGTATGGTAGCTCTATTTTCAACTTTTTGAGGAACGTCCATACTGTTTTCCAGAGTGTCTGCACCAGCTTGCATTCCCACCAACAGTGTAGGAGGGTTCCCCTTTCTCTGCATCCTCACCAACATCTGTCGTTTCCTGACTTGTTAATTTTAGCCATTCTGACTGGTGTGAACACCTCTGTATTTTTATCAGGCCGTTTCCCCTGCTTAAGATCTCCTGTCCTCCCACCTAGCCAAATCCTGTTCATTCTGCAATGTTCACTTCAAGTTCTTCCTCTTTGAGAGAAGCATCACAGAGTACCCTAGCTCAGTGGTTCCCAAATGTTTGGAATGTTTGCACCAATAAAATTTTAAAAACAAGTTTTGTGGAACCACAAAGAAATGATTATCTCCCATCATCATTTTTGAGGAGAAACTACCTTTTTATAGCAAAGAGCAGGAAGAACATGTCAGATTAAGGACAGTTTTAAAAATTGAATTAAATACTTTTATATGGAAAACACATTGCACTGTCCCTTGTTCTTCCCCTCATTTTGCTATTGACTGTGAAGAGCCTCATTGTAGACTGTCCATCAGGTAATTAGACCCATGGCGTTTGGCCAGGATAAGGTCTTCAACTTGCAAGCCCACAGCATTTTGTTTGACCAATTATGCGGCACTTAGTCTTGTATTTCCTCATGGCAGCTCATGTTTGACTGTTTACCTTTACATTTTTATTATGTTTTATCTCCTTGACTAGGTTGTAAGCCTTTATATGTATGTATTTAGATTACTCATAAATATGTGTTGAATGAGTTAAATTTAGATGCCTCTGATGATAGTTGAAACCTAAAAGTATTTATAGAGCACACATTTGAGTATATCACAGCTTTGAATGTTGTTTATTTCTTGAGGAAAAAGAAGTTTTAATATGAATCATGAGTCTCTTATTCATCTCACTTCTCCTCAGGGAAATTCATTCAATTAACAAACTTACTGAGTGCTTGTTAAAAGCCAGGCCTTTTGTTAGAGGCTGAGAATACAAAGGTGAAGTGAAACAAGGTTCTAGTCTAGTGAGTAATATGTACATATAAGTAGAAAGCATGGAATAGCTCCTGGGAAGCCTTATAGGAGAGCTTTGAAACAAGTCTTGTGACAATGTAGAGAGAGCAACTGAATTTTATAAGGGAGTCAGAGAGGCCTCTAGAGAGGAGGGGGCATTTGTTCATTTATTCATTGATTCAGCAAATATCTCCAGTGCCTACTATTTGCCAAGCACTGTTGTAGATGCATCTTGAATGAATGTGATGTTTGGTGATAGAGCACATTTTAGGAAGGAAATTGTGGTCAAGAACATAACCTTTTGAAGTCACAACAGACCTGGGTTTGAGTTCATACACTGCTACTTACTAGATCTTTGTTCTTGGGGCAAGCTATTTAAGTTCTACAAGACTAGTAAGATCCGCAAACACTCCCTTACCTCACAGGATTGTCACGTAGATAAAATGAGGTGTGGTATATAACATGCTCAGCACAGTTCCCAGACCTTCTGAATTAGCTCAATAAATGGTAAATATACATATAAGGCACAGATGATTGAGGCCTGATGAGAAGGTCAATGTGACTGTGATGTGGGAGGTATGTGTTGTGTGTTGGTAGCTGGGGGTGGCAGAAGCTGAAGGGTCTAGCTGAGGCTCAATTGCAAACAACCTTGCTTGCCATGCTAATTAGTGTCTTTATTTCTGAATGCATTTGGGAGTCTTGGAGATTCATGTTATATTTTTTGTCTATTTTCTAAACTGTGTTGTGTCATGTAGAGCTTAGCATAGTAGTCTGGAGCATGGACTTCGGAACCAAAATGCCTGGGTTCTGGTCTCATCTTCATTTCCTAAATGTGTGAGCTCAGCCAAGTAGTTCAACTGTCTGTACCTTAGTTCCTTCACTGGTGAACTGGATAATAAACATACCTATCTTACATGTTTGTTTTATTTGTGTATATGCTTTTTAAGACCCCCCCCCCCCTTTATAAGGTGTGGAACCCTGTGTCAGAGGAGCCTTATTTAAAATTTAGACATAAAACAGTAAAAGTAGGGGCGCCTGGGTGGGTCAGTCGTTAAGCGTCTGCCTTCGGCTCAGGTCATGATCCCAGGGTCCTGGGATCGAGCCCCGCACTGGGCTCCCTGCTCCGCAGGAAGCCTGCTTCTCCCTCTCCCACTCCCCCTGCTTGTGTTCCCTCTCTCGCTGTGTCTCTCTCTGTCAAATAAATAAATAAAATCTTAAAAACAAACAAAAACAAAACAGTAAAAGTAAGGGTGCCTGGGTGGCTCAGTAGGTTGAGCATCTGAGTCTTGGTTTCGGCTCAGGTCATGATCTCAGGTTCACTGGATCAAGCCCTGAGTGGGGCTCCCTGCTAGGCGGGGAGTCTGCTTCTCTCCCTCTGCTTCTCCTGCTGCTTACATGCATGCAGGTTATCTCTCTCAAACAGATAAATCTTTAAAAAAAACAGTAGAAGTAGATCTGTGTGATGGGTCTCTTTCATTTCTCTTCCCTTTCCCATAAGGCCTCTGATACACCTCTGCTCTGCGCTGAAAACTACTGCCCTAGAAAAGTGAATGTTAGGGCGCCTGGGTGCCTCCGTCAGTTAAGCATCCAACTCTTGATTTCCGATCAGGTCATGATCTCAGTGTTGTAAGATCCAGCCCGACATCAGGCTCCCTGCTCAGCGGGGAGTCTGCATCTCTCCCTCTCCTTCTACCCCTCCCACCTTAAAATAAATAAATAAATCTTAAGTGAAAGACATTCCCTTTTTTTTTTTTTTTTAAAGTATTTGTCGAATTGATATTCAGGACAAAGAACATTTAGAAGTTGGGAAATTAGCATTTGTATTAGTCTAAATCAATGTGTATATATATTTTTAAAGGTTTACTTATTTTAGAGTGTGTGCTTGTAGGGGGAGGGGGAGAAGAAGAGAATCCTTCAAGCAGACTCCCTGCCGAGGTAGGAGCTGATGTGGGGCTCAATCCTGTGACCCATGACCCATGAGATCAGGACCTGAGCTGAAACCAAGAGTCAGAGGCTCAACCAACTGAGCCAACCAGGCATCCCTAAATCAATATTTTGATATAAAAATCATGAACTTTCATATTAACAACTAAAATATAACTTTGTATTTTGCAAAAAAAGAAAAAAAAAGATTTTGCAAATCTTCTTGATTTAGAATCCTAGAGCTACAAGATGTCAGAACTGGAAGAGATCTTTCTTAGTGATCTGTTCATAGATGGGGAAATTGGATCCTACAGAGGAAGGTCTTTAAAGCTGTGCTACAGCCAGACCCCACGTGCTCCTGTTTTAGACCTCCTGGCGCTCATTGCTTGCTCCAAGCTGCCTAGCTAGTTCATTGCCAGAACCAGGGCAAGCAGATAGTTTTCACCATTCTAGGACTCCTCCTCCTTACACGTCTTGCTATTTTACAGTATGTATTCTTGGCTTTAATGTTGACTTTGCTCTGAAGCATTACTTGGTGAGTCTATGCATTGTTTTTTGTTGCTCCGGTTGGTCTTGGAGTTTTCGGAGAGTAAGGGCCTGGACTTGGGCTGATTAGGTATTCCAAGATGCCTTTCCTTATATTGATAAGTTTTAATGTCTGATTAATTACCATCTATCTGTAAATCTAGAGAATAGGTAAACTATGAAAAAATAAAAGATGTTCTAAATTAAAAATGGGTATTATTTACCTGGGTGAGTAAGCAGACCCACCATAGCTGAAAATCATTAGGAAAATTAAAGTTGTTTTCCTCTCTGTTAATGCTCTTTATATTAAGGAAATGGCAGACATTTGAACGGGTGTCCATGACTGGTCACACAGAGCCTGCACACTTCCGAACACTCACTCGGGAGCTAATAAAGTACCATAATTAGGCCCTCAAAGCACTCCCACAACCTTTAGGCTCTTCTAGTCAGGGACCACACAGACTCTTGCCTTGGATTTTCTGTCTCCCTCGTTCTTTCCGTTTTAAGACTGTTATTTAAGTGGGTCCCTAAACCTGGCTGGCTATGCACCAGAATCACCTGGGGAACTTAAAAAAATTTTTTTGGGGACCCCACTCTAGACCCTCTGAACCAGAACCTCTGGGACCTGGGAATCTGTGTTTTCAAAAAGGTTCCTTGGGTGATTTTGTTGACACAGTGCATGGACCTAAGTTCTATAACAAGTCGCATAACTAATGCCAGCTCTGAGTCAGTTCTGGATTCTTAGCAGAGAGAATCTGACTCAACTTGTTTTTAATCCTGGTCCCTTTATGTTCTCAGGGAATATTCCTGTACTTTGCTTCTTAGTGATGGATGAATTATAGCAGTTTTCAAGCCATGTTCCCGTAGAACTTTGGTGTTCCATGAATTGCTGTTAAAATTGAATGATGGATATTTTCCCATAGGTCTCTCTCTCTCTCACACGTGTAAATGGACAGAATATTTCCATTTTAAGTAAAAATTTCCTTTTTTGAACAGATATTCTTAATTTTGATGTAATTAAACTCATCAGTTTTTCACATTATGGTTTGTGCTTTTTAAAAGTTGATTATTTTGGGGTGCCTGGGTGGCTCAGTAGTTAAGCATCTGCCTTCGGCTGGGGTCATAATCCCAGGGTCCTGGGGTCGAGCCCCGCATCGGGCTCCCTGCTCAGCGGGAAGCCTGCTTTTCCCTCTTCCACTCCCCCTGCTTGTGTTCCCTCTCTCGCTGTGTCTCTCTCTGTCAAATAAATAAATAAAATCTTAAAAAAAAATTTTTAGTAATCTCTACATCCCACATGGGCTCAAACTCACAACCGTGAGTTCGAGCGTCACATGCTTTTCCAGCTGAGCCAGCCAGGCGCCCCTGGTTTGTGTTTTTGAAGTCTCATATCCTTAGCTATCCAAATCTATGGTTTTGATTTTGAACACTATAAGAGAAGGAGTGCGTGGAAAAAGTCCTTGAAGGAGATTAGATGAAAATGGAAGAATTGTAGATAGAAGAGAATGAAATTATCTCAATATCAATTCCAAATTCTTTTCTACGTAGATGGTCATGTTGTCCCCAAATAGGAAAAAATTGATTTCTTCCTTTTCAGTCCATATGCCTTTTATTTTTCTTGCCTTACTGCCCTGGCTTAACTGTTCAGTGTAATGGCGAAGTGGTGAGGATGGACATCCTTGCTTTATTTCTAATCCTAGAGGGAAGGTATTCAGTCTTTCACCAGTAAGTATGTTAACTCTTAAGTTTTTCATAGAGGTCCTTTATTAGCTTGAGGAAGATCCCTCTATCCCTAGTTTTCTGAATTTTTATCATAAATGTGTGTTGAATTTTATGAAATGCTTTTTCTGCATCAATTGATATTATAATTTTGATTTTTCTTCTTTAGCCTATTAAGATGGTATAGACTATATTGATTTTTTTCAGTATTAAGCCAGCCTTGCATCCCTGGAATAAATTCCACTTGGTCATGGTATATCTTGTTGAATTCTGTTTACTAATATTTTGGTAAGGATTTTTGTGGTTAAAAGGATATTGATCTATTGTGTGTGTGTGTGTGTGTGTGTGTGTGTGTGTGTAGAATTTATATTTTTGGTACTGTCTTTGTCTGGTTTTGGTAGTAGAATAATACTTGGCCTTGTAAAATGAGTTGAAGTGTTTCATCCTCTTCTGTTTTCTGGAAGATATTGTATAGAATTGGTATTCTTTTTTTTATTGGAATATTTTTATTTTATGTACAGTGAGTTAGCATTAGGGTAGGTATCTTGGGTATCTTCAGTAGGTAGGTCTCTTGGATGACATTCAAGAAAGTTAATTTAATCCAACTTAATGAAGCCTGTATCCCTTGAGTACTGACAGAAACACTGGTGGCACATACCGAGGCCGTACATCCAGATCAGACCGTGAGGATTTGAGCAGATGCAACAAGAACTGGCCAGATTTCCTCAGATGGCTCCAGTAGAACTGCTGGTGACCCACCTTTCCCTCTTAGATGCAACAAGGCAAAAGGTAGAATTGGTATTAATTCTTTAAATGTTTAGTAGAATTCTCTGGTGAAACCATCTGCATCTATTGAGATGATCATTTGACTTATTTAGTTCATGTAGTTACCATTTCTGATGCTCTTTATTTCTTGGTAGAGGTCCATATTTCCATCTGGCATCATTTCTTTCTGCCTGAAGGACTTCTAACATTTCTTGTAGTGCAGGTCTGCTGGTGATGAACTCTTTCAGCATTTGTAGTGTCTGAAAAATCTTTATTTTGTCTTCACTTTTGAAATGGTCTCTGGGAGTAGAATTCAAGGTTGTCCGTTTCAGTACTTAAAAGATGCTGCTGTACTGTTCACTCATTTGCCTAGTTTCTGACAAGAAATCTGTCATTCTAATCTTTGTTCCCGTGAATGTTAACATGTGTTTTTTGTTCTGCTTTTAAGATTTTCTCCTTAATACTGATTTTGAGCAATTTGATTATGGTGTGCCTTAGATTTCTTCCTGTTTCTTGTGCTTGAAGTTTGTTGAGATTTCTGGATTTGTGCATTTATTGTTTTCATCAAATTTAGAAAGTTTTTGATCATGATTTAGTCTTTCTGCCTTCTCCCCCCTTTGGGGATTCTAATTACTGATATATTTAGGCTGTGTGAAGTTGTTCCATAGGTCAGTGATGCTTTCGGTTTGTTTGAATTTTTCCCCCTTTGTATGTTTCATCTTGGATAATTTCTAAAACAATGTCTTCAAGTTCACTAATCTTTTCTTCAGTGTTTACTCCGCAGTTAATCCCATTTGGTGGATTTTTCATTGTCATTTTTATCTCTGGGTCTTTTTTGAATCTCCCATGTCTCTTAATTTTGTGAATATTTGGAATGCAGTTAGAGCAACTCTTTGAATGTCCTGTCTTTTTTTTTTTTAAGATTTTATTTATTTGCGAGAGAGAGAGTGAGTGAGTGAGAGAGCACAAGCCATGAGGCTGGTGGGAGTGGGGAGAGGCAGAGGGAGAAGCAGACTCCCCGCTGAGCAGGGAGCCCAATGCGGGACTCGATCCTGGGACTCCAGGATCATGACCTGAACCGAAAGCAGTTGCTTAACCAATTGAGCCACCCAGGGGCCCCATGAATGTCCTGTCTTCTAATTCTAACATCTGTGTAAGTTCTAGGTTGGCTTTTCTTGTTATGGGTTGTATTTTCCTAATTCTTTGCGTGCCTGGTAATCTTTTTATTGACTGCCAGACACTGTGTATTTAATTTTGTTGGGTGTGGGGTATTTTTGTGTTCTTATGAATATTCTTGGACTTATGGCAGTGATCTGAGGCAATCGAAGGCTCTTCTCATTTGTTTTTCATCTCTCAAGATATTGCTGTACCTTGCTGCCTGATATCTTGAAAACCATTGTTTCATATATTTCATAAGTTGAGTATGAAAGAGTTTGATTCTCTGGGTTTTGATTTTAAGATTTGTTAGGTGGGACTGAAGCAGTACTCAGCCTAGGATTAATTATTCCCCATTACTAAGGTAATACCCTATTCTATCCGATGCACTGTGAATAATATAAAGAACTTAAAAAAACAAAATAATTTCAAGTGAGGTGCTGATCTGATGCCTCCTCACCCCTGAATACTTCAGTGGGCTTTTCCTACAAATAAGGACATTGTCCTATAAAACCACAATCTAACCATCAAAATCAGGAGTTAACATTGATGCATTACTACATTGAATCCTTAGACCTCATTCAAATTTCAGTAGTCCCAGTAACATTTTTTTATTACAGCAAAAAGATCCAGTTCATAATCATACATTGTGTGCAGTTGTCATGTTTCTTTGGTTTCCTTCAGTCTGAAAGAGCTCCTTAGTCTTTCCTTGATTTCTGTGATCTGACACTTTTAAAGATTACAGGCCAGATTATTTTTTAGAAGATCCCTCAATTTGAATTTGATTGTCTGATATTTCTTAAGATTAGATTCTGGTGAAGCATCTTTGACAGGAATGTCATGGAAATGATGTTTTCCCATTGCATTCTAGCTGTTTGTCTCATTACTTATGTTGATCACTTTAATGAGTTGATTAAGGTAGTTTTTGCTAAACTTCTACACTCTTTTCCCTCTTGCAATTAATTAGTATTTTGTGGGAAGGTACTTTGAAACTGTGTAAATGGTCCATTTCTCATTCAGTTTTTTTTTTTTTTTAAAGATTCTATTTTATTTATTTGACAGAGAGAGACACAGCGAGAGAGGGAACACAAGCAGGGGGAGTGGGAGAGGGAGAAGCAGGCTTCCCGCGGAGCAGGGAGCCCGATGCGGGGCTCGATCCCAGGACCCTGGGATCATGACCTGAGCCGAAGGCAGACGCTTAACGACTGAGCCACCCAGGTGCCCCTCATTCAGTTTTTAATTCACTTATTTATATCAGTGTGGACTCATGGTTTCCTGTTTTATTTGATGGGTTAATAATCTGTTAATGTCATTATTGAACTTGATGCTTAAATTACTCCAGATCTAGCCAGTGGGAGCCTTTTCAAGCTGGTCTTTTGACAGTTCCCAATCCTTCTCTGAGCACTTCTTCGCTTTCTGACACAATAAGATGTTCCAGCTCATTTTGTACTTTCTCTGCCCCAGCCCTGGAATCAGCTATTTCGAAACCCAAGGAGCTCTGGTTCCTGTTAGAGAAGAGTTGTATTTAGAACCCAGCGTCTGGGTACTAGATATACTCATTGCTGTTGGGGTGTTGCTGCTTCTAGGGCCTGTCAGTAGACAGAGCCAGGAAATATGTGTATGTTTAAAAGTCAGGTTACATTTACATTTTATTTCCTTATCTATATATTTATTGAAAACCTTGAGTTCACACTAATGCCTCCAATTCAAATCCAACTCTACAGAATTCATTCTAGTTTCTTAATAACTTCATTTGTGAGAAAGTAGGCCTTCCTTACTGGTCTTGGGCCCCTTCACCCCTACCCGATATGGATGTTCTCTTTCACCTTGTTTTCCTAGGATCATCATACCTACTCCAGTGGTTTGATGTGTCCCTGCCCTCCCCACTGCCCTATGGGTACCTCGCTTGGACTCTGGCTCCCCATCATGCTAAGCAGGCCTGCCCCAAACCCACATGGCCAAACTCTTCAAACCTACCCAGGCTTCCACACCCCACTCTAGGGTACCCTTGTGCTTAGATATGCTCCTCAACCTCTTGGGCTCTGACAGCCTTGTACCTTCCTTTGAGGAATGTGAGCACATTCTTCACTTATGTTTCAGACCTGGCCATCCCTGTGTTTGAACACATTTCTCACTCCACTCAAGTTCTGGCTCCCCATGCCAGGCTGCTTCACCTAAGTGAATGCCTTCCTTATCCACTTGGATTTGGCCACCCCTTAGCATAGATATCCTCCTACCCTGCTCATGTTCTAACATCCCTTGTCAGGGTCCTTGAGGGACATTTTCCTCACCCTGCTCAGGCTTGACAGCCCACACTGGGCCATTGCCTACATAGACAATCTACCTTGCTTTGCCTATGTAATAACTTTAGGACTAAATTGTTCAGAAAGAACAGAGGAAAAGTTAGGGAAGGGAAGGCTTTTAAATATTTTTTAAGGATAAAAATGTTAATGAAATAGATATGATCTTTGCAAATGTTACTAATATGGTTGAAGAATCTATATTTTAACACTGCAGTTCAGCACAGTGGAGAATTTCTTAAAACAGTATTGGGGTGCTCGGGAAGCTCAGTTGGTTAGGTGTCCGACTCTTGATTTCGCTCAGGTCATGATCTCAGGATCTTGCGATGATCGAGCCCTGTGTCAGGCTCTGTGCTCAGCAGGGAGTCTGAGATTCTCTCTCCCTCTCCCAGTGCCCCTCCCCCTGCTCTCACAGGCACACATTCTCTAAAATAAATACATCTTTAAAAAAAAATGTATGGAGTATTGCACATTGCTGAGGGGTGTGCAGGCACTGTTTTTCTTCTTGGAACTCAGCTAAATTTCTTCCATTAGCTTGTTCTGCTCAGGGTGGCACGAAAATATTTCCATAGGCATATATGGAAAGGTGAAACTTTGCAACTCCTCGCACAGCAGGATCTGTGTATCTTTATTAATCTGATCCTGAGAGCATTATTAGAAATGAAAAGTTAAGTGTAAAATCTTGAAACAACTTGTTTGTATAATTACACAACTAAGTTAATCATTTTCTAACAAGTCTCAACAATGACTGCATTCTTCTATGGAGGTGTTAACTTGTTATGGGTTAGAAAGCACCCTTTGATACAGCATTTTCAGCCTGGAAAAACGGCTTTAATTTCAGAGTTCACTGAAACAAATGGAGACTTGTTGGAAATATTAACACTACCCTTTTGCTTGTTTGTCTGGCTTAAAGGAATCAATGTTTAGTAGGTGATGTTTGCTAGCATGTTCTGAAGTGTATACAGTTTCTCTTGACTATGTTGTCAACTTTAAGACAGTTCAACTGGTATGAAGTTTGAAATAGACCTCAGCTCCCTTAGCATGTAAGTTTGTAGCAAGAAACAGAGGTGAAGTCAGATCATTAGTCTATAGAGAATAGGTTGCTATTTTGCTTGATAGATACTAGCTGGTTTGAAGATTAGATGATGGTGAAAGGAGTAAGGTGTCCTAACACTGTGTGTGTTTCAATTTGTAGCTCTAAATAACACTTAAAGGGATGAGGGCCTAGCATTATAGCATGGTTACCATATGCAGCGAAGATTCATTTTATGAGGAGTTAGTGTTATATTTTTCTCCTAATCTCATAATATGTTGTAATTGAAGAAAAGTAGATCCTAATTGAAAGCTGATGATCCAGCAGAGTGATCAATAGCATGATACTCTAAAACAACAACAAAAAAACCCATTAAGCTTTCCTGCTGCCTGAATCTTGTCAAAGCCTTTGTCTGTTTCATGACTTCAAGCTGAGTGTACTTAATCATTTTGAGAACATGGCCCTGAGCACTGAGCATGGCCCTTCCAGTGAATCACTGAGAATTGTGTTCAGAAGAGTGGTATTGAATAGAAATGCTCTCTTGGCTTACTTTCAGGCTTCATTCTCCCAGAAGCAAGAACTGAACAGACCTCCCTTCTTTCAAACACATTTTAGCTGTTTGTATGTCATTTTTCTGTATTTAAGAGCCAAGGCTGTTGTCAGCAGGTGTGACTTATTGATACCTTTGACTCCAAAGGAAAATATCTTTAAAGAGTAACAGTCATGTGTAAGCAGTGTGTATTCAGTAAATTACCTCTTGTCAGAGAGAAGCAGTTTCTAGGAGCCGGAAATCACATGTCAGGTGTTGGAGGAAGACTCATTCATCAAACACTTACTATGCCAGGTGTCAGACCAGGGTTATGAGAAGACTGTTGGTGCCCTCAAGAAGCTGCCAGTCTAGAGGGGAAGGTGGATATTTAATCAGAGGTACATGGGTGGTTCTCCACTGGCTGCACATTGGAATAAGTTGGGGGAGCTTTAAACAAATACTGGTGCCTGGAGATTCTGATTTTAATTGTTCTGGGGTGTGGCCTGGGCATTAGGACTTTTAAAAGCCCCTTGGGTAATTGTAATTGCATCAGCGTTGAATGTGGTAAGAACAGCAAGAGTGGGGGAAGCACAGGGTGCCCTGGGAATGTAGAGGAGGGGCACTTAACCCCGTCTGCGCTGTGGGTAGGGGGGATTGAGAAAGGCTTCCTAGAAAGGAAGAAGTGCCTGAGCTGAGGCTTGATGAATGAATTTGTCAAGTGCAAGAGACTGGAAAGACTGTTCCTTGCAGAAGAGCATCTGAATAATGTCAATAATGTCAAACGGTAAAGTGGTTAGAGCTTTTGGATGATTCATGTTGATTCTGCTACTCTTTTGCTTTGACTTTGGCTAGTTTATCCTGAATTTCAGTGTCATCCTTTTTTTTCTTTTTTTTTAAAGTTATAGCCTTTTTTTTTTTCTTAAAGATTTTATTTGTCAGAGCACAAAGCAGGGGGAGTGGCAGGCGAGGGAGAAGCAGGCTCCCCGCTGAGCAAGGAGCCTGATGCGGGACTTGATCCCAGGACCCTGGGATCATGGCCTGAGCCGAAGGCAGATGTTTAACTGACTGAGCCACCCAGGTGTCCCAGTGTCCTCCTCTTTAAATGGGGGTAAACACACGTAGGGTAGTTGAAGATTAACAGAGATAATGCATGTGAAGTGCTTAGCATCATGCCTGGCACACAGAAATAGTAGTGGAAGGGGTACGGTAACGGTGTACCTAGTGAACCAGAGCATGGCTTGTTGAGCAGGTACAAGTAGTTCTGTACAGCTGCATGTTAGGGTATAGGACTGCAGGAGGTGAGGGTGGGTGGCAAAAAAAAAAGTTGCTTGGCAGGTAGGCAGGGTTCCAGATCATTGAGAGAAATGTAAGGCAATTAATAGTGGGATATCATGGCAGAACCAGGACATTTCCATGGTAATATGTTAAGCTATATCATGAAGTGTTCTGGGAAAACTTGGGTCCATATTGGAAAATTGGCTCTGAATATGGTATTCTCAGCATCATTACGTGTACTGAATTAGCAGTGAGTGTTAATAGGACAGAAATAGGTTTTTCGGTTCCTTTAGCCAAGTAGTTAAAAATATTGAGCATCTTGAGGAGTTATGGAGGAAATAAGCAGTCTCAAGGTAGTCTCAGAGACTCTCTGGAAATTGTTAGTCTTAGGTGTTTATAGGCTTAATGAAAATATTAAGAGTCTCTTGGCCATTTGCATTTAGAAGAGACACTTTTAAATTTATTTTTTGATTTGCAGAGAAATAGAAAATGCTTCCATCTGCATTGGCTTCACTGGCCCTTAAAATAACTTATGTATATTTGTTGGTATGTTATATAACTTGTCACAACATTAGTCACCACTTCTTCCATAAGGCAACATGTAAGTGATCATGGATAAGCATGACTATAACTTATAATTATAGTCCAATTTGTTCTTAGTGTTTTAGTCAGCTTTTTGCCTTTTTTTTTTTTTTTAAGGAACTGTCATAATCTTTGGCTCCATGTAATAGAACTCTCGCAGCTATTTGAACTGAGTGCAAAACTTAGGTGGTTTTATTATTACTCATTAGAATGAGGCAGTAACTATGGAAAGCAATAGGAGTAAGCTTCCGTGCTTCTACAAATGCTATTTTTCTTTGAAATCTGTTCTATTGCAAAAGCACTGTTGATGGATTACTAAGGTATACCTTAAGTTTATTTTGTTTTATGTACTAAGTTATTTGGAAGAAGAATTCCATTTAACTTGATCAGTGGTTCATTCTTAAAGTGTGATCACTAGTCCAGCAGCCTCAGTATTACCTGCTAGTAAGCAAGCATTTGGCTACTTGTTAGAAATGCTAATCCTTGGGCTCTCCCCCCACCCCTCCCAAACTCTGGAGTAGGGCTGGAAATCTCTTTCCACATGCTAAAGTTTGAGAATCACGGAAGTGTATAATCACTCCTATCACTGAAATCTTTCAGACCCTGGGAAAGGCTGGTCTGTACTTCCTTTATTTCTTCTGCTCAGTGTTTGATTCTGGTTATGTCCCAGGCACGGTTTAGGTACCTGGGCAACACTAGTGGGTAAGAGCGACAAAATCCTTCTCCTGCAGTTTACATTCATAGGAGGGAGACTGACAATGACCAGGATTGTGATAGATATGCTGTGGAAAATTAGAATTAGATGGTAGAGAGTGTATTGGGGAAGGCCTTTCTGAGGAGGTGAAATAGAAGTTGAGTTTTGAATGACAAGAAGGGCCACCTATATGAAGATCAGTGCAAAGGGCTGTTAGAAATGAGTTTGGTGTGTTTGAGGGGCTGAAGGAAGGACAGTGTGCCTGGAGAGCAGTGAGCAAGGGGAAAAAGGTATGAAATGAAGTTGGAGAGAGAGGGAGAAGCCAGATCATGTAGACCCTGTAAGGACTTTTTTCTCCCATCTTAATTTTTTTAAATTGTGAAATACATGTGAAATTTACCATCTTAACCATTTTTGTAGTGTACAGTTCAGTGGTATTAAAGACATGCATACTGTCGTGCAACCATCCCCATTATCCATCTCTAGAACTAAGACTTCGAGTGATGGGGGACACTTTAGGGAGGTTTTAGACAGAGGACTGACCTAAACCGACTTTGCAATAAAAGGATTACTGACCACTAAGTTGAAATCTGATCAAAGGAGGGCAAGAGAGGAAGCAGCAAGATCAGTCAGGAGAGTATTGCAGTCATCGAGGTGAGATACAGTGATCTGGCAAGGATAGCAGGGTTGGGGATGCTGAGAAGCATTCAGATTCTGGTTATATATATATATATATATATATTTAAAGATTTTATTTATTTATTTGACAGAGAGACAGCAAGAGAGGGAACACAAGCAGAGGGAGAGGGAGAAACAGGCTTCCCGTGGAGCAGGGACCCCGATGTGGGGCTCGATCCCGGGACACTAGGATCATGACCCGAGCCGAAGGCAGACGCTTAACGACTGAGCCACCCAGGCGCCCCCAGATTCTGGTTATATTTTGATGATCAAATCAACAGAATTTGCTGGTTGTGACATGTGAATGATTGTGGCTAATATATAAAAGAGGGGTCAAAGATGATATCAGGTCTTTTTTTGTCTGAATAATTGGTGGAATTCAAGCGACTCAGGTTTGAGGAAAAAAAGCACCATTTGTTAAATTAGAAATGCTTCTTGAATATCCAAGCAGGGATGTTGAGTAGGCAGTTGGATAAGGGAGTCTGGAGTCAGGGAAGAAGTCAGGTTGGAGACATGATTTTGGGGCTTGTCAGCATTTGCATGGTAATTAAAGCTATGAGGCTGAATGAGATCATCTAAGTAATGAGCGGAGAGAGGGAGAGGTCCAGGACTAAATTCAAGGGTAGGAGAGCTTACATGAGAAGGAGCAGCCAGTAAGGTGGGAAGAGAACCAATAGAGAGTGATATCCTGGAAGGCAAGAGAAGAAAGTGTTTCAAGGACAGAAAAATCTATCGACTCTGTCAAATGCTGCCAAGACGTTGAATAAGACAAGCCCTGAGAATTGGCCATTTTAGCACATTGTAGCAATGTGGTCGTTGGTAATCATGACAAGTTTTTTCAGTGCTGTAGTGGGTTCAGAAGCCTGGTTGAAGTGTGTTAGAGATACGGAGAAGCAGCAGAGACAGTATAGACAATGTTAGTCCAGTCTTCATTTATTTTTTTTTATTTTTTTATTTTTTTAAAGATTTTATTTATTTATTTGAGACAGAGAGGATGAGAGAGAGCACATGAGAGGGGAGAGGGTCAGAGGGAGAAGCAGGCTCCCTGCTGAGCAGGGAACTCGATGCGGGACTCGATCCAGGGACTCCAGGATCATGACCTGAGCCGAAGGCAGTCGCTTAACCAACTGAGCCACCCAGGCGCCCAGTCCAGTCTTCATTTAGAGACATAGCAGATCTGTACAAAATACCTTAACCTAATGGCACAGGTTAATGTATCAGAGCTTTAGTGTTAAAAAATTTGTTACGTAACATCTCCGTAGGCATGTGTTTGTTATTTCAATTTTCCAAATGAAATTTTGAGATGAAATTCAGCCAGTTGCAAAATCGGCTTAAGAAAGGTATGTTTATTTAAAAAGTTTTTTTAAAAAAGATTTTTATTTGTCAGAGAGCGAGAGAGAGAGAGTGCGTGTGCATGCGCGCGCAAACCAGGGGCATGGCAGGCAGAGGGAGAAGCAGGCTCCCTGCTAAGCAAGGAGCCTGATGTGGGACTCGATCCAAGGACCCTGGGATCATGACCTGAGCCGGAGGCAGACGCTTAACCAACTGAGCCACCCAGGTGTGGAAAAAAAAAAAAGTTTTTTTTCTTTTAAAGATTGGCTTATTTTAGAGCGAGCAAGTGCAAGTTGCGGGGAGGAGGGGCAGAGGGGGAGAGAGAGAGTCCTAAGCAGACTCCGTGCTCAGCTCAGAGCCCAACGTGGGGCTCGATCCCATGACCCTGAAATCATGACCTGAGCTGAAGAGTTGGACACTCAACCGACTGTGCCACTCAGGCACCCCAGGAAGGCTATGTTTAGATTTTAGGAGGAGTCTTCCTGATGCTCTTTAAATAGCCTTAGAACATTCCTTTCTTTAATCAAACGCTCTACTTTGAGATCATTTGAATGAAAGGGATGTTTCCATAAGACATTTTCAACAATGTTTTGTGGCCAAAGGATGCTAGCTTGGTAGACCTTTTTGTATCCTCCTGCAGGGAAAACACACAAAAATTTTAAGGCTCTCTTCAAACTTCAGTTTACTTTGTTTTATTTAGCCTATTAAGTAAAATACTCTGCTTTACTGTCTGATTTTTAAAATTATATTTGACAAGGTATATTTAAATACCTTGAACTTTAGAGCAGCCAACTCTTTTCACTGTAGGTACTTGTTTAAAGCAAAAGCTTAAGTTTCTCTTCAGTGAAAGAATGATAATCTTTCACAAGAGAAATAGATTCCTGATTGACAAAACACACATTTTTCTACTCCTAAGGAAGTAGAGGGAATATTAAAATGTTTTATTGAATCTAATGCCATTATTTGTAAAATGCACCATTATATGTATTACTAAGAAAGAAAAAAAAATGCTGCCATTTAGCATTAAGATGCAATAGATTGTAAGAGATGTGGGAGTGTCGGGGAAAAAAGTTCATCTTAGAATCAATGAAGCACAGAATTTGAGCTCCAAGAGGGTGAATTCAGGTTCTGGCTGTGTTTCTAACTAGCTGTGGGACCACCACCAAGTCCCATAGAATCTCTTTGCCTCAGGTTCCTCACCTGTATGGTGAGAAGAATAATAACTGATCCACCTGTCCTCATAGGATTATAATGAGGTTGAAATGAGATGAATGAGAGTTATTTTGAGAAGTGGAATCTACTGGGCAAATTCAGGGTATTTATTTGATTGAAATTAACCGTTAGATCTGATCAGGTGACTCAAAAGTTTCTGAGCCGTGTTGTCAGGTTTAAAATAGAATTCAATTGTAGACATTTGAAAGTATAACATTTTCTCCTAAACCATTTTCAGTCAATCTGGAAATATCTTTTTTTGTAGTTTCAGAATCAAAGAGAAAACTCAAAGCTAATATAACCCAATATTCTCATCATTCAGAATTAACAACTGTTAATATTCTGTAACTGCTGTGATCTTTTTCAGCCTTATTTTGATATATTTATGACATAAAGAGGTAAAAGGATATAATAGTGAACATTTATATGCTTGCCAGCACGGGTGAAGCATGTGGAAACGGTATCTTATATTTAGATTAGCATCCTGTCTTCATAATAGCCTAGTGATTTAGGATACCGTCTCTCTTGTTTCAGTCTTTAAAACTTGTAAATAAGCACGTTAACTGCATCATATGTGTTTTATCCTGGAATATGCAGGAGAAGCTACTTTGTGCTAGTGTTTCCTTGGTTTGAGTTTCCTCAAAATTCTCCCTGTGGCTTTGGAAATACAGCTGTGTAAATTCAAAATACGACGCCTGTGAAATCATAATCACAGCTAGCCTATTATTTGTCAGGCATTGTACCTAGACAGTGTTTGTGTGTTTTCTTTAAGTTTCACAATAATTCTTCTGGTTAGGTGTTTTCATTTTTTTTTTTTTTTCTTGAAGATTTTTATTTGAGAGAAGAGAGAGGGAGCACAGGTGGCGGGGGCGGGGGCGGGGGTGGGGGGTGATGTATGAGCAGAGGGAGAGGGAGAAGGAGAAGACTCCCACTGAGCAGGGAGCCCAACGAGGAGCTTGATCCCAGGACCCTGAGATCATGACCTGAGCTGAAGACAGGTGCTTAACTGACTGAGCCACCCAGGCACTCCAGGTGCTTTCATTTTATAGATTAGGAAGGCATGGCTCAGAGAAGTTGAGTAACTTGGCCAAAGTTCCCCAGCTATTAAGTTGTGGAGCTAATGATTTTAAGTAAGGTCTGCCTTATATCACAGCCCACATGTTCTATACTATGCTGCCTCAATCCTTGTCAGTAATCACAATCTGTTTCTTTTATAGGCAGAACCCAGAGACCACGTTTGAAGTCTATGTTGAAGTGGCCTATCCTAGGACAGGTGGCACTCTTTCAGGTATTTGCATGTTTGATTATGATATGTGTTTATTGTATGAGATAGCTGTGCAGGACATCGCTTCTCAGCCTTTTGGCTAAGATCAGGTGGAGATAGCTGTGCATGTGGGATATGTGAATATTCTAAACTGTGATTTATCTTTAAATATATTTGTCTTTCCTTTTTATTCCACATCATCCTAAGGAATGGAGAATAAGCACAGTGAACAATTTAAGAGTCACTGCCATGACAGGCTTGAAGTATGGCTTTATTCGTTGTAATCATTGAGTTTTGGTTTGTATCTTTCACAGATGCCTGGAAGTCAGCTGCTTAGTATGAAATATTGTCACCTTGCTAATGAGGAAGGCTTAGAATTAGGTTACAAAATAATATAAAGGGAAATCTCTGCCACTAAACTGGAAGGAGATGTTTGAAATGGATTTAATGTAGTAAATTTTACGTCTGCTGGTAAAAGTTGGAAATGAGTTGAAGAAAACACCTCTCCTGGCTTTAGATTTTGGACTAATTTGGATGTGTATTCCTGGACAACAGGGTCTCAGATAAGGTTAGAGTATCTTGCAAAGACTGAGTATATTCTCAACTAAAATCCTTCTTGGTTAATGAGAAAAAAAAATAACCCTGTAACCTAGTGTTCTTTTTCTTGGTAACTAAGAGAGTGATGCATTTGCCAGAGGTATGTCAGGGAGCAACTCTTGGTCCACACACACAAACAGTTGTGCGTATTACTTGGTGTTTAGGGAGAGTGAATTTACTTGGATTAGAAACTTGGAGTAATCAGGATTCCAGTGGTATATGCTCTTAATTGGCTATGCAGTATTTTCTATTTCATTATGTTAGACTGTAATACTCATAAAACAGCTACCTTTTATTGAGTATCTGTTCCTTTGTCCTATGTGCTTGACATTTTATCCTTACAATACAACCCTTTAAAGATAGTTGGGTGGCAGCTCCATTATACCTACGAGAAAATAGAATCTCCGGTCAAATAATTTACCAGGATCATCACTGTGCAGAATAACCAGGAGTTTTGGTTTCAAGTCTTCTTTACTCTGCTAAGTTGCCTTCTTGAGGCCATGACCATGTTGGGCACATCTCTCCATGTCATCTACAGGGCTTTGCATAATGTCACTAATATTTGTTAAAATGAATGAATTTCTCTTAATAGCAAAAGTGTTATAACTGTGTGTTCCACTTTCTGGATTATCTAATGAAGGTTACAAATTTGTGGTCATTCTAGAAGTAGAATGTTAACATCCCTGTTAAGTTATGCCTCTTATTCTGCAAACCATTGCCTTGGGAAGCGTCTTTTATTAGGTGCATACCTGCAGCAGCCCCTCTGTGGGCCTACTTTACAGAGTAACCATTTGATGATGATGGCTATGATATGACAGATAAATTTAGGGACAGAATTTTTCTTATTTTACAGTTGCTAATGTTTCCTCTTTCAGTGTTCTAGGATTTTTTCCTCCCAAAGTTAAAATGATTTTTTTTTGGGAAAAAGAACAAAATTAGAGAAGTACAAATAAGATGGAAGAATGAACAAAATGCGAAGTCTTTATCTTACCCCAGTCATCTTAATTCCTCTGTGCCATAGACAGCGTCTTCCGTGTTTAACCCTTTAGTATATTTTAAAAACTTTTAATTTTGAAAATATTTTCATTTTATTTTTTTAAAGATTTTATTTATTTATTTGACAGAGAGAGACACAGCGAGAGAGGGAACACAAGCAGGGGGAGTGGGAGAGGGAGAAGCAGGCTTCCCGCCGAGCAGGGAGCCCGATGCGGGGCTCGATCCCAGGACCCTGGGATCATGACCTGAGCTGAAGGCAGACGCTTAACTGACTGAGCCACCCAGGCGCCCCTTGAAAATATTTTTAAAAGATGAAAGTTATAAGAATGGTCAAGTGCATATGCCCTTTCCTCAGCTTTGTCAGTTGTTACCCAATTTTGCCATATCTGCTTTATCACTCTATGTATGTATATGCATATATATGTAATGCATATATATGTATATGCATATTCTTTTTGCTGAGCTGTCTGAGAATAAATTGCGGATATAGCGACCCTTTATCCCTACATACTTCAGAATATACCTCCTAAGAATTTTCTTACATAACTCTAGTACAATTATTGAAATACAAGAATTTAATGTTGATATAATGTCAGTTGTCCGTATTTAAATTTAATCAGTTGTGCCGATAGTATCCTTTATAGCATTTTCCTTTCTGATCCAGAATCCAATTATTCAGGGTCATGCAGTCCATTCAGCTTCACACGTATTTAGTTTCTTTCAGTAAGTAATAGTTTTGCAGCCTTTCCTTACCTTTTATCACAGACACATTTTGAAGAATTTAGGTCTGTTGTTTTGCAGAAGGTCTCTAGATTTGGATCTCATCATATCCTCATGATGAGATTTGGGTTATGAAATTTTGGCAGGGGTCTCTGTGTGTTACTGTGTATCATATCAGCAGGCACATGATGTCTGTCCCTTATTTGTGGAAAAAAAGTACATGGAACTTACATGTACAGTTTAGCAAATAATGATCATGTGCCCATGTTACTGCTTTCCAGGCTAAGAAATATAATGTTTCCTGGGTCTAAGGAAATACTATTACTGCAGGAGGGCTCCCTGCCCTGGCCCTGTGCTTTAGTGGGCCCTACTTTGGCGCTCTTCCATGGGGCAGAGTCTCTGGGCCCTGTGGGACATGCCTGCTTAGAGCCTGAACTTTTCCATGGTAGACCATACTTTAAGTACCTAGGATCTCAGAATTTCTTGCCCAAATGGCCCTGAGCTTGTTTCCAGAGCCTGTGTGAGTCCCTTTCCTGGGGTCCATACTTCTGAGGGTGGGCTGGGCTGCTGGTGTATACAAGGGATGGCCTAAATGTGGCTGTGTGTGGAGAGTAGGGTATGGGATGGAGCTTGGACTTGTGAGTGGAGGTAACTGCATGCTTGTGTGTGAGGTCCTTGGCTGTGTGGGGTGGAGAAGAGGGTGATGGGTGGTGGACCAGTGGCCAGTTCTCCCTGGATCAGCATGTTTCTGCATGGGACTCTGGGGAATCCCAAAATTCTCTGTATGAATCTGGCTTTCCAGGCAGTTATAAAGGTATATTTGTCATGATAGGAGGATAGAACATATTTTATTTAATATTTTGTAAGCTTGTTTCATATCTGTTAAATATTAACATATATGGTATGAGGGCCTCTGTTTGTACTCTTGCTGAAGCCCTGTAAGTGTTGGAGGTGGGTTTGGTTGGCACCCCAGAGGTTCCTCCTTTCCTTTCTCCAGAGGTAACTACTATCCTGACTTTTATGATAATCATTTGTTTTTCTTTATAGTTTTATGACCTAAGTATATCTCCTTGAAAAATATAATTTGTTGCTTGCTTCTGAATTTTATAGAAACAGAATTATTCTTTGTGTAGTTTTGCTGCTTTTTTTGCTCGAGGTTATGTTTGTAAGGGTTCTTCATGTGTGTAGCTATAGTCATTCATTTTCATTGCTGTGTAATACACTGTAGGATTATATCACAATTTATCCATTCTGTTGAAAACACTTGAAGTTGTGTGCAGTTTTGGGCTATTACAAGCGATGCTGCCGTAATCATTCCTTATACGTGAATCCTGGCGCACTTAAATGTACATTTCCTTAGGATAGATACCATACTTGATTACTGGATCATGCTAACTTGTTTTTCAAAATTATGCTAGTCTACACTCCCTCCAGCAGTGTTTGATAGTCCTTATTACTCTACAACTTCATCAGTCCTTGGTACAGTTAGATGTGTTGATTTTTGGCAACCTGATGGTTATATAGCAGTATCTCATTGTTGTTTT
Organism: Halichoerus grypus; assembly: GCF_964656455.1. NCBI lineage: Eukaryota > Metazoa > Chordata > Mammalia > Carnivora > Phocidae > Halichoerus > Halichoerus grypus. Next base: position 83,184,159 of record NC_135725.1, on the reverse strand, counting down.
TATTTGCATTTTCCTGATGACTAATGAGACCAAGCACCTTCTGCTTATTGGCCTCTTGAATAGCTTGTTTTTTAAAGTGCCTGTTCAAGTCTCTTGCTAACTTTTCTTACTGAGTTTTCTACCTTTTCCTCATTGATTTTTAAGATTATATAATGGATACTAATTATCTCGTTGTATGTATTACAAATATCTTCTTCCACTCTATGGTTTGTCTTTCACTCTCTTTGTGTTAACTTTGATCGTAACTTCTTGATTTTAATATAGTATAATTGACCAGTATTTTCCTCCTCCACAGTTATGAAGATATTTTCCTCTAAGAAATTTATGGTTTTGCCTTTCGCATTTAGGTCTTTAATCTTTTAAGGTTTTTAGTTTTCTCTCAGATGATTAGCTAATTTAAAAATTGAGAAACTAATTAGGGGCGCCTGACTGGCTCACTTGGTAGAGCATGCAACTCTTGATCTCAGGGTTGTGAGTTCAAGCCCTACATTGGGTGTGGAGCCTACTTGAAAACAAAACCAAAACCAAAAAAACAATTGGGAAACTAAATCTGCATTACTGGGGTCTACTACTCCTTTACTTAAAACATTTTAATAAAATGATCAGGTACTTCTAGGGGCACCTGGCTGGGTCAGTTGGTAGAGTGTGTGACTCTTTATCTTGGGGTTGTAAGTTCGAGCCCCATGTTGGGTGTGGAGGTTACTTAAAAAATAAGGTCTTAAAAAAAAACAATCAGGTACTTCTAAATCATACAAAAAAAAAAAAATCACCTCACATTAAAAAAAAAAAAAAAAAGATGACAGATCTGAGAAAGGCCAGTAAGAAATATTACTAGACTTTAGGGGCGCCTGGGGTGGCTCAGTCGGTTAAGCGTCTACCTTCAGCTCGGGTCATGATCTACAGGGTCCTGGGATCGAGCCCCCCGCATCTGGCTTCCTGCTCAGCGGGGAGCCTGCTTCTCCCTCTCCCTCTGCTCCTACCCCTGCTTTTGCTCTCTTCTTCTCTCTCAAATAAATAAATAGAATCTTAAAAAAAAGAAATACTACTAGACCTTAGAAACGGTTCTTTTCCCCTCAATTACTTTTAATGTCTCCCTTACTGAAGACATGTATTGTAAGCGCTCTGTGTACTGCACTCTGAAGAGCATTCCATGACCTCCATGGAAGGGACATGTGATCTGTCAGCTCCACTTAGTGCATCAAGACCCTGGACACTGCATGGGACACCTTGGAAACATCATGCCAGTAAGATTTGGGTACACAAACTGAACTCCTGGTGCCTCTTGCTTTCTTTGGGAGTTTGTGAGATTTCCTAGTTGCTATTGCCAGGGAATAAGCTGTTATTTGGTATTTGATTTTAGGTCCCTTTTGTCTATTTCTACAGCCTTCTTGTTTTTAATAAAATTTATTATATTTGCCTTTTTTTGATATTGAATGCATTGTTTTTGTCTTTCTAAATGATTGCAAGGAATCTGCCTTAAGATTAGTCTTTGTTCTTTGGATCTGCATCTCCGATCTCTGCCAAAGTATCTGAGCAAACTTAGGTATAAACCTTACGCTGTACAGTACTAGTGTCTGGGCATAATCTTCTCTTTGAAGTTTGTTTGCATCCCCCAGAGGGATTAATTCCCTGCTGTGAGAAGGTGGGTTAGAAGGCACTGAAACTACTTTACGGGTCTTTAATTGGAGGATTTAGTATACATTTTGTTCTATAAACTTCTGTGGGAGTTTCATTCTTACAGTTTTTCTTATACTGTGGTATATTCTCATTGTAAATTAAAAAAAAAAAACCAACTAAAAATTTTCTCAAGTTAGTGCATATTGACAGATTATCCTGGTTTGTGGTTTTTTCTATTTAAATTTTTAGTAGCTTGTTTTTGGATTAGTTTTTGAGTGTGTATACAATTTAAACATTTTTGAAAAATTACAAAGAGAAAAATTATCACTCGGTGATAAACACTATTAATGTTTTGGTATATTTCCTTGTTTTCTTTTGCATGTGTGTGGAAATAAAGCATATATAAAAATATGTGTGTGTGTGTATATATATATATATAAATATACATATAAACTTTTTCCCTGAACTTCTGCTATATGTGTGTTTTTCTTGCTGGTCCTCCCCAAATCATTAAACTTTTCCTAAAATTATTAATATAGCTTTGTGAAAATAATTTCATTTGCTGTGAATTACTACATCATGTTTATGAGTAATATTTACTTATAATTGGATCTTTAGATTGTTTCCAGAGTTCTCTTGTTGTAAATAATGCTGGCAAACATCTCTGTGTATAGTGCTTGTTACTTAGGTATGTGATTTTAAAAAGAAGTTGGAACATTTCGAGTAGATATTTGACCTACTTTGTTCTTAACTTTTATGCTTTTTTGGCCACATTCCATTTATGTATTTGTTCAAGAACCCACCTTTACTTGGGGATCCGAGGAAATGAATAGAGTCGTCTCAAGTTGTGAAAGTTCCCAGAGCTGAGTTTAGCGTGTCTGACTGAAGGTCTCGGAAGAGGGTGCTCTTGCAAGAGGGATGAGCCTGCCAGTCCCATGATCAGACGGTACTGGCCATGCCGAAACTCTGGACTGCATTTCCAACACAAGTGTCTCGTTACTGCTGGCATCTCAGAGCCTGCCGAGCGCACCCTGCCTGGGAGAATGGCCGCAGCATCAGGTTCTCGAGGCTGTTCTGCCCACCCACTTCCTCTGGTGTCAGCTCCCTGCCCAGTGTTTTACTGCAGTAGCCCAGTGGCCACTTGGTAGCAAGAAGTGGATAGTCAAGTGAAGAAACTGTTGTGAGAACCCTGGAAGGAATGCTTATGATGTGACACTTTGGTTAGCTGAGGTTTTCAGCTATATCAGTAACTTAAACATGCAAACACCCTGGCTTTCAAATCTCTCTTAAATAGCTGTTCTCGTTTCTGGATCAGCAGGATCATGAAGAAAACCGAGTCTCAGCCAACGGAAAGGATTGAGAGCCAGCTTTGTTATATTCTGAATTTGAGCTTTCACTTTGCAGGTCTCTAATTCTACGAACGTTGCTTGGATTTGTGACCACAGTGGATGCTCAACATGACTAGATATTTTTTTTATTAGATATTTTTAAAAAACTGATGTAAAAAATAAAAGGGTGCCTGGGTGCCTGCCTTTGGCTCAGCTCATGATCTCAGTCCCTGCTCAGTGGGGAGTCTGCTTCTCCCTCTGCCCACCCCCCCCATGCTCCCTTATACTCGCTCTCAAATAAAATCTTAAAATTTATGCTGTTTCTTTAGAAGTGGGATGGAGGGGAAAAAAGCCCTTTGAGAGTTGTTTTACTTCAGATTAAAATATTAGAGGTATTAACTAAATTTATTATCTTTTCAGTAATAAGATAATGAATCACAGCAAACTTTTGAAGAGTGGTGATAAAGTGGCTAACTTTTATTGAGTCCTTATGTCTCAGTCCCTTTTCTTAATATTGTTACACTTATTCTTATATTGTTAATATACGACCCCTTTAAGATGGGTCGTATTTTTTAGGAAACTGAGGCTCAAAGGTTAATTTGTTTGCCCAGATGGGACAACCATCAAGTTGTAGATTCAGGATTTTAACTTCATTCTTGTGGCATCATCCCAAAAAGTACTGGTTAATATTACCTGCACATGCAGTAGTTAGAAAAATCAGATATTGTGAGAGAAGAAAAATCAGGCTTATATAGAAAATCAGGGGAGAGGCAGTTTTCATTCATGAACTGTACAAGGATTTCTTAGTTTTTTTTTTTTTCCCTTTTAAATGAGTTAGCATGATTACTTTAGCTTTTCTTTATTTTTCTTCTTTTGAATCCTTTGATTTTTTTTTTTTTTCCCCAGAGGAAGTGAATCCACTTTATGGAGTATGAACTATGATTTGCAGTAGTGTAGGGACAAATTACCACTCAGAAGACATGGATTACTTAAAAATTTTTATAATTTTTCCTGACTCTAAGTACTTGACATGCCCATTTGAAAATAACTTATTTGGAATAGAGGTGTGGAACCTCATTTCACTGTACTTTTTTTTTTTTTTTTTTAAGATTTGAGAGAGAGTGAGCGAGCACGAGCGGGGTCGGGGGAAGGGCAGAGGGAGAGGGACAAGCAGACTGTCCCCACTGAATGTGGAGCCTGACACCCACGTGGCTCGATCCCAGGACCCAGAGATCATGACCTGAGCCGAAGTCAGATGCTTAATGACTGAGCCACCCAGACTCCCCTCACTGTACTTTTTAAGCTGATTTTGAAAAGGGGTGCCTTTGAGAATTGTAATGTGCCTTATGTTGTAGGATTGTTAGAGTATTTCTTTAAACTATATTTGAGCCTAGGGGAAGCTCGTTGTAATAAAGCTTTTGCCCACCACCTAATGAAGTAAGAAGTATCAGCTCAGTTTTATAGGTAAGAAAAATAGGGTTCCATGAGGGCAGAAATGACCTCTTTCTTGTACCTGAAATTCCAACAGCTAGAACAGTAATTGGCATATCGTAGGCCCTCAATAAGTATTGAGTGATTAAAGCTCAGAGATAGGAAGCAACTTGTCCAAAGGACAGAGTTGGGATTTGAAGTCTACTCTGACTGTATTCTTTAAACCAGTTTATGAAAACTGTAACACAAATTGTATGGGTATGCACAGCTTAAAGAATAAACAAAAATGCACGTACCCACCACTCAACTTAGGAAATAGAACATTTTGTACTTTGAAGTCCCTCTGTATTCCTACTGAGATCACATTTTGAATTTTACCTTGTGTATCCTTGCTTGAAGCTTGTGCTTTTTATTACACTATGCTGATGCTCTAAATCGGTTACGTAGAATGACTTTTTGAATTGCTGTTCTTAAAAAGTAACAAAGTGAGCCATATATTTTCTTAATGTTTAGTTATTTGAAGATTTCTTCCTAAAGTGTGCAGTTTAGGGGCCATCTGGGTATAAATTACAATATAGGAGAGTCTCATGATTTTTGGTAATTCATGGCAGTGTGGTGGTTCTTGCTGTATTTTGTGGTTCACAGTGTAAGGCCCTGGGCCCTCTAGGTGGACCAGCAATTCATTGATCTAAACCATAAAATCCACGTGAGCAGTTAAGTTCATTGATCTATATTTTGCCTTAATAGTACCTACTTCATTTAGTTGAAAGATTAAATGGGAATGCAGAGTGCATGGGACATGGAAAGTTCTTAATAAGTGGGAGCTGTTATTTGTCATTTGTTTTAAAAGATACTATTTTAGGGCACCTGGGTGGCTCAGTCGTTAAGCGTCTGCCTTCGGCTCAGGTCATGATCCCAGGGTCCTGGGATCGAGCCCCACATCAGGCTCCCTGCTCAGCGGGAAGCCTGCTTCTCCCTCTCCCACTCCCCCTTCTTGTGTTCCCTCTCTCACTGTCTGTCTCTCAAATAAATAAATAAAATCTTTCAAAAAAAAAAAAAGATTATTTTAGAGAAGGTTTAGGTTCACAGCAAAGTAGAGAGGAATATAGAGAGATTTCCTATATACCCCTGCCCTAGGCATGCACAGCCTCACCCAATGTCAGCATGCCCCAGCAGAGTGGCACATTTTTTTACCATCAGTGGTCCTATGCTGACACACCATAACCACCCAAAGTCCATTGTTTATGTCAGGGTGTTGTGTATTCTTCAGTTTTAGACAAATGTATGATAACATGTATCCATTTATAGTATCATGCAGAATACTTGCAGTGCCCTAAAGATCCTCTGTCTTCTGCCTGTTTATCCCTTCATGTACTCCCAACCCCTGGCAACCAGTGATCTTTTTATTGTCTCCATGATTTTGCCTTTTCCAGAATGCCATATAGCTGTTATCATACAGTATGTAGCCTTCTAAAGTGGGCTTCTTTCCCTCGGTAGTAAGCGTTTATGGTTGGTTGTACGTGCGCGCGTGCATGGTTATTCCTTGTCTTTTCATGGCTTCATGGCTCATTTCTTTTTAGTGCTTAATCATACTGCGTTATCTGGATGCGCTACAGTTTATCCATTCACCTACTGAAAGACATCTTGGTTCCTTCCAGGTTTTGGCAATTATGAATAAAGCTGCTATAAACATCCACGTGCAGGTGTTTGTGTGGACATAAGTTTTCAGCTCCTTTGGGTAAATACCAAGGATGTGATTGCTGGACGGCAAGAGTATGTTTAGTTTTTAGAAATTGCCAGCTTTCTTCCAAAGTATCCCTGCCATTTCCTGTTCCTGCCAGCAGTGAATGAGAGTCCCTACAGCTCCATACCCTCACCGGCATTTGGTATTACCAGTGTTCCGGATTTTGGTCATTCTAATGTGTGTGGTAGTATCTTGTTGTTTTAATTTGCATCTCTCTGATGACATATGTGGAACATTTTTTTCATATTCTGCTTTGCCATCTGTAATATGTTTGGGGAGGTGTCTAATTTTTTAAAAATTGGTTTGTTTTCTTATTGAGCTTTGAGTTCTTCGTGTATTTTGGATAACAGTCCTTTATCAAATGTGTTTTTTACAAATATTTGCTCCCAGTTTGTGGCCTGTCCTCTCATTCTCTTGGCATTGTCTTTGGGAGAGCAGAAGTTTTTATTTTTAATTGAAGTCCAGATTACCAGTTATTTTCTTTCATGGATCATGCGTGTGGTGGCATATCTAAAAAGGCATTGCCATACTCAGGGTCATCTAGGTTTTCTGCTATGTTATCTCTAGGAGTTTTATACTTTTGTATTTTGATCTATGATCCATTTTGAGTTTTGTGAAGGGTGTAAGGAAGGTGTGTGTGTGGTTTCACTTGATTGCATGTGGCTGTTCAGTTGTTGCAGCATCATTTGTTGAAAGACTATCTTGCTCCTTGGGCAAAGATCAGTTACTATGTATGGGTCTGTTTCTGGGTTCTCTATTGATCTGTCTATTCTTTCACCAGTACCATCCTGTGTTGGTTACTGTAGCTTTATAGTAAGTCTTGAAGTCAGTGTCAATCTTCCAGATTTGTTCTTCCTAATAATGTGTTCACTCTTCTGGGTCTTATGCCTCTCCAAATATTTTAGAATCAGTTTGTCAATATCCACAAAATAACTTGCTGATATTTTGATTGTGATTGTATCATATCTGTAGATCAAATTACAAAGAACTGTCGTCTTAACATTATTGAGTGTTCTTATTCATGGACATGTAATATTTCTCCACTTTTAAAAAAAAGATTTATTATTTTAGAGAGAGAGAGAACATGAGCAGGATAGGGAGAGGGAGAGAGAATCTCAAGCAGACTCCATACTGACCACGGAGCCTGATGTGGAGCTCGATCTCACGACCCTGAGATCATGATCTGAGACGAAACCAAGAGTTGGATGCTCAACCGATTATGCCACCCATTGCCCCTATATTTCTACATTTATTTAGTTCTTTTTTTTTTTTTTTTAAGATTTTATTTATTTATTTATTTGAGAGAGAGAATAAGAGAGTGAGCACGAGCCGGGTGAGGGGCAGAGGGAGAAGCAGACTCCCTGCTCAGCAGGGAGCCCTATGTGGAGCTCAGTCCCGGGACTTCCAGATTATGACCTGAGCAGAAGGCAGATGCTCAACTGAGCCACCCAGGTGCCCCTTATTTAGTACTTTGATTTCATTCATCAGAGTTTCGTAGTTTTCCTCATGTAGTTCTTGTAGAAATTTTTTCGTTAGATTTGTACCTAAGTAGCTGTTATTTTATTTATTTATTTATTTTTATTTATTTTTTTAATTTATTTATTTGACAGAGAGAGACACAGTGAGAGAGGGGACACAAGCAGGGGCAGTGAGAGAGGGAGAAGCAGGCTCCCCGCTGAGCAGGGAGCCCGATGCGGGCCTCGATCCCAGGACCCTGGGATCATGACCTGAACTGAAGGCAGACGCCCAACTGACTGAGCCACCCAGGCGCCCCAAGTAGCTGTTATTTTAAATTATTGTATTATTTTTGTTTAAGTCAAGAGTTCATGTCTGCATACAACTCTGCTATTCAGCAATTGTCATCGACCTAACACAGCTGAAAAATGGGAAGTAAAAGTAGCCGAAGTAGATTTCTCAGAATTAATTAATTAATTTATTTAGTTAGTTAGTTATGTAAGATTTTATTTATTTGACAGAGAGCACAAGCAGGGGAAGCGGCAGGCAGAGGGAGAGGGAGAAGGAGAAGGAGAAGCAGGCTCCTGGCTGGGACCCTGGGATCATGACCTGAGCCGAAGGCAGATGCTTAACCGACTGAGCCACCCAGGCATCCCAGAATCCATGCATTTAAACATATCTTTTATTCATGGGAAAGCCCTTTGCTTATGCCCTACGTGCTTTGGATTGCTCTGAGGATTTTTTTGTATTACATTGCTCAGCACAGTTAGTGATCATGTTGGTGACATTATTTTATTAGTCAGGATTCTTTTTGTCCTAAGTGGCAGAAACCCAATGAAATCTGGCTTGAGCAAAAGAAGGGATTTATTGCTTCTCAATACTGAGAAGTGTAGCGGTAAAACTGGCTTTTGGTTTTGCTGGATCTAGGTGTTCTACTTACGTTTTCAGAGATTTGTCATCTCTTTATCTCTTGGTTTTCTGTCTCCTGTGTTGGGTTCATTTCTGGGCAAGTGCTTCCTATACAATGGCAACGATGGCTACTGGCAAATCCAAGGTTATAGTCTCCCAGTTTAGTCACCCAAATGGAAAAAGAGGGTCTTACATTAATCGTAGTCTCAGGGCTGATTGCACCAGGCCCAGTTTGGGTCATAGGCTGATCAATGAACAAGTCACCAAGATTTTTGGAGAGAGGGGTTACTCTGAGATGTTGATTGGGTGATGAGGGAGTATGTATGTGTGTGCGGGCCTGTTCACTGCCACCTGGATTCTATAGCCTGAGAGTGGGGCAGGGTAGTTTTGCAGAGAAAATCTGGTGCTGTTAGCAGAAGAAGGGAGAATGGATGCTAGGCAGCCAAAACAGATGTCCATTGCAGTCATCAAGAAAATGTTTTATTCAAAATATTCTTTTCAAAAAAGCAGTGAGATGTATAATCTAGCTTGGAAAGATTTACAACCAAAATGTTTCAGTGCTTAAAAGTATAGGTCTTCAGCTTCCTCAAAAATTGCCATATAAGCCTGATTCCCTAGGAGTCTGTGACTGAGATCTTATTATCGTACATCTAATTTTTAGAATTCCTTAATCACTTATTCTTTGAGCACTCGCATTAGGTTCAGCACTGTGCTAGACTCTCTGGAAAGTGGAGTGTAAGCTTTGTAATATGGGAACTACAACTCGTATTTTAAATGTTTAGGAGACTTTTTTTGTTTTTTAAACCTTTAGGAAATTATATTCTAGCTTTTGAACTTCTTTTGGTATTATTTCACAACACATTTTGCATTTCCTTCTTTATGTTACATTGAAAGCATGCAGTGTGCTCAAAGGCTTTCATTAGAAAAAGAAAGCTTTACTGAAGATTTCACTATGAGCTTGCTTTGCCCAGCAGGAAACTATAATAAGTTGCTTGATTTAAAGACAGTTTTCTTACCTTTAATGTGTTCATAGGCATTAGAATTTTATGCTATCACAAAGCCTTATTTGAAGAGAAAATAGTTGCAGATGAGTTGCTGTCTAGATTATAACAATGTCATTAAGTATCTTCATGGATAATTTGTAATAAAAACAACCTAATGGAAAGGCTGTAGGCTTTGAAATTAGATTTCTTCTGCCACTCACTAATTGTTTGACCTTGGGGAAGTTATTAAACTGAATTCTAACTTGGCCATTGTTTAAATGGGACTTATATCTATTTGACAGGTTGTTTTGTAAATTAGAGACAATATGTATTTAAATGCCTAACACAGAAACTGGTACAAATAGGCATTCTTTTGGTGACTTAATTCAACATTTTCCTTAAGTGAAAAACAAAAATACCCAAACTCCAAACCAAAACCAAGCAATAAAACTTCCTGCAATTGTGATTTTTGCTAAGTGATTAAATCTTCCTTCTGTTAGAATTAAGTTCCTTTTTGAAAGGGTCCAAATATTAGAATAATAGTGAGATGAAGATTGAAACTTGTTGAAAAGAAAATTGTCTGTCAATTTTCTCTTTCAGAAACTGTAAGATTAGTTCTGTGTTTCCAGGAAAGCATACTTTGGATACATGGATAATTTCAAATGATCAACTTATATATATATATGTTTTTCCTCCACCTACATGTTACAGTTAAACTTTAACAAAAACAAGAATCAGTCCTCGGTTACCAGGGTTTTTTATTTAAACTGTCTTCTTGTGAGACGAGCCAGATGCCAAGAAAATAAGCTGGGACTTATCAAAGCAGCCCATTTCTGGAATATGGTGTATAGTTAGTGTATATTTAGCCCAGTTCTCTGTCCTCAACAGTAATCATCACTGATACTCAGAATCACGGAATTGGTTTCTAAAACACGAAAGAGTTTTATTAGTTTGTTAGATTGTATTTATATGAAAGGAAAATTGACAAAAGTATTTGGGAAAGATTTTCTACAAAGACTGAAATGAAAAATCTTTTCATCATGGCTGACAATGAAATAGGAAATCAGCTAAGCAAAGCATTTAATTTATTCCCTCTTCCTACTAAATATTTTGGTTAATTGGAGTTCCTTCCCTGTCTCCCCCACCAAATTTCAAGCATATAATTAGCAAAATCTAGCTTAGAGCATGGTTTCTAGAATCAGATCTTCTGGATTCACATTTCAACTCTACTACTTATGACTTATATCCCTCTGTGATTTTGGGCAAATTAATCTCTCTCTCGTTTTAGTTTCTTAAACCATAAAATGGGGTGATGATAATAGTATCTCAATGTTATTGTACAGATTAAATGAGAAAGAAAATATTAATTCAACATGGGACATGGCAGAGTGCCTCTCAGTTTGAACTTTAATTAAAGAAAAGTAAGTTGGATTTGTTCTGATTCTTCACACTAGAAGTTGAGCATCATCAGGGGTCTGAGCTGGGGTAATGTCACCTGTTCGTGTTGTAGGTTCTTTCCTTCTCTGTGCTTAATAACAGGGCATTAGGACCAGGTCTAAGGTAGTCCTAGGCCCAGGGCCTTTAGGAGGCTTGAGGTTTGGGAGGTTTCTTTCCTGCCTCCAGCAGCTGTGGCAAGTCTGGTGTAGGTTTTTAAAAAGTTTTTAATCCCTGGGGTGGACCCTGGAACAAGCTGACCTAATTTCTCTTGTGTTTGCGGAATGGAGATTGAGTTGACTCAGGTTTTATTTGGGCTTCTCTGGATCTGATGCAGCATCAAAGCTCAGGTCTAGACCAATTTAAGTTAGAGATTTTAGGGCTGACCACTGGTACGTTTCCTCCTTTTTGCTTAGGAAGATATTTTAATATCACACTTCATCCCTCTGGCAATATTTATTACAAGCCTGCTGTGTGATAAGTGCTTGGGGGGAGCGCAGGGAGGGGATTCCAGGCAGAAGGCAAAGCATTTGCAAAGCTAAGGAGGAATACTTCTTTTATTAATAAAAAATACGATTTTTAGTCAGATTATGATCAGTTTGAGGGGACCCTATGCAATCACGCTCAGCCTGACAGTTCTGCAAGGGCAGAGGTCTTTGTTTACTTGGTTCACTGATCTGTCCGCAGCACCTAGAACAGTGAGTGGTGCATAGTAGTAAATATATTTGTTGGACAAATGGATTGACACAGTTTCACTTGATTGCAGTGAACCTTGCTATTTTGATCAGTCTCTGCAGTTTTCTTGTAGACGAATATCTCATTTCCAGTAGGTTAATGGCTGTTCATTTCAGTATATTCTGTTTTTTAATGGAAATTCTTGGATAGAACTGGGGGGGCATTTATGTTAGAAGCAAGAGGTATCTTACGGTTTTCTCCAACAACTTTTCTGGAAGAGCTTTTTCTGCCTTTTCTGTGAGCAGATGTACTCGGGATGAAAAGTTTAAAGGAGGGCTCACTCACATTTGGCTCACTAGGCGAGGAATGCCTTTTCCTCTTCATTTAGTAAGTGTCCATCAGACTGCCCAGAGTACAATGAGGCATTTACCCAAGGCCTCAGCGGCAGCCCATACTTTCTGCATTTTAGGCTTTTTCTGCCACCCCTGGGAAACTGCCTGGTGGTCTGGCATCATGGGAATTTGTCTCACTAAAAGCTCTTTCCCCACCCTTTCCTTCAGGAGAAGCAGTGGGTATAGTGGCAGGAGCTCTGGCCTTGGTGTCTGAATTTTGGCCACAACTAATAGTAATCTGGCCTTTGCGAAGTTCTTCATCCTTTTTGCTGAGTTTTCTCAATTGCAAATGTGATTTTGATAATGTGTAGGGCTGCTGTGAAGACTAAATGAAATAATAGCAACAAAATCATTAACAGTGCCTTGTTAGTTTTCTTTATTCTGTCACATCAAATCATTGTTTTCCACTCTTAGCCTCCTGACACAAAAGGACACCTATGTTATTTTTCATAGCTCAGAGAACTGTAAGGTCTTTGATAATGGTTCCGTGTGTGTGTGTGTGTGTGTGTGTGTGTGTATTTGGTGAAGCAATGTGGAGTTTTGCGAATATATTTTTAAAACATGGAAAAGCAAAAAAAAAAAAAAAACACAAACAAACATGGAAAAGCTACATTAAAAAAACCCAAACAACTCATACTTAATTTAGAAGTTTTCCATGGGATGCCTGGGTGGCTCAGTCGGTTAAGCATCTGCCTTCGGCTCAGGTCATGATCCGCATTGTGCTCCTTGCTCAGCGGGAAGCCTGCTTCTCCCTCTGCCTGCCACCCCCCCACTTGTGCTTGCTCTCTCTCTATCTCTGTCTCTCTGACAAATAAATAAAATCTTAAAAAAAAAAAAAAATTTTTTCCCCCCAGAATATGACCTTTAAAGTAAGGATCTTCCAAGACCGTTCCTGTGCCCATACTCTGCTTCCCATAGAGGGCATAGCATGTTTTTGTGTTTACATGTTGGTGAGTGAGTGAGCGAGCGTGTGTATGTGAAAGAGAAAGAAAGAATGAAAATATGTGTGGTGGAAGAGATATTTTAGCCTGCTTTTGTAACTTTAGCTTTCTGTGCAATGTGCCAAAAGTTATTTCTCCCTAGGGAGTGTCTCTTTCAACAGTTTTTGAAGGCAGCATAAATTCTCACTTGGTGTTCAAGGAAGATGGTAATACAATTTAGTACAGCCAGAGTATTTTCTTTAACTTGTTAGAAACCAAAATGTGATTGCAGTGGCAAAGTTGTCAGCGCACTCAAGTTTAACAAGTGTTCGAAGGATTAGTAAAGGAAATGTAGTTTACTCTGCAGCTTTTATGACAAAGAATTTAAAAGGTTTTGCTTTAAGCCCCTCCATGTGTTTCTTCCTTTTCTCCAAAACATACCTCCAAGTTGAAAAGAGAGATGAATCTCTTAGGGAGAAACTATTAACTCTGAGGGAGTTTATCATTGTTTGAGAGGAAGCAGAACATTTACATTTGAATCAACTCTGAGTGTAGCTTGTGCCCTAATCTCGTTCATCATAGAAGTTGGTGAAGAGTTTAAGTACTTCCTACTTTGTGTTCTGGTCCTTGTAGTGCCATCCTAATTTTCTCCGGGATCATAAATTTCCTAATTCAAAGTAAGCAAACTCCTGAGACAATGTGCGTTGGCTTTGCTTGGAAAGGCTTTGTGCAGTTGTCACAGTCCTCTGGCCAGGGCAACTGGCCAGAATTGTTGCATTTTCACAGCACTGATTACCATACAAAAAAATAGCATAAGAAAGACAAAATATTTCAGGAAGTGTGAAATAGAGCAGATAAAACCACCTCTATCACAATCCCACTTTGATATTTTGAATATTCCCGTTTGACGCAGTTGCAGTTGGTGTATAGTTTTAAATGAGAAAGTAACACCATGTTTGTCATAAACACTTCGATCAATTTTATTTTTTTTTTAAAGATTTTTATTTATTTGAGAGAGAGAGAGAAAGAGAACAAGAGAGAAAGAGAACAAGAAACCATCTCCCTCCTTCTTCAGAGGGAGAAGCAGACTCTCTGCTGAGCAGTGAGCCTGATGCGGGGACTTGATCGTGGGACTCCAGGATCATGACCTGAGCCGAAGGCAGACGCCTAACCAACTGAGCCACCCAGGTGCCCCCACTTCGATCAGTTTTTGAAGGCTCTATCAAAGTCTTACTGTTTGATTAACCAGTTCCCTTTTATTATACATACAAATGCAACCTCTTTTAAAATAAGACCATACTACTTCCAAGTTTTGGACTTTTGTGACCAAATCTTTGGTATTGCCTTTTTTTGGCTGTGGGGGACAGGGAAGGGTTGGGGAGGTGGAGAGGCAGGGAGAGGAACAGAAAGGGCTGAGGAGGGCTTTGTCAAAGATAAACTGTTACAGATGGACATGTTTTTCTAAGTCTACAGTTTTTTTTTTTTTTTTTAAAGAGTTTACCCATTTTTATTATTTGAGAGAGAGAGCATAAGTGGGGTGAAGGGCAGAGGGAGAAGCAGACTCCCCGCTGAGCAGGGAGCCCTATACGGACTTGATTCCAGGACCCTGGGATCATGACCTGAGCTGAGGGCAGACGCTTAACCTACTGAGCTACCCAGGTGCCCTTAAGTCTACAATTTGTAAGAAGCCTTAAATTGAGCCATTGTCTGAGATTACAAAATAAGGTATTATGTTAGTATTTTGCTCTATCATGAATTAAAATATAACATCTTAAAAAAATTAGATTTTAGGGATTCTTGGGTTGTTCTTAATGCATACTTCTGTCATTGATTTTTACTTTCTTATCTTGAGGGCCATTGATGGATTTAGGTCATTTTAGCTTAAGGAGAATAGAAACCATCTACCTAAAAGACCGTTGGTGGGAGAAATTCTTTGTATTTGCTCTTCTGCCTTGCTAAGACAGCTGTGTCCTGGACTGGAGTTAGCTTTTGTAGCAGCTGTGAAGTCCTCACCCTTAACAGAAAATGTTCCCAGTGAATGTTTGTTTCTGTGACTTGGGACTGTCATTCAAACCCACCCCAAAGAAACCGGGTATGTACAATACTTCATGGGTGTCAGATGAAGAAATCTTGTTGGAACTATGGTTTCATTAAACCCAATAGCTTATTTTATTTTTATTTTTATTTTTCTTAAAGGAATTAGTAAGTTAGGATTTGGGGAGGTGTAGCCTGTGTTCATTCCTTAGAGATTGGGACAAGAATTTTGCCTTTGCAGAAAGACCTTGTGTAGTTAGGGACTAGCTTCAAAATGCTTTGCCTGGCATTTGCACTGGGCATATTTGGAAAGGAAAGCCTCTTTGCATTGTGCATTTAGAAAAGTGTCTGTAAGCGTGCTTAGAAAATGGCAGCTTTTGCTGGTCTTGGCTGTCAATGTCTTGCTGCTACTGACTGTGTTTAACCAGAAAGGGAAACTCAGAGTAGAAAAAGTCTCACTCCCAAGACTTTACAAGAAAACCCCTCTTTGTTGATTTATATATATATATTTTAAAGGAGCTTGACATCTTCATCAAGTTCACAGTGGGCTTGCTTTGTTTGCTTTCTCTTGAATGCTTGATAAGATTTTTCTTCTATTGTTTTGTGCAGCAAGAACAGATCTTTCCATGGCTGGGGTGGGTTTTTTGTAAATCCACAATATGGTCATTGTCTGGTGGTGAATAATTGTGGCTGCTTTTTGTACAACCAGAACTAAGGCTTTGGCTGTGAACAGATTCCTTCTTAGCGTGAAAAGGGACTAATCCATGTAAATACAGCCCCAAAATAAAGCTTTACAGAAAAAGGGGAAGGCCGCTAAGCAGGAGGGCACAGGTCAGCAATTTAACCTTTAACCTAACAAATAAGAAGCATGAAAGTTCCAGAATTGGTTTACAAAAGAAAGCTCCTGTGATCTGTCAGTTTTTCTTTTCAGGAGGGAGCTGGGTGAGAGATCTGACTGACAGCTAGTGCCTTTTAACTGCAGACTGAAATTAACTGCCAAATCGAAACTTGAATATGTGAAGGAGATTTTTTCTTAAATAAATTGAGGTGGCAGAATAGGCTACATCAGCATTGGTCAGGCAGGGTCTCACATGAGGTTTCTCCCCTTGAAGTGGGGGGCATAGGCATTTAAGATCCCTTCCAAGTTTGAGAAAGTCTGGGGCCTGACTCTTACCAAAGTAGACATGAACTTAGCAGTTTAAGGCCAGATGAAACTCCTTCCTCTTTTGTTACTATCACTGATACCCTTTGTGGACTTTTCATGGTTCCATAAATTAATTGCGACCTTTACTAAAGATTTGTTAAGAGCTTTCTGTAAATACAATTAATGCGTTTGTCACAAAATAGCCATCTAGTGATTTCATAATACGTACAACTTTTACAACCTGATGCACTATTAGAAGCTCTGTTGTGCCACGTGAGCACTGTAAAGCAGAGGACACAGGCTTTCTTTCATGTGCTGCTGCTTTGTTCAACATGCTTAGGCATTATTAGCAGATACAATCGAGGAAATTAAAGCTGCAGAGAGTGAAATAGAGGTGTTTATTAGGCAATGCAGTGGGGGAAATGGGAAGCTGTGAAAAATGAGGGATTGCCCTGTTTCCTACATGTGCTTGAAGAGTTAACAAAATAAGGTCTGTGCTAAGTGGCAAGTTTTACTTTTATGCTGTTGTACTCATTTACAAACTTTGTAAACAGTTTGTATTTATTTAATCACAACAGGTTATCTTGTTAATGAGTGTTTTTGCTTAAAGCATAATACATCTGAAGTCAACTGTTCTATTTCACTATAGAGAATTCTGTAACTGATAAAAACTTTAATTAATGAGAATCATTCAGATTAAAAAGAAACAATGAACTAATGACTTTAAAGTAGGCTCCCTGTAGATTAATAAGAATGGTAATTATACTGTGTAACTCCATTGTGGAAACAAAGTCCCAGGGACGATTGTTTTAGTTTTTCAGGTGTCCGTAGTATGATTGTATAAGTTGTTTAAAATTTACTCTTTTTAAGGGCCTAGTGGCCTGCCTCATTTTCCCCAAGGGCTTTAGAGACCAGAGATAACATAATGCTGCAGACTAAAATTAGCATAAAGTGGCTACCTTCAGTTATTAGCTTAGGCACCTACTCTTTTTCCTAGCTGATTACAATAGCTTCCTCACTGGCTTTTATGCTTTCTTTCACATCCATGTTTAGTGCTGTCATCTGAGGGGTCTTTCAGAAGCACAGCTGAGACCACAGGACTCCCCTTCTTACACTTTTCTGTGTCCTCTTATCCCCACCAAGCTCAAGTCAGGCTCATTAGCAGGGCCAATGAGATCTTCCATGACCTATCCCCTGACTATCCCAGCATCGTCTTAGCCAGCTCATTCCCTCCTAAATATGTATCTTCCAATATGTCCCAATTGAAGTGCATGCATGTTGTCTATTTCCATATCCTATCTGGTTTCCCAGAAATGTAAGAAAGGCTGATATCTTTAAAAGGGGGATCTAACACTGATGTTTTTTTGGGGAAAAAAAAGCTAACATGTGTATAGGCTTCACATTGTAAATGGTCCCATGCTCTTCTATTTGATCTTCACAGCAACAATACAGAATGGGCCATGTTTTCTGAGAGGTACTTAATATTTGAATGGATGGATGAATAAATGAATGAACTGTGGAGTCAGAAAACACGACTTATAGTCTAGATTCTTCTAGTTATTAGCCATGTAATTTTAGATAAGTAACTTAACCTCTCAACCTACTTGCTAACTTGTAAAATTAGGTCTCTGCTAGCCTTGCTTGTCACATTAGATGGTATGAGGACCGAGTGAAATAATGTACAGTAAATAAAAATGCTTTTCATACTGTAAACCCCATGCAAATGTTGGTTTCTGCTGTGAATATTCTTAATGTATTCCAGGTCCTATAAATGAAGAGAAAGCATTCATGGATATAGATAGATTTGTGTTTTAATGACTGAAAAAACATCAGAACTGTTTTATTCATATCATGTTAAAATATAAGCCCATTTTGATAGCAAACAGAAAACAGTATACCCTTGTTTTCTTTCATAAAGAAAATGTCAGGTCTATACTGTTAGTAAATGCTAACAAAGGAAGCGCATACTGTATGGTAAACGGGTGTTCAAATGCAGTGTTTAGAGGCTTGTCTTTGCTCTGCATTCTCCTTGGGTTGCCTCTCAAGAACCTTAGAGCCATATTTACCTTCTAGCTCTGTGAACTATATACAACTCTTTGGTAAGTTGTTATTTTTTGTATGCATTTTTTTGGTATTCATTTTTGTATGCTATTATTATCTCTGGCTTTACTTGTCCTCCTTTTATTTTCCTTTTATTCTTACTCTCTCAGTTTACATGTGTATTTTTTATCCTTTGAACTATATATATTTCTGTAAGACTTCTCAAACTGTTACTGGAATGTGCTGGAGTGTAAACTCTCCCGGTGTGATCTTAGTCATACCTTGGTTTCTCCTGTCACCTATAGACTGATAGTTCCTTAGTCTGTGTCTTTGGCTCAGACTCCTGAGTGCCGGGCTTGGATCTCCTGCCAGTGCTGCTTCTAGATATGCCACAGGTTCCGCAAATTGAATTTAACACTCCCCCCAACATAGACACATCTGTTTCTCCAATATTCTAGCCCCCCCCCCCCCCCCCCCCATTGCTGGCTACCCAGTCCTAAACTGTTCCTTCTATTCCAGGGTCTTTTTGAATGGCATTAGTACTCATTCACTTGCTCATGCCAGAAACCTAAAAGTCATCCTGGATTCACCCTACATCCAATTAAACTTCAGTATTTCTTTTCATGTTTTTTTAAAAAGCTTTAAAAATATTTTAAACAATCTCAGAGTTACAGAAAAGTTGTAATTATGCTGCAAGGAACTTGTTTTCCCCTGTACCATTTGTGAATAAGTTGCAGACTTCCCCTTCAAATAATTAAGTATTTGCTGCAAACAAGGAGATTCTCCTGCATTACCACAATACACCCGTCAAAATGAGGAAATTAATATTGCTAAGTACTGACATCTAATTCTCAGAGTTTCGCCAGTTGTCCCAGTAATGTTCTGTAAAGCAGAAGGACTCTGTTCAGGACCCCATACTACATTTAGTTTTATGTCTCTTTAGTCTCCCTCAGTCTGGAACACTTCTCAGGCTTTCTTTGACTTTCACAACCTTGACATCTGAAGATTGCAGGCCTCCATTTTTGTTGGTCTGATGTGTCCTTATGGTTAGACATAGTTTAAGCATCTTTGGCAGGGAAATCAATAGAAGTGATGCTGTGCTGTTCTCATTATATCCTATTAGATAATGCACAATTTCAACTTGTCCCCTTCCTGATAATGATCACATGATCACCTGATTAAGATCATATTTGCCAGGCTTCTTTATTGAAAAGTTACTCTTTACCACCTTTTTTTTTTTTTAAGATCTTATTTATTTGAGAGAGAGCATGAGCCGGAGGATGGGACAGGGAGAAGCAGGCTCCCCACTGAGCAGGGAGCCCGATGCGGGGCTCAATCCCAGGACCCTGGGATCATGACCTGAGCCAAAGGCAGACACTTAACCAACTGAGCCACCCAGGCATCCCACCACTTTGTAATTAACAAATGTTTTGGGGAGAGTACTTTGAAATTATACAAATATTCCATTATACTTTCAATTTGTTTATTTGGCTTTGGACTCATCATTTCCTTTTTCATTGAAGGCTATTATTGAATTACTCAGATTATTATGTGACTGAATTGCATTATTTAGTCTGTTCCAGCTTTGATCTGTAGGAGCCAGCTTGAAGGAGCTCTTTCGCTCTTTTGACATGTCCTCCTCATTCTCTGAACTCTTCTTTGCTTTCTGGCACAAGATGTTCCATGCTCATCTTTTACTTTTCTTTGGCTTAAAAGCTGCCATTTCTCCAGTGCGTCTTGGTTCCTCCTAGTGGAGAGTGCTATTTAAAATCTGGGTGGTGAATGTACTCATTGCTGTCTGGGTGTTGCTATCTCTAAGCCTTCTTAGTAGAGCTGGAGAGTTTGTGCTGTGTATGTGCGCACACATTTACATCTGTATGTATTTCTGTATCCATCTGTGTATACTGAAAAGTGTGAGTTCATGCCGGTATTTCCAGTTTCAATCTAACACCACAGGAGTCATTCTAGTTTTCTCCCTTGCGTATTTGTAACTTCCTTCTTTGGCAGCAAGCAGCCAGGTTCCCGTTATACTTAATACATCTACTTATTAATCTCTGGTATATGACCATTCTCTCATCATGGCTGCCACCGCTCCCTTCCTAGCATGGATGCCTTTCCCCACTAGGGTTCTGATACCATATGCCACTCTGCCTCGGCTACTTGGATGCCCGCCTCATCCAGCTTGGGCTTTGACAACCCATGACAGGCTGGTCCTTCATTATGCATGCTTTCTTCTTCTTGGGTTTTGACACCCCATACATGACTGCCACTTCCCTCCATGTTGTCCTCATCCTGCTCAGGATTTGACACCCTGTATTAAGTGGCCTCTGCATGGATGTCCCTTTAGCCTCTCAGGTGTTCTGACATCTCACATTAGGCTGCTGCTCCCTGTGGATGCTCTCTTCTCCCTGCTTGTGCTCTGACTTCTAACACTGGGCAGCTCCCCCTGTGTGGACACCCTTGTTACTCTTCTTGGGTTCTGACACTCTATGCTGAATTGCCCCTTACAGCATGGACACCCTCCTCATAGTGCTTGGACTCTGTCTCCCCATGTTGGGTGCCTTCCTTTGCGGATACCGTCCTTCACTGTTCTAGACCACTTGTGGCTACTTCTTGCCAAGTGTGGACATGTTCCTTGACCTTAGAATTAAATTGTTAACTAGGAAGAGGGGAAGAGAAAGGGGAAGTTTAATTTCTTGATCTCTTTTCTGTCTTCTTTTTTTTGTCATCCAATTCCATTGTCTTTGTCTTGGTTCTGGCTGTCCTTATTCTTTCTTGGATTTATTGCCACATAGTTAGTTTTCTGGGCTGGAGTCTTTCCCCTTCCTATCTACCATTCTGCGGTCAGTGAGATATGTGTATTAAATAGATGTATGTGATCATGCTTGTCCCTTGCGTAAACTCTTTAATGCCTTTCCATTACCTGTAGGGTAATACTCAAATCCTGAGCGTAGTATACAAGGACCTTCATGACTTGACTGACCTCTCCTCCCTCATCTCTCACCAACGCCTGTCATTGACCTTGTGCTCTAGCTAAATCACTTTAATCTCTTCTGCTTCCATGCCTTAGGACTTGGTCTTTCTCCTTTCTGTGCCATCCTCTTTCTCCTTATTTTCTTGGTGTACTTGCATTGTCCTTTAGGACTCAGTTCTGGTACCCCCTCTTCTAGAAGGCTGCCTCTAGTCATCCCTTTTCTCTGTCCACCCTTACTTCCCCTTCCCCCTTCCCCCATGCAGACTTGGATAAGATGACTTTCCTCTTGGTACCCTGTATATTGTATTATAATATCTTTTCCTATTATACTTGAGGGCAGGAACCGTACTGCCTACATTCTTTGCCAAAGAATTACCCTATTCAGTAGGTAGCTTGCTAAATGAAGAGACATTTAAAAATATTTCTGTTTTAGAGTAGTTCTCAGTTAGTGGGTTTGTTTTGTCCAAATAAGCAAGGCAATATTAGTTGTTTGTGAGGCTTTTGAAATAGCCCCATTTACATAGGACTGGACTTTATAATTGTATTTTTTTTTTAGAGTGGGATTTTACCTATAGTTATATTTACTTGTAGAATATCTCCAGGGATTTATCCTTGTTTCCCCTAGCAGGGTGAAAAAGAGATTTAGAGTGTATCAAGGATCTGTTCATTATCTTCTCTTTCCCATGCACTGCAATTATTACGACTATGCATGTAGTAGGCTACTATCTAGGTAGTTGATAAAGACATGCTTGACAGAGAGACAGGAGAGGGGAGACAGACTTCACACGGATTGTTAACCATTTCCCTAATTGATGAAATCACTCAATTCATTTGTTTTTTGGTTCACTTTGCTTTCTGGATCAGTTTGAATTGAATTTTTTGATCAGAGGCAAAGTTGTAAGTAACCTCCAGGGTCCTCTAACATGCAGTAGTTCTTTAGAAAGGTTGTGATTGAGGCCAAGAAATAGTCTCAGGTTCCTGGGCAGGAGAGCCAGCTCAGGGCTGGAATGAACGTTCACTACTTACCGTTTTTGTTAAGAGAGACCGGGAGGCCTGATTATCAGAAGAAAAGTACTAAGCATGATCAGGCTTAAAATGAGATAATGTAGGGGCGCCTGGGCGGCTCAGTCAGTTAAGCATCTGCCTTCAGCTCAGGTTGTGGTCCTGGAGTCCTGGAATTGAGCCCCACATCGGGCTCCCTGATCAGTGGGGAGCCTGTTTCTCCCTCTCCTACTCCCCCTGCTTGTGCTCTCTCTCTCTCTCTTTCTCTGTCAAATAAATAAATAAAATCTTTTAAAAAAATGAGATAATGTAACAAATTCAAACCTGATCTGTAAATACTTCCATCTTGCCCCAGCTGTTGCTGCCGCATACTTGTGTCACCCAGGGTTTCCCTTTTGGTGCAAATTGTATGCTCAGATAATACAAGTGACCTTGTGAAGGTGAAGATATATACGTTTATTTTAGAAGTAGTTCATTTAGGTGTATTGTAATAAAGTATCTAAAAGAGTGGCTTCTTCATCTGAGAACTTCTCCAGCCCCGTGAGAGGAACAGTGGCCTTGTGGAGAAGCTAGCATCTCCAGACAGAAAGCTGGCTCTGAGGGCTGCCCTGGAGTGCTACTGAGTGGTTTCTTTACTCTGTTATTGAGCCCTTCTTGTGGCAAAAAAGAAATCTCTTAGAAACCCTCACAGAAGGATTTGTTCCTGAAAACCTGAGTGTTAGCAGAGTAAACTAGCTAGAGCTCATAATTTCAGTGTCTTCTATTCAGGGCCTTTTACAGAAGTGTTGTTTTAAATGAAATATTTTCTCTTCCCACCCCTCTCTCCTCTTCTTTTACACAACAGCTGGGGAGTCAACTCTACCCTGCCCTGTGCATAACCTATCACTGGTTATTTACAGTCAAATTTAAAATGAAGAAAATCATCTTGGGGAGTTTTTTTTCTTAACCAGTTGTACTCTGATCAGACAATGGTTTTGAGTATGTCAGGCTATTTTAAGTACGGTTTATAGGGCGGTGTTTTCAGGATGTTCTTGAGATTCAGTCCTACTTTTCAATATTCCATATGCTGTTGTGGTCCATAAAGTGACCATTCTTATTTGTTTGTTTTAGAGAGAGAGAGAGAGAGAGCGCACAAGTGCGAGCAGGGGGAGGACGGGGAGAGACAGAGGGAGTGAGGATCCCAAGCAGGTTCCATGCCCAGCGCAGAGCCCGAGGTGGGGCTCGATCCCATGACCCTGAGGTCATGACCTGAGCCAAAATCAAGATTTGGGTGCCCAACCGGCTGAGCCACGCGGGTGCTCCTGACTATCCTTGTTTTTAATTGCTTAGTGATCCTACGTGTTTCAATGGGGGCTCACAAGTGCACCAGCAGTGTGATGTCATCGCATGGATTTGCATGGTCTGAATCCCTGACAGCCTGGGCTTTCTTCATATACTGACTCATGAATTCAAACAGGTATTGGAGGGACCAGTAGGTGCAGAGGATATAAATAAAACACTTTGTTTTTAAGAAGTTTAAATCTGATGAGGAAAATAAACACTAAATCAGTAACTATAGCTATTTGGGATAAGTATATTAGAAAGAGGCCAGAGTGCTGTGGGAACACAGTAGAGGGAGCAGGGAGCAAATAATTGTGTACCCAGTTGCGATGGAAATATATGTACACCCAGTCTCTCCCAAGCTGTGCCCCTCAAAGTTTCATCCCATTATTTATTTTTTTTTTTTTTAAAGATTTTATTTATTTGACAGAGAGAGAGATAGCGAGAGCAGGAACACAAGCAGGGGGAGTGGGAGAGGGAGAAGCAGGCTTCCCGCCGAGCAGGGAGCCCGATGTGGGACTCGATCCCGGGACTCCGGGATCATGACCTGAGCCGAAGGCAGACGCTTAACGACTGAGCCACCCAGGCGCCCAAAGTTTCATCCCATTATAACATCAGCTCAGACCCCTCTATTCCCTGAACTGTATCAGGCCTAGATGGGGATGAGGCACCTTAGATACAGTTCCTTAAGTGCAGCTTCTGAAGCACAGGCCTTTCTAATTTGTAAGCTAAGAGAAGTTATCTGTCCCCCCCCCCCCCCCCCGCCGCCCCATGTAATGGCGGGACAGTCTTAAGACGGCTGTTATAGACACCTTTCTTCTAAAAGGAGGAAGGGACATAGGAGCACACAGAAGGCCCTGCTCCATAGCAGTTCTGAAATAAGGCTGGGCAAATGTCAAAAGATTCTTGATGGAGACTCAGTCCTACTCCTGAGAATGATTCTCCATGGCTCCTAGTACCACCTTCTAGGCTTTTGGATTCTGAGTTATCTTTTTTTAAGAATTTTTTTAAAATAAAAGGTTATGTTTTTTAACTCAGTAGTTTTTGCAGCCTGTTTCTGGCCTGTAGAGTTTGGTGTTTCCAATGCCTGTTGTTTTTTTGTTTGTTTGTTTTTTCTTCATTTTGTGTTGTCTCTGTCACTTTCAGCTGCTCGTGTTTTTCCCAGCACAGGTCTGTAAAGTCCTTCGTTCTCCTGTGGATCTTTTGGAATTTGCTCCTTCACATTATATTCATATTCACAAATGTCTTTGAGATTAGCCCTTTTCTACTTTGGGTTTCTGATGAGGCCACTGAGGGAATTATACTCTTAAGCTTATTAAAAGCCTTGCTGTTTGACTGAATGGTTCTCTATAATACCACCTTGGATCTTTCACTGGTCTTACAGAGACTTTTAAAATTATACTTTCAGCTTCATCTTTAGACAGTGTTATCCTAGGAATGCTCTGGATTTGATCTTTACCCAGAGGCCATTTCTTAATTTTAACATCATTTGTCCTCTGAAGAGGCTAGAAATGGATAAAGAAGTCCAGTTACATGCATACAATAGAATATTAGTAAGTAATAAAAAGGAACGAAGTATTGATACACTCATCAACATGGATGGATCTCAACATGGTGATGCTGAGTGAAAGAAGCCAGACAAAAAAAAAAAAGAATACATACTGTCTGATTGCATTTATAAAACCTCGTAGAAAGTGCAAATGAATCTACAGTGACAGAAACCACATCCGTGGTCTCCTAGGGATGGGTGGTGGGGAGTGGAAGGGAGGAGTAGATTACAAAGGAGCAGGAGGAAATTTTGGGGAGTGATTGATTGTGGCCATGGTTTCATCAGTGAAAAAATAGGCTAAAACTCATCAAATTGTACAGTTCCATCTTTTTATTTTCTTATTTTTTCCATCTTACGTTGAAATGTGTCTCTTACAAGTAACATTTAGCTGGGTCTTCTAAAGTCCAGTCTGATTATCTGTATCTTTCACTGGGAATGCTTTTTATATGCTTTTTCATATTTTTTTTCCTTTTTGCTCTCTTTTGGATTAATCAGGCATTTTTATTGTTTCATTTATTTTCTCTTATAATTTGAACTTAAGTAGTATTTCTGTATTTTTTTAATAGTTACACTAAAAATAATAGTGGCTACGACTTAATGTAAGGTTTGCTATGTACTAGTTACTGTTCTACATGCTTAACATATAGCTCATTTAATCCTCACAAAACCCCTGTGAGATAGATACTATTATTGTCTCAGTTTGACAGGTGGGGAAACAGGTGGCATGGAGAGGTTGTGTAATCCGCATAATGCCACACAGCTATCAAGTAGTGGATCTGCTCTAGTACTACATTACCAAATAGTGTGCCTTTAGAATCCATGCTGTTAACTAGAACAAATATGTAGTCTCTGAGAACGTGCTTATGTAACTTAGCAAGTTAATTGGCATATTTACCCTCCTCCTGAAAAATATAAGGACTTTATATGGTTTAAACTTTGATCACTCCTCTCCCAGCTTGTATGCTTTTATTGTTACGTATTTTACTTTAAACCTATATATTTAGTTTTAGATAGCCAGTTATTTAGATTAACTGACCTATTTTCTGTTTTCTTTTTTCTTCTTGCATCTCAGACTTTCTCTGCCTGGGGTAATTTTATTATAGCTTGAATATAATATCTCTTTGTTGCTGGCAAATCTCTGTTTTTGTTTACCTGAAAAGTTTGTTGTGTTTTTCTTTCCCTCCTGGATTGATAGTTACTTTAAGCACATTGGAGCTATCATTTAAGTGTCTTCTGGCTTCTGTTGGTGCTGTTGAAGTCACCTTGCATACTAGTTACCATTTTTAAAGGTAATCTGTCTTGTTCTCCAGTTTAGCAATACACATATGTCTAGCAGTGGATTTTTCTTATGTATCTTGATTAAGATGCAGCTCTGTGAATCTGAGGATTGGAATCTTTCTTTTTTATATCTCTAATTCTCATTTCTTCCCCTACTCTCTCCCTCCTCACTTTTTCCTTCACAATTTTAAACCATGTTATTTTGTGTTTTCAATCTGTTTCTCTCTGCTCCATTTCAGTCCCTTCAAGTCTTTTTGTCCAGTTTCCTAGTTCTCTTTGCAGCTGTGTCTGATTGCAGCTAAAGCCATCAATTCAGTGTTTAATTAATTCATTAATTAATTAATTTATTTAGGCTCCACGCCTAGCGCGGAGCCCAGTGTGGGGCTTGAACTCACGACCCTGAGATCAAGACCTGAGCTGAGATCAAAAGTTGGACGCTTAACTGACTGAGCCACCCAGGTGCCCTAATTTTAATTATTTTTTAATAGCTTTATTGGGATATATAATTCACATACCATTCAATTCTCCCATTTAGAGAGTACAGTTCGATGGTATTTGTTATATTACATTAATTTATTTAAATTGCGGCAACATGTCTATACTATATATATTATAAAATTTGTCATGTCAACCATCTTAAGTGTACAATTCAGTGGCATTAATTGCATTCACACTACTGTGTAACCATCTCCAGAATCTATTACCAAAACTGTTTTATCACCCCAAACAGAAATTCTGTAACCATTCAGCAGTAACTCCCCATTTTCTCTCTGACCAGCCCCTGGTAACCTCTGATCTACTTCCTGTCTCTGAATTTCCTTATTTCAGATTATTCATATGAGTGGACTCACACAATATTTATCCTTTGTGGCTGGCTTATTTTCACTTACTGTGCTGTGATTTTTTTCAAGGTTTGTCTGTGTTGTAGCAGGTATTGGATCTTCATTTTTTATGGCTGGATAATATTCCATTGTATGTATATACCACATGTTGTTTATGACTCTTGGGTTAGTTTCTACCTTTTGGCAGTCGTGAGTCATGCTGCAATAATGACATATAGGTATTTGTTTGAGTCCCTGCTTTCAATTCCTTTGGGTACATACCTAGAAGTGGAATTGCTGGATTATATGGTAATTCTATTTTTCGCATTTTTTCAAAAGCAGATGCACCATTTTCCGTTCTGTGAAATAATAAGAAATAATGTATATTGGTCTTTGCCTCTGGTCCCTGACACGGGGCTCCTAAAATCTTTGTAAGTGGAGGTGCTAGGAGAATCTTTTGCTCTAACATTTAGTCTTTTTTTTTTTTTTTTTTTTTTTAAAGATTTTATTCATCTGAGAGAGGAGAGAGAGCGTGACCACATGAACCTGGTGGAGGGGCAGAGGGAGAGGGAGAAGCAGATTCCCTGCTGAGCAGGGAGCCCAATGCGGGCTTGATCCCAGGACCCTGAGATCATCTAACACTTAGTCTTTGACCACAGTTCTCAGCACAGACCTCCTACAACCTTTGTAATTTCCTAAGTCATAAGAGCACTAGGAGCATCTTTTGTTCTAATATTTGGATTTGACTGCAGGTTCTGACACTGGGCTTTTAAATCCCTTGGAATTTCCTAGGGGGTAGGAGTGTCTTTTATTTTAATGAGGTGACTCTGAGAGGGCTGCTCGATGGCTCCTGGATGGGGGCTGGTCTCCAGAAAGACCAGGCCATGATTAGAAGCTTAGAATTTTTAGTCCCAACCTCCATTCTCTAGAGAGGAGAAAGAGGCTGGAAATGGAGTTAATAATTGATCAAGCCGACATGGTGAAATCTCCATAAAAATAGTATGGGAGCTTTCAAGTTTATGAAAACATCCATGTACTGGCATGGTTACATATCCTAAGTCCACGGAGATAGAATGTCCTGTGCTTGGGATTCTCTCAGACCTTGCCCTGTGTATCTTTTTATTTTGCTGTTCATCTGTATCCTTTATTATATCTTTTATTATATAATAAACTGGTAAACATAAGTGTCTCCCTGAGTTCTGTGAGCTGTTCTAGCAGATAAACCAGTACGAGGGGGAGGAGGTCAAGGGAACATCTGCTTTGTTTTTGTTTTTGTGTTTTTGTTTTTGTTTTGAACCTCTGCTTTGTAGCCAAGCCAGACAGAAGTTATGGGTAACCTGGGGACTACTTTTTTCCCCCCATCCCCCTGCCTACCTCCCCTCTGGTAACCATTAGTTTGTTCTCCATAGTTAAGAGTCTGTTTCTTGGTTTGTCTCTCTTTTTCCCCTTTGTAAAGTTTTGTTTCTTAAATTTCACATATGAGTGAAATCATATGTGAATCATATGGTATTTGTCTGTATCTGACTTATTTCACTTAGCATTATACTCTCTAGCTCCATCCATGTTGTTGCAAATGGCAAGATTTCATTCTTTATGGCTGAGTAATATTCCAGTGTGTGTGTGTGTGTACACATACATACATACATATATGTGTACATATATATATATACATACACACATATATATATCACATCTTATTTATCCATTCATCTATTTGAAGCACTTGGGCTGCTTTCATAATTCGGCTATTGCAAATCATGCTGCAGTAAACAAACATAAGGGGCATATATCCTTTCAAATTAGTGTTTTTGTATTCTTTGGGTAAATACCCAGGAGTGTGATTACTGGATCATAGAGTAGTTCTATTTTTAATTTTTTGAGGAACTTCCGTACTATTTTCTATAGTGGCTGCACCAGTTTTCATTCCCACCAGCAATGCAAGAGGGTTGCCCTTTTTCTGCATCCTTGCCAATACCCGTTGTTTCTTCTGTTTTTGATTTTAGCCATTCTGACAGGTGTGAGGTGGTATCTCACTGTGGTTTTGACTTGTTTCCCTGATGATGAGTGGTGTTGAGCATCTTTTCAGGTGTCTGTTGACCATCTGTATGTCATCTTTGGAGAAATGTCTGTGTGTGTCTTCTGCCCACTTTTAATTGGATTATATGTTTTTTTGTATGTTGAGTTGTATATCTTCTTTATATATTTTGGATATTAACCCTTTATCACATATGTCACTTGCCAAGAAGTTGTGGGTAACCTGGGGACTACTTCTTGGGATTGGCATCTGAGATGGGGGCAATCTTGTGGGACTAAGCCCTTAAGCTGTCAGATCTGACACTGACTCCAGGTTGATAGGAGGAGTCCCAGCTGAAAAAAACCCCTACACATCTGGTGTCAGAAGTATTGTGAATATGGTCGTAGTGTGAGAGTGAAGGATAGACACAGGAAGAGTGGGTTTTTACAATCCCACAGCAATGTACAAGAGTTTGAATTTCTTTACATCCTTGTCAACACTTGCTATTGTTCATCATCTTTTTATAGCCATCCTAGTGGGTGTGAAGTAGTATCTTATTGTGGTTTTGGTTTATATTTGTGTAATGACTGATGATGATAAGCACTTTTTTTGTGCTTATTGGGCTTTTATATATCTTCTTTGGAAAAATATATATTCAGATCCTTTGCCTGTTTATTAACTGGGTTATTTATCTTTTTAATATTGAGTTGTAAGAGTTCTTTATATATTCTGGATACAAGTCCCTTATCAGATACATGATTTGCAAGTACTTTCTTTCATTTTGTAGATTAACTTTCCCTTTCTTGATAGTGTCCTCTGAAGCACAAAAGTTTTGAATTTTGATAAAGTCTTATCTATTTTTTGTTTTATTGTTCATGCTTTGATGTTGTATCTAAGAAACCATTTTCCATCTTAAGGTTACACAGATTTATTCCTATGCTTTCTTCTAAAATTTTTGTAGTTACATTTCTTATATTTGAGTCTATAATCCATTTCAGTTGATTTTTGTGTATGGTGTAAGGAGGAAGTCTAACTTCATTCTTTTGCATGTGGATATCCAGTTGTCCTAGAACTATTTGTTGAAAAGACTTTTGTTTCCTCTATTGAATTGTTTTGGCTCCTTTGTTAAAAATTGACAATTGTAAATATTTATTTTTAGACTTTTCTATTCACATCCTTATACAAATATTACACTATCTTGATTTCTGTAGCTTTGGAGTAAATTTTGAAATTGAGAAGTACAAATCTTCCAAGTTTGTTCTTTTCCAAGGTTGTTTTGGCTTTTCTGCGTTCCCTGCATTTCCATACACATTTTAGTGTCAGCTTATCAATTTCTGCAAAAAACCCAAAAAAACCCAGCTGGGTTTTTGATAGGGATTAAGCTGAATTTGTAGATCCATTTGGTGAGCATCACCATCTCAACATCGTCTTTCAATCCATGAACATGGAATGTCTTTCAATTTATTTTGGTAATCTTGCTGCAGTTTTGCTGAACTAGTCTACTAGTTCTAATCGTTTTTGGTAGATATCTTAGGATTTTCTTGATGTAAGATCCTGTCATCTGCAAATAGAGATAATTTTACTTCTTGCTTTCCAATCTTGATGGCGTCTATTTCTTTTTCTTCCCTATTGCCCTGGCTAGAACCTCCAATACAGTGTTGAATAGAAGTTGCAGGCATGAATATCCTTGTCTTTTTTTTTTTTAATCTTAAAGGGAGACATTCAGTCTTTCACCCTACAGTATGATATTAACTGTAGGTTTTTTTGTAGATGCCCTTTATCGGGTTAACCCCATTGAAGATCTGGTCCCCTTCTAGTGAGCAACACCTTTTTTTTAAAATCCACTTATACAGGCTAGAAACCTAGTGGCTTTGTCCTTGTCACTTACCTTCTCACTCATCCTCCATATTCAATATATTAGAAAAATTTGATTGATTTACCTAAATGTCTTTAAAAACTAGGTATTTCTATCTCAACTATCATTATCTTGAAATTCTCGCCTTTTTTTTTTCCTCATTAGGTAACTCCCATTCCTTCAGATCATACTTCATACATTATATCTTAAGGGAAACCTTTACAGATCACCAAAGTAAACTTGTTCCTTACACTGTATGCTCTTGTAGCACTTCTCATAGCTTGCAGTTAAGTTACTACAAGTCTGTGAGGGTAGGATTATCTGCTGTTTTCTTTACTGCTGTATGGCCAGTGCTCAATACTAAGAAGATTTAATATTTATGGAATGAATGAACCAGTGAAAATGGGATAATTTATGTGGAAATGCTTTTAAAATGAAAATTGCTAGAGAAACATTATTTTGATCTCAACATTTAGAATAACTGTGATTACCTTATTGAATTTACAATTTTTTGCTTGGGTGTAGAGAAATTCTAAGTTCTGGTGGTATTTAAGGGTGGATCATCTTGGCTGGACTCACTTATTACTGATTAGGTTTTGTTTACTTGGATTATCGAATTAGTATAACAATAACAAAGTGTATGGTAAGATCTCTCTAGAAAGCACTGTAATCCTTCCTAAATGACACCTTCTTGGTAATTATCACATTTGGTTTAAGATTTCACTTAGCACAAAACGGGTTGCAGAAAGCCAAACTCTCGTATATATTCAAGTAAAGGTGATGACTTTCTTCACAATAGAGCAGAGATGAAATAGCTCCCACATTTGTTATTCTGAATGGAGCCTTGGGATGAAATTCCAAGCAGCAGAATGCCACTTAACATTCTGCATGCTAGTTTGCTCTTTAGTAGTATAATTGTAAAATGAGGCAATAAAACCAGAGAGGGTATAATATTTATACCTGTGCAGGCACTTCACATGATAAAATGTCACACGGGACTGTTTACTCCATGCTGGTTATTTGGATAATGCCCCACCTGCCTGGTGACAGGAGGTGCTGAGTCTTGCATAAATCTTGAAAAGAAGGTTAGGGTTAATATAGTGAATTTTTCAGCAGGAAAAAAGAATACATCATATGGGATAATAGTAATGGCTACTCTTTGAGCACTGTTTTTGTGTCAGCACTGTACTGGGTCCGTGGAGAAAAGAGAGGGACAAAAGAGGAGAGAATTAATAACAGTGAGTACCTTCCATGTGTCAGTTACACTGCTACATGCTGTCCTTACAATATATCTCAACCTTATAACAACTCTGCCAGGTAGGTGGTGTTATCCCCATGTATATGTGACTGACTCTTCTTTATCTCATAAAAAAAATTCTAATGACCTCATTGGAGTTCTGTTACAATTATCATGTTTAAACTTTGGGGGGTGTGTGTGTGTGTAATTTATTTTTTTTTTAGTTTAAATAGCCTTTTTTTTTTTGAGACAAAAATTAATGAGAAGAGACAAAGAAACATCAAAGAGCTTTTTCCTCTGATTGCTGTGTTAGAACTTTTGCCTGAAAATAGGTTACATTCCTTCTGTTTTCAGCTGAATCCTCATTAACTTTACATTTTAATGATGTCCAGGGCAAATTACACCATTTATGGTCAGTGCCTTAAAGGGATGCTTAAAAGGGACTTAAATTTTTTTTTTTCTTAAAATGGTGGATGCATTTACCCCAGAATATACATTGACGTGGAATTCTTTAAAAAATAAATAACAAAAACTCTCTAAATGTGGGGTTGGATTTCCATTTCCAACTATTATAACAACTTAATTCAGAGGAAATTATTTTCAGCTTAAAGTAAATTAATCATTGAAGAGAGTTTTTATAATATTTGGAAGTATGTAACTGAAACCAGCGTCCTACATTTATGTTTGAAAATAGTTTCAGTTTCTCATTTACTTGGATTTAAATTCAATTTTACTGCTTAGCTTTAGAAATAATTCATAGGTGGTAGATGCTCAATAGGAATAAATGAAGACAGCTTCTCCGAGTTATGAAAAAAGCAAGGGTGATTGAAATGCTAATATGTTGATAGACAGATTGTATTTGCACACGAATGAGGGAATATGCTGTAAGGTGGAACTCTTCACAGGATTCCACATTATTCAGTTTAAAAGAACAATATGAACTACAGAACTGTGCTTTCATTGTAAGCTTTGAATGCTTAATTATTATTAGATGATAAATTAGAATAAAGTGTCATGTTGTGTCAAATACTGTTTATTTCCTTAACAATTATTTGGTAAGTGGATTAAGGGAAATTGGCCTGTCTGTTGAGAGAACTGTAATTATAGGAATGCCCATCGAACATCAGGTATTTTGTAAGGTTTGTGCTCCTGTTTTTTAAATGTGTTTAATTGAATCCCTTCTGTGTGCTAGGCAATGGGCTAATGTCCTTGTTAAGGCTTTTTTGAATGCAAGGAGAGGAACTGCACTAAAACCAGCTCATGAAGGGCAGGGATGGAAGTGGATGGATCTATTGTAGAGGGAACAGGAAGCAAAATGCAGCTGGGGTTCCTGAGGACAGACTAGAAATGGAAAGTCGTGGGTCCTTTGACTCTGTCTCTTTCATTGTGGGTTTGCTCATCCCCCCCCGCCCCCCAACCCTCCCCGACCCACCCGGGCTCCCTTGGTTCATTACTTGTCTTGATATGGTTCAAATTGATGTATTCGAATAGCCTATATGATTTTTCAAACCTGGATTCCCATGGCTAACAGACATTTTTGTGTTTGTTAACAGCATAGAGCAAGTGGCTCAGCCCAGGCCCTGGATGATCCCTGTGGTCACCCAGGTGTTATGTTGCACTGCCTTTTCTGGGCCTCGGGTGAGTGGAGAGTGGAATGTAACCAGATGGATAAGACATGGCTTTTTCCTGTGTGTAGACTTTTGTGAAGATAATGCACATAAAAATGATAATTTCTACTTAATGTGTGGAGGACTTCTCTGTAAATAAAAACGTCTGAACTATCTTAGTCATCTGCAATGTTTGGAAACTGAGGAAATAGAGAAAGGCTTTGGGGGATACCATTGAGGGCAGATGGCATGCTTTTCTTTTGGAATGATGTTTCTGAGGTAGGACTCCCCAAGGGTCCAAATCGTTAGTTGGATCCTACTTGCAACTATGCAAGGAAATCAAGTTTACAAAGAAAAATAAGACTTCTTAGTGTGTAGCATTGAATGATTGGCGGAAATATTTAATATAGTTTGAGTAAGTTTGAGTTTGGTCCATTGTGGCTAATGACTCTCGCTTGTCAACATTTCAGTTTCCTAGTGACCTCATTAAAACACTAGTAGATTCTGAATTTGCCCCTCAACTCTATCATCATCATCTTGCTTCTTTTATAACTGAGCATTGAAATGGAGCAAACTCCAGGGGTAGATAAGAGTGTGGATAGGACATCTGTTGAGTTTCTGTTTGCTTAATATATACACACACATACACATGTATGCACATGTGTGTGTATTTTATTCTTGCTAGAGTCCATAAAATATGAATTATTGTCTCCATTTTACAGCTGTTGCAACCCAAGGCACAGAGAGATGAGGTAACTTGCCCTAAGGTGATAGAGCTACTAAGTAGTGGATTAGTGATTCGATTCTAGCCCGTTTCTTCCCACTATACCATGCTGCCTCTAAATATATGCCTGTGTTTGTAATATCTCTGTTTAAGGATCGTGGTTCACTTGTGTTCTGGAATGTTCAACTCTGATGGTTCAAGGTTTTATTTCAGTATGGTTATAAAAGCATAATTTCTAGTTCAGGTATAGCCATTTATAAGCTTTGTGATGATAGGCTTTGTGAGTTAGCTCTTTATTTTTTTAATTTGTAAAATGAGATTATTAATGGGGCCTATCCCAGAGGCTTGGTATGAAGAATAAAGGAGCTAGTACAGTTTTTATCACATGTGTTTCCGTAATGCAAATTCACTCCTAGCCAATTGATAAAGAGAGGAATGATGTCAAATAATGTAGAAGTTGCATTGGTTTGTATATTTTATACCCCCAAGTTACATTAGGTAAATTCAAAGTAGATTAACACAGTTTTTCTTGGTCTTTACCTTTGAGCGGATTTTCAGCTTTAAGTTCTGCCTTTTTTGGGAGGTCTTTGGGAAGAGAGGTTTGGAATGAGATTGACATTGATAGGGTAAGGACTCCTGAATTAATGCTTGCAGCCTTTCTTTATAGAAATTACATAGTTTTGAAAAATAATTTAAAAATAGTTTAGTATTTCAATTTTCAGAAAAGATATATATGTATGTATGTTTTTGTCATATTTTTACCCCTGGATAGAAGAATATGGATGCTTCTGGGTTGTGATGATCCAGCAAGACTATTTTGAAGTTGTGTTTTCTCCTCCTTTAACTTGACCTGGTTTGTTGAAAAATGCTCAGTCCTTTTAGGAGCAAGCAAGGGGGGCTAGTGGAATATCTTTGTTGAGTGTTGAGACACTGATGTCTGAATGCATTGGGGTAGTGTATCACTTTGATTATTTTAATTACAGAAAATATAGTAATACGAGAAGAAAACTGCATAATATAAGAACTACAGGCTCTATACTCAGTTTGGAGTTTAAATCCTGGCCCTTCAATGGCCATTAAACTGACTTGAGCAAGGCAATAATTTTTTTGGATCTCTGTTTTCTCACCAATAATGCAGAATTATCCCCATCTGCCTCATAGGGTTCTTTTGAAAATTTGATGGCATTAGAAATTTAATGATACGAGGTATTCAGAGTGCCTCACTCATGGTAGCTTTTTAATAAATGTTTGGTAAGGGAACTACAGAACATCACAGAAATGCAGTTGTAACCTGTTTTGTGCAATTAATACTCCAAATAATCTTGTTACTATTTTTTAAGAGAGAGATTTATTTATCTTAGAGCTCAAGCAGGAGGGGCAGGGGGAGAGGGAGAGAGAATCCCAAGGCGACTCTGTGCTTTGCCACCCAGGTGCCTTTTATATGGTTACTGTTTTTGTAATAAGTCACTGTCAAATGAAACAGAAATGGAACTTCTAAAAGTCTGGTGAGTTCTGTAATGTGAATAACTACTTGTAAGACAGCATTGAAATTGTTTTTTAGAAAAGCAGTGTACACCTGTATAAAATTTTGTTATAATGCAGTAATATTTTAGTATTTTCTCAAATTTGAAATGAATAGTGTGTTATATTCAGTTCAAAAAATCCTATAATATGAAATATTTAAAAACTTAGACCAAAAGTATATTTTACCTGCCTCCTTAGCTTTTGGGCCACTTTTCTTTGGAAATTGTATTTTATATCCTCTCCTTTAAATAAAAGAACAAAGTATATTAGCTCTTTTTAAAAAAAACATATTTTTCCTCTTTATAATTTTATATGAAAAAATAAATTTGGTTACTTTTTTCCTCTCACAGGCGCCAGGACTAGTGAGTAGAACACCCATAGCCAATTTGCATGAGCTTGGCTACACTGTTAACTCCTGGATTTCCTTCAGTCCTGTTAATTCATATGTGAACCCAGGGGTATTATTGCCCATTAGCCTTTCCTCACAGTTATTTTGTGAAAGTCAGAATTGATGTGTGAGTGTTGTGCACTCTTTGGAGACACAGTGCCTTGGACATACTGGGGTAAATTTTGTTCACAATTGGCATATAACAAAGTACCATAATCTGCCAGTGGCCTTGTTTATGTAATTGTCAGTAAAATTTCTGGTTCAGCAAAGACTTTTTATTATCCTTGAAACTTAACCTACAATGTGCCAAGAGTCAAGAAGAAATAATAGTGAATGCTGTGTACCTACTGTGTGTCAGA
This sequence comes from Halichoerus grypus, assembly GCF_964656455.1. NCBI lineage: Eukaryota > Metazoa > Chordata > Mammalia > Carnivora > Phocidae > Halichoerus > Halichoerus grypus. The sequence continues at coordinate 83,147,401 of NC_135725.1, read as the reverse complement.
CACGCTGCTGGATACTTTATAAATAGGATCTTTAATCCTCATAACTGCAAAATGGAGTGTATTCGTCATTTGATGGAGCTAAGGAAACTGCCCCAATCACACTGCTTTTGCCAGACTTCATAGCTGCAGCTCTCCCCACCTTTATATTCTATATTCATAGCGACCCCAATGGATCTAATGGAAATCAGAATGTATTTTGATATAAAGTTAGTGATTCCCTTCTACTTAGTCTCCCCCCCACCCCGCCCTCACTGGAATAAATGAAGTGTGTTGTGGAGGAGTGGCAGAAAGATACTTAGATTTTCTCTAATGTTTTATGAAAATTAAGAGGAAAATTCAGACATATCCACAGCAAAGAGTGAGGGTAGTTAGTAGTTTGTGGGCAGAGTTTAGGTTAACCAGATTTCTGGAAGGACCATTGGATTTTTGAGTTTATTATTATGATAGGATATTTGTGTGTGGTGGGGGTGGGGGAGTGGTGATGTGTGTGCTTGGCCCTCATAAAACTAGAGGGACAACAGATTTTTTTTCCCCCTCCATGACTGTATAGTTGAAGGCTTTCTTTTATCATTTTGCTGCCATATGTGTTTGTGAAAATCAGTTGCGTTGTAAAAATTCTTATTTCCTGGAAACCAGAAACCCATTCAGTAAGTGTCCCTGCCTTGACCACTTCCTCTTCGTTATTTCTAAATGATAGTGCTGCTCTCGTAGCATTCCAGACGTTCATCTAGCTAGGATTCCTTTTTCACATTTGCTCTTTGGTGCATTTTCTCCTGTTTTATTTTGTTTCTTTGTCCTGATTAGTTCACCAAGTATAATAGAGGAGACATTTGCTTTGTTTTTTTTCTCTAAAGCAAGTTATTTTAGAGGGAGAGTTTACTAGTGATAAGAGCTGTTTATGTCCTAAGCGATTGATTTGTAATTAATGTTGCCTGGGCTCTCACATGTTGGCAGAATTGGTAACAGCTTGCAGAATTTTTTAAATTCACTTTTCTTTTTGGTATTTTGACAATGTCATTCATATCTCATGAAAAAGTACCTCAGACAGGTTAAATGTGTTAAAACATGGAATGAGAAGGATGGAAGGAGACCCAGTGCTGCCTAGAAACCTTGATCTTTTGCCAAAGTATTTAAACAATTTAGTGTTTTGGTTTCCTAGCTCCAAGCTGCTTCTCAAATCCCTTGCTAATTAATCCAGTTAATGCTTTGTAGACTTACTATATGCAGTGCTTTGGCTTGCTCGTCTATCGTTGAGAAGTCCGTTTTGTTTCTTGGAGCAAACCTAAGCTCTGTTCGGGTGCAGTGATACACAGGGGACTTGCTGACGTGAGTATACTTTTTTGTCTTTAAAACCATTGTTAATGTGAATGTATGTACATATATGTGCAGGTTCCCTGCTCTACCTAGTACTTAGGCTAAAAATTTCAAGATAAAAAACTGACACAAAATAGAAAACATGAATAGAAAACACTCTTTACACCAAACTAAAGAACTGATTAGCTATGTGAATGATGCAAATTATTCAACTTCTTCAAGCCTCAGTTTTCTCATCTGTAAAATGGGGAAAATAATCTTTCTTGCAGTGTTGTTGTTACAATAAAACGAGTATCTTAAATGCTTAGCAAGTGCCCAGCACTTGGTAAAATTCAGGAAATGATGACTTGCTTTTATTATTGTGTTATGATGTTGAATAAATTCTTTGGGTGCTTGCTAAAATTTGGAGGAGGTAGAGTCCTTTCATCAGTTTTTTTGGCAAAGGAATTTCAAATGTCTTAATTTGTGTCCAGGATATAAAAATCAAGCACTCATTCTTTTAGCAGGGATAATAAGAAACACACAGCTGTATTCTGCTTCAAACTGTGGTTTTAAGATCCATTGATGTGAATTATCAGTACAGATGACGTTTTTTAAAAAAGTTGACAGGTAAATTTCTCTCATTTGCTCACTTGAAAGCTTAGGTACAAAAAAAAAAAAAAATACATGGGCTGTCCACCCACCCCTCTCCACCCCACCCTGCCAGTTAAATCAAACATGGATGCAAATTCAGGAAATTGTCACTGCTAGTGAAACTCATGATGACTTTTTGCTACCCCATTTCTGAAATCATATATTAAGCCTTTTAACCTCTGAGTATGTCCTAGTGATTCAGAATTAATAGGGTCCTCATTTGATCATTGGGGGAAATATCACCGCCCCCCTCCTGCCCAAGGATTTCAGAGAAGAAAATTGGCTGGCAAACCATGTTACATTCTAATTTTTTCCCCTATGTACGTTAACAACTTGGTGAACTATCACAAAGTTAAAACATCCATGTAATTCCCACCCAAGTCAAGAAATGGAACATTACTAGTATCTTATAAACCATTCTTACGTGTCTTTCCAATGAACACCCCCTCCATTCTCCCTAAAGAGAACCATTATCTTCTAACAGCATTGATCATTTTTGCCTGGCTTTGAATACATGTAAGTGGAATCATATAAATAGTCATGAGGGTAATTTGGGTTTCTTTTGCTAAACATTGAATTTATGAGATTATCTTTGCTGTGTGGTCCTGTGATTTGCTTGTTTCATTCATTGCTGTATGGTGTTCCATTACCTGAATATGCCGTAATTGATCCATTCTATTGTCGATAGACATTAATGTTTCCCCTTTGTTTGGGCTATTTCTAGTAACGTGGCCATATGTCATTATTGTGACTATCTGGTGCTTACGTACTCACATTTCTGTTCTGGTAATGTAATTAGGAGTGAAATGGCTAGGTCACAGTGTATGTTTAATGTTAGCATAAAATGCCAAGCAATTTTCCAATGTGGTTGATCCAATTTGCGTCCCACCGATGTGAGAGATTCTGTTGCTCTTCACCAACACTTAATAGAAAATGTCTCTTCAATTTTTGCCTTTCTCGGTGGTTGTATAGTATATTTCATTTGGGTTTTAGTTTGCATTTTCCTGATTACTAATGAAGTTGAACATCTTTTAATATATTTATTGGTTATTTGGGTATTTTTTTTTAAGTTCTTTGTGTATTTAAAGCCCTTTGTATTTATATATGTTACAGTTCTCTTCTGTGGTTTATCTTTCCACTTTTGATGGAGTCTTTTGATGAATAGAAATTTTTACTTTTTATGTAGTCAATTTATTAATAATTTTCTTTATGCTTAATCCTTTTTGTGTTCTATTTTAAAACCCTTTCCCTATTCCAGGGATTTAAAAGATTTTCTCCTGTATTCTAGAGGTTTTTAACATTTAATTTTACCTTTCACATGTAGTCTGCAATTCACCTGGAATTGATCTTTCCTTTCCTTTTCCTTTTCCTTTTCCTTTTCCTTTTCCTTTTCCTTTCCTTTCCTTTCCTTTCCTTTTCCTCTCCTTTCCTTTTCCTCTCCTTTCCTTTTCCTCTCCTTTCCTTTTCCTCTCCTTTCCTTTTCCTCTCCTTTCCTTTTCCTCTCCTTTCCTTTTCCTCTCCTCTCCTTTCCTTTTCCTCTCCTTTCCTTTTCCTCTCCTTTCCTTTTCCTCTCCTCTCCTCTCCTCCCTCTCCCCTCTCCTCCCTCTCCCCTCTCCCCTCTCCCCTCTCTCCTCTCTCCTCTTTCCTCTCCTCTCCTCTTTCCTCTCCTCTCCTCTCCTCTCCTCTCCTCTTTCCTCTCCTCTCCTCTCCTCTTTCCTTTCCTCTTTCTTTCCTCTTTCTTTCCTGCTATAAGGTATAGGGTGGCAGTGGCAAAAAAAAAAAAAAAAAAAAACGTTGCTGACTCCCTGCTGTATATGATTTTAATTCTGTGAAATTTTTGGGACTTGGTTTTCGGCCCAGAATTTGGTTAATTTTTGTAAATGTTCCACGTGTACTTTAAAATCAAGTATATTGTGTGGTTGTGGTTATAGTGTTCTGTCTATGTCAGGTTGATATTTTTCCATTCATCTATGCCCTTACCAATTTTTTGTCTTCTTGTTCTTTCACTTGCAGAAGAAATGTATATTAAAATCTCATTCTGTGATTGTGGTTGTTTTTTCATTTATCCTTGTAGTTCTGTCAACATTTGTTTTTTGTATTTTATGTGGCTTTATTGTGGTTGCATACTAATTTAGAATGATTTCTTCCTAGTAAATTGAACCTTTTATTATGAAATATTATGAAATAACTTCTTATATTTAGTAATGATTTTTGTCTTAAAGTTTACCTCATCTGATATTTTAAAAGTGAGATATAATTTATATACCATAAAATTCACCATTTAAAGTGTACTAGTCAGTGGTTTTGTAGTATATCCACAGGGTTGTACAATCATCACCACTACCTAATTCTAGAACATTTTTATCCTTAAAAAGAAACCCCATGCCAATTAGCAATCTCTGCTCTTTCTCTTTCTCCCCATCCCTTGGCAACTATTAATCTACTTTCTGTCTTTATGGATTTGCCTATTCTGGACATTTCATATGAATGGAATCATATAATATGTGGCCTTTTATGGGGTTTCTCTACTTTCACGTAGCATAATGTTTTTGAGATTCATCCATGTTATAGCATGTATTATTACTGCATTCCTTCTTATGGCTGAATAATATTTCATATGGCCCACCCTAATCTCAACTCCTTCCTCTCTTAAAATATTATCACTATCCTAACTTTATAGTGATCACTTTCTATTTTTCTTTATCATTTTATCACTCAGATGTGCCTCTTAGGCAGCATAGTTTAGTCTTGACCATTTAAAGATTTTTAATGTGTCACTTTATTTATTTTAAAGATTTTATTTTTTTTAGAGTGTGAACAGGGAGAGGGGCAGAGGGGGAAGGAGAGAATCTCAAGCAGACTCTGCTGAGTGCAGAGCCCAAAGCCAGGATTGATCCCACTACCCCAAGATCGTGACCTGAGCTGAAACCAAGAGTCGGACGCTTAACCATCAGCCACCCAGGTGCCCCTAAATTTCTTTTAAACTAGAAGCTTACCTTCCATCGCTTTCTTTTCACTGAAATTTATCTGTTGAAGAACACCAGGCATGTGACTTGTAGTGGTTCCCAAAGTCAGTATTTTGCTCATTGTATACTCAGTGTGCACTTTAACATGTTCCTCTCTCCTTTGTATTTTTTGCAAATTGGTTGTTGGGTCTAAAGGCTTGATTGGAATCATGTTTGATCTCTTTGTCAGGACATAGGTGGTGGTATGTTTTTTCATGTGGAGACATCTAATGTCTAGGTACCTCTGTTTTTATGTTAAAAGCCGTTGTTGCTCACTGTCTAGATCTGTTTATAGTAGGACTGCTTTTTACAAGGAGACACTATCCCTTGTTTACTATTTGGTAAATGTGTTACTGGTCTTGGGTAAAGGCAGGATAAATGGTTGTTTCTTTCCCTTTATTTACCAGTTTTCAAGATAATGAATTAGTTTGTATTTTTCTGCTTCTTGCATGCCTGGTAATCTTTAATTGGATGCCAGAAATAGTGAATTTACCTTGTTGGGTGCTGGATATTTTTGTATTCCTATAAATATTAGTGACCTTTGTTCTGGGACACAGTTAATTTACTTGGAAACAATTTGATCCTTTTGGGTTGTGCTTTTAAGATTTGTTAGGGCCAAAGCAGTATTTAATCTGGGACTAATTATTCCCTACTACTGAGGCCAGACCCTTCTTTGTACTCTATCTGGTGCCCAGTGAATCATGAGTGTTTTTCCAGTCTAGCTGGAAGGAACAGTCACTATTCTTGGCCATATATGAGTGTGGGCACTGTTCCCTCCAGTTCTCTTGGATGATTCTTTCCTCTTCCTTGGGTAGTTTCCTCACATGCACGTGCAGATCAGCACTGTCCTGATTATTCAAGGGAGCCTCTGAAGGTTTCCAGAATTCTCTGTGCAGCTGTTTCCTTTTTGGTATTCTTCCCTGCTAACTCTAGCCACTTTGAGTTCCCTTTACCCCCTTAGCTGTGTCTCTTCAAGGAGTCTGATGGGATCCTCCTGGCTTTACCCTCCTGTGCTTTGGCCTGGAGACTTGCTGTAGGCAGGAAGCTGGTGCAGTTGTAGGCTTACTTCATGTGTTTCTCATTCTCAGGGACCACTGTTGTTTATTTCCTGATATCCAGTGTCTTGAAAACTCTTTGTTTCATGTTTTTGTTTGTTGTTGTTGTTCAGGTAGGAGGTAAATTCTGTCTCTATTACTATTCCATTGTGACCCAAAGCCAGGTGATTTTACTAGACAATGTGATGGTTGGATGTTCTGGGTAAGTATTCTCAGGTGCTAGGTGTGCTTTTTCAATATGTGATTTCAAGTCTTTTTCTAAATTTTGAAAGTTTTCTTGAATTATTTTAGTATTTCCTTGCTTTTTGTTTTCTTCTTTTTGTCTTTTCTTATGTATCTGTTTGATTTTCTTTGCCTCTCTTCGATATTTGCTACTTTATTTAGAATTCTTTTTATCTATTTCCTCACTTTTGGAAATGACCCCCCCCTCTTCTGTTTCTCTTCAGGCATTATCTGTTCTGTTTGGTTTTTGTGCTTTCTCTAATTAGTTTTCATATCCTTTTTTCCTTTTAATTCTGATTCTTCCCTGAGTTCTTTACCTCATTTGTACATTTTTATAATTCTGTCTTCTGTTCTTTCATGTCTATACAATTTTCTTAATGTATTTTAAATATTTTGAAATAGAAAATTACAGTTTTGGTTATTATGTGGTCCTGTCTTTCTGGCTGTAGGGATATAAGTCAGAATCTTATTCTGATTTGTCTTATTGTAACTTCCTATGGGATTTTCTTTTCTTTTTTTGAAATGATACTTATTTAGAGAGGGAGAGAGAGCAGGGGTGGGGGTAGAGGGAGAGAGAGAATCTTTTTTAAAAAAAGATAGTTGGGGTGCCTGGGTGGCTCAGCCATTCAGTGTCTGCCTTCAGCTCAGGTCATGACCCCGGGGTCCTGGGATCGAGCCCTGCATTGGGCTCCCTGCTCAGCAGGAAGCCTGCTTCTCCCTCTTACACTCCCCCTGCTTGTGTTCCCTCTCTCGCTATCTCTCTCTCTGTCAAATAAATAAATCTTTAAAAATAAATAATAAAAAAGATACTTACTTTATTTGAGCGAGAGAGAGCGCATGTGAGCAAGGAGGAAGGAGGGTGGGAATGGGAGGGGGGAAGAATCTCAAGCAGACAGCGCTGACCACAGAGCCTGACGTGGGGCTCAATCTCATGACCCTGAGATCATGACCTAAGCCAAAACCAAGAGTTGGATACTTAACCACCTAGGCACCCTAGGGAGAGAGAGAATCTTAAGCAGGCTCCATGTCCAGGGCAGGGCTCGATCTCATAGCCCTGATATCATGAACTGTGCTGAACCTATGGGATTTTCTCTTAACACGTTTTTCTTGCTCATTTTTATGTGAAATTAATTTTCCTGTAATGTTAGGAGGAGGAGCAGTTAGGTGGTTTTTTTTTAAATTTAATTTTATTATGTTATGTTAATCACCATATATTACATTAGTTTTTGATGTAGTGTTCCATGATTCATTGTTTGCATATAACACCCAGTGCTCCATTCAATACGTGCCCTCTTTAATACCCATCACCAGGCTAACCCATCCCTCCACCCCCCTACCCTCTAGAACCCTCAGTTTGTTTCTCAGTCCATAGTCTGACATGGTTCGTCTCCACCTCCGATTTCCCCCCCTTCATTTTTCCCTTCCTACTATCTTCTCTTTTTTTTTTTTAAACATATAATGTATTATTTGTTTTAGAGGTACAGGTCTGTGATTCATCAGTCTTACACAATTCACAGCACTCACCATAGCACATAACCTCCCCAATGTCTATCACCTAATCACCCCATCCCTCCCACCCCCCACCACTCCAGCAACCCTGTTTGTTTCCTGACATTAAGAATTCCTCATATCCGTGAGATCATATGATACATGTCTTTCTCTGATTGACTTATTTTGCTTAGCATAATACCCTCTAGTTCCAACCACGTTGTTGCAAATGGCAAGATTTCGTTTTTTGTTTTTTTTTGTTTTTTGATGGCTGCATAATATTCCATTGTATATATATACCACATCTTTTTTATCCATTCATCTGTCGATGGACATCTTGGCTCTTTCCGTAGTTTGGCTATTGTGGACATTGCTGCTATAAACATTGGGGTGCATGTAGCTGTTTGGATCCCTACATTTGTATCTTTGGGGTAAATACCCAGTAGTGCAATTACTGGGTCGTACGGTAGCTCTATTTTAAACTTTTTGAGGAACCTCCATACTGTTTTTCCAGAGTGTCTGCACCAGCTTGCATTCCCCCCAACAGTGTAGGAGGGTTCCCCTTTCTCCGCATCCCCGCCAACATCTGTCGTTTCCTGACTTGTTAATTTTAGCCATTCTGACTGGTGTGAGGTGGTATCTCATTGAGGTTTTGATTTGGATTTCCCTGATGCCAAGCGATGTTGAGCACTTTTTCATGTGTCTGTTGGGCATTTGGATGTCTTCTTTGCAGAAATGTCTGTTCATGTCCTCTGCCCATTTCTTGATTAGATTATTTGTTCTTTGGGTGTTGAGTTTGATAAGTTCTTTATAGATTTTGGATACTAGCCCTTTATCTGATATGTCATTTGCAAATATCTTCTCCCATTCTGTCGGTTGTCTTTTGGTTTTGTTGACTGTTTCCTTTGCTGTGCAAAAGCTTTTTATCTTGATGAAGTCCCAATAGTTCATTTTTGCCCTTGCTTCCCTTGCCTTTGGCGATGTTTCTAGGAAGTAGTTGCTGTGGCTGAGATCAAAGAGGTTGCTGCCTGTGTTCTCCTTTAGGATTTTGATGGACTCCTGTCTCACATTTAGGTCTTTCATCCATTTTGAGTCTGTTTTTGTGTGTGGTGTAAGGAAATGGTCCAGTTTCATTCTTCTGCTTGTGGCTGTCCAATTTTCCCAACACCATTTGTTGAAGAGACTTTTTTCCATTGGACATTCTTTCCTGCTTTGTCAAAGATTAGTTGACCATAAGAGTTGAGGGTCCATTTCTGGGCTCTCTATTCTGTTCCATTGATCTATGTGTCTGTTTTTGTGCCAGTACCATACTGTCTTGATGATGACAGCTTTGTAATAGAGCTTGAAGTCTGGAATTCTGATGCCACCAGCTTTGCTTTTCTTTTCCAACATTCCTCTGGCTATTTGGGGTCTTTTCTGGTTCCACACAAATTTTAGGATTATTTGTTCCATTTCTTTGAAAAAAGTTGATGGTATTTTGATAGGGATTGCATTGAATGTGTAGATTGCTCTAGGTAGCATTGACATTCACAATATTTGTTCTTCCAACCATGAGTGTGGAACGTTTTTCCATGTCTTTGCGTCTTCCTCAGTTTCTTTCATGAGTATTCTATAGTTTCCTGAGTACAGATTTTTTCCTCTTTGGTTAGATTTATTCCTAGGTATCTTATGGTTTTGGGTACAATTGTAAATGGGATCGACTTCTTAATTTCTCTTTCTTCTGTCTTGTTGTTGGTGTATAGAAGTGCAACTGAGGGACGCCTGGGTGGCTCGGTCGGTTAAGTGGCTGCCTTTGGCTCAGGTCATGATCCCAGGGTCCTGGGATCGAGTCCCACATTGGGCTCCTTGCTCGGCAGGGAGCCTGCTTCTCCCTCTGCCTGCCTCTCCCCCTGCTTGTGTTCTGTCTCTCTCTCTGACAAATAAATGAATAAAATCTTAAAAAAAAAAAAATGCAGCTGATTTCTGTGCATTGATTTTATATCCTGCCACTTTACTGAATTCCTGTATGAGTTCTAGCAGTTTTGGGGTGGAGTCTTTTGGGTTTTCCACATAAAGTATCATATCATCTGCAAAGAGTGAGAGTTTGACTTCTTTGCCGATTCGGATGCCTTTTATTTCTTTTTGTTGTCTGATTGCTGTGGCTAGGACTTTCAGTACTATGTTGAATAGCAGTGGTGATAGTGGACATCCCTGCCGTGTTCCTGACCTTAGGAGGAAAGCTCTCAGTTTTTCCCCATTGAGAATGATATTCGCTGTGGGTTTTTCATAGATGGCTTTTATGATATTGAGGTATGTACCCTCTATACACTGTGAAGAGTTTTAATCAAGAAAGGATGCTGTACTTTGTCAAATGCTTTTACTGCATCTATTGAGAGGATCATATGGTTCTTGTTCTTTCTTTTATTTTTTTTATTTTTTAGAAGATTTTATTTATTTATTTGACAGAGAAGGAGAGAGAGAGAGAACACAAGCAGGGGGAGAGGCAGGCAGAGGGAGAAGGAGAAGCAGGCTCCCTGCTCAGCAATGTGGGGCTCGATCCCAGGACCCTGGGATCATGACCTGAGCCGAAGGCAGACGCTTAACCGACTGAGCCACCCAGGTGCCCCCGTTCTTTTTTTTATTAATGTATTGTATCACATTGATTGATTTGCAGATGTTGAACCAGGGATAAATCCCACTTGGTCGTGGTGAATAATCCTTTTAATGTACTGCTGGATCCTATTGGCTAGTATTTTGGTGAGAATTTTTGCATCCATGTTCATCCAGGGATATTGGTCTGTAATTCTCCTTTTTGATGGGGTCTTTTTCTGATTTTGGGATCAAGGTAATGCTGGCCTCATAAAATGAGTTTGGAAGTTTTCCTTCCATTTCTATTTTTTGGAACAGTTTCAGAAGAATAGGTATTAATTCTTCTTGAAATGTTTGGTAGAATTCCCCTGGGAAGCCATCTGGCCCTGGGCTCTTGTTTGTTGGGAGATTTTTGATTACTGCTTCAATTTCCTTAGTGGTTATGGGTCTGTTCAGGTTTTCTATTTCTTCCTGGTTCAGTTTTGGTAGTTTATACATCTCTAGGAATGCATCCATTTCTTCCAGATTATCTAATTTGCTGGCATATAGTTGCTCATAATATGTTCTTATAATTGTTTGTATTTTTTTAGTGTTGGTTGTGATCTCTCCTCTTCCATTCATGATTTTATTTGGGTCATTTCTCTTTTCTTTTTGATAAGTCTGGCCAGGGGTTTATCAGTCTTATTAATTCTTTCAAAGAACTAGCTCCTGGTTTCGTTGATCTGTTCTACTGTTCTTTTGGTTTCTATTTCATTGATTTCTGCTCTGATCTTTATTATTTCTCTTCTCCTGCTGGGTTTAGGCTTTATTTGCTGTTCTTCAGCTCCTTTAGGTATAGGGTTAGGTTGTGTATTTGCGACCTTTCTTATTTCTTGAGAAAGGCTTGTATTGCTATATACTTTCCTCCTAGGACCACCTTTGCTGCTTCCCAAAGATTTGGAACAGTTGTGTTTTCATTTTCATTTGTTTCCATGAATTTTTTAAATTCTTCTTTAATTTCCTGGTTGACCCATTCATTCTTTAGTAGGATGCTCTTTAGCCTCCATGTATTTGAGTTCTTTCCGACTTTCCTCTTGTGATTGAGTTTTAGTTTCAAAGCATTGTGGTCCGAAAATATGCAGGGAATGATCCCAATCTTTTGGTACCGGTTGAGACCTGATTTGTGACCCACGATGTGATCTATTCTGGAGAATGTTCCATGGGCACTAGAGAAGAATGTGTATTCTCTTGCTTTGGGATGGAATGTTCTGAATATATCTGTGAAGTCCATTTGGTCCAGTGTGTCATTTAAAGTCTTTATTTCCTTGTTGATCTTTTGCTTAGATGATCTGTCCGTTTCAGTGAGGGGGATGTTAATGTCTCCTACTATTATTGTATTGTTGTTGATGTGTTTCTTTGATTTTGTTATTAATTGGCTTATATAATTGGCTGCTCCCATGTTAGGGGCATAGATATTTAAAATTGTTAGATCTTCTTGTTGGATAGACCCTTGAAGTATGATATAGTGTCCTTCCTCATCTCTTATTACAGTCTTTGGTTTAAAATCTAATTTGTCTGAAAGAAGGATTGCCACCTCAGCTTTCTTTTGATGTCCATTAGCATGGTAAATGGTTTTCCACCGCCTCACTTTCAATCTGGGGGTGTCTTTGGGTCTCAAATGAGTCTCTTGCAGACAGCATATTGATGGGTCTTGTTTTTTTATCCAATCTGATAGCCTGTGTCTTTTTTTTTTTTTTTTTTAAAGATTTTTTTATTTATTTATTTGAGAGAGAGAGAATGAGAGAGCAAGCACATGAGAGGGGTAGGGTCAGAGGGAGAAGCAGACTCCCTACCGAGCAGGGAGCCCGATGCGGGACTCGATCCAGGGACTCCAGGATCATGACCTGAGCCGAAGGCAGTCGCTTAACCAACTGAGCCACCCAGGCGCCCTAGCCTGTGTCTTTTGATTGGGGCATTTAGCCCATTTACATTCAGGGTAACTATTGAAAGATATGAATTTAGTGCCATTGTATTGCCTGTAAGGTGACTGTTACTCTCTATTGTCTCTGTTCCTTTCTGGTTTATGTTACTTTTAGGTCCTCTCTTTGCTTAGAGGACCCCTTCCAATATTTCTTGTAGGGCTGGTTTCGTGTTTGCAAATTCTTTTCATTTTTGTTTGACCTGGAAGCTTTTTATCTCTCCTTCTATTTTCAGTGACAGCCTAGCTGGATATAGTATTCTTGGCTGCATATTTTTCTCATTTAGTGCTCTGAATATATCATGCCAGTCCTCTCTGGCCTGCCAAGTCTCTGTGGATAGGTCTGTTGCCAGTCTAATGTTTCTACCATTTTAGGTTACAGACCTCTTGTCCTGAGCTGCTTTCAGGATTTTCTCTTTGTTTCTGAGACTTGTAAGTTTTAGTATTAGATGTCGGGGTGTTGACCTATTTTTATTGATTTTGAGGGGGTTTCTCTGTGCCTCCTGGATTTTGATGCCTGTTTCCTTCCCCAAATTAGGGAAGTTCGCTGCTATAATTTGCTGCAATATACCTTCTGCCCCTCTCTCTCTTTCTTCTTCTTCTGGGATCCCAATTATTCTAATATTGTTTCGTCTTATGGTATCACTTATCTCTTGAATTCTGCCCTCATGATCCAGTAGTTGTTTATCTCTTGTTTTCTCAGCTTCTTTATTCTCCATCATTTGGTCTTCTATATCACTAATTCTCTCTTCTGCCTCATTTATCTTAGCAGTTAGAGCCTCCATTTTTGATTGTACCTCATTAATAGCATTTTTGATTTCGACTTGGTTAGATTTTAGTTCTTTTATTTCTCCAGAAAGGATTTCTCTAGTATCTTCCATGCTTTTTTCAAGCCCAGCTAGTATCTTTAAAATCGTCATTCTGAACTCTGGTTCCAACATCTTGCTAATGTCCGTATTGATTAGGTCCCTGGCAGTCGGTACTGCCTCTTGTTCTTTTTTTTGAGGTGAGTCATTTTGTCCAGAGGAGAATAGATGAGTGAGAGAACAAAATGCTAACAGGGTAACAACGACCCCAGAAAAATATACACTAAACGAATCAGAAGAGACCTGAAACCAGGGTAAAAGAAAGGGAAAGAAAGAAAAAAGAAAAGAAAAAAAAAGAATATGATCAAATATGATAAGGCTGGTGCATAGATCAGTGCCACACACTAAATTTTGGGCGTATTTTGGTCTGTTAGAAGAAACTGCCTCCCAAAATTAAAAAAAAAAAAAAAACTTCTTTATGTACAAAAATAAGGGTAAATACGATGAAGGGATGGAATGTGACTGTGAAGATGAAAATTATAAAAGATTTTATAAAAGGAATTGATAAGTTGGTTAAAAAAAAGAAGAGAAATTTAAAAAAAGGAGAGAATGTGATCAGGCAGGAGACTAGAACAAAACCATACACTAGAGATTTATGGTATATTTTGGTCTGTTAGAAGAAACCGTATCCCAAAATTTTAAAGAGAGAACAACATACACACACACACACACACACACCAAAAATAAGGTTAACTACAATGAAGGGATAGATTATGACTCTAAAAATGAAAAATAAAAAAGTTTAAAAAAAGGGATTTAGATAAGATGTTGGTTGAAAAAGGGAAAAAGAAAAATTCAAAAAAAAAAATAGAAAAAGAAAAAAAAGAAAATTAAAAAAATTAACTTTGAAAGACTAAAGAATCAAGGGGGGGAAAAAGTCGTGAATTCTATGTGCAGTATTCCCCTAGCGCTGGAGTTCTGCCGTTCTCATTGATCAGTAAACTTCGTCTTGGCAGGCTATTCTTGCTGATCTTCTGGGGGAGAGGCCTGTCGCAGTGGTTCTCAAATGTCTTTGCTGGAGGTGGAATTGTCCTGCCCTGGCCGGGGCGGGCTAAGTAATCTGCTTGGGTTTGCTCTCAGTAGCTTTTGTTCCCTGCAAGCTTTCCGTGCTGCTTTGGAGGATGAGAGTGAAAATGTCGGCCTCCCAATCTCCGCCTGGAGGAGCTGAGAGCTCGGGGCCCCACTCCTCAGTGAGCCCCCAGAGAAAAGCAGTCAATCACTCCTGTCTTCCTGGTCTCTGGGTGCACTCCGTGCTCACCTGGCCTGTGACCGAGCGTTTCTGTCTCTGGCACACGACCCCGTGTGGAGTCTCCAAACCCAGCCGATTCCTGCGGTGCACTCATGCGCTGCTCCTCCTGGGGGAGGGAGGGGATTCTCCCCGATCTGTCACTTGTTGGGTCCCTGCTGGAAGAGGAGTGGCCTGACTGTGCCGCGGATCATGGTTTATGGGAACCCCGAGCTGAGAGCCCACTCCTCGGCTCCGTCGTTACAGCCGGCTTTCCCGCTCCGATACCTGGGAGCTCTGCCGCACTCAGGCCCCCTGGTCTTTCTGTGACCCCGAGGGTCCTGAGACCACACTGTCCCAGCGAGGGTTCCATCCCCCGCTTAGCCACTGGAGCGCCGTCCCTCAGCGGAGCAACCTTCTCAAAGTTCGGATTTTGTGCTCCACTGCTCTATCACTTGCGGTAGCGGCTGACGGAGGCTCCCGCCCCCCGCTGTCTATCCTCCTGAGTATCGCCTCGGATTCACTTCTCCGCACGTTCTACCTTCCAGAAAGTGGTCGCTTTTCTGTTCAGAGAGCTGCTGCTATTCTTTTCTTCAGTCTCCTGTTGAGTTTGTAGGTATTCAGAATGGTTTGATACCTATCTAGCTGAATTCCTGGGACCAGACGAAATTTAGGTCTCCTACTCCTCCGCCATCCTGCTCCCGGCCCTCTCCAGTTAGGTGGTTTTATAACTTCACTGGACTCTGTCTTCTGTTATTTCATGTGGTGGTTAAAAGTATATAGTGGTTTGCTGTGTAATTTCTCTTGGTCTGTCCTATTCTCCCACTTTTATCTGAACCTTCTCTTTGCTTCATCTCTATTTTCTCTGTTCAGTTTTACGGTTCCACTCCCAGCAGTTTCCCTTTAGTGGAGACCCTTATCCCTTACCTGAGGATTTGGAGTTTCAAAAACTGTGCTGCTGTCCACAAGCCTCCTCCCCAGGATATCCTTTTCATCTTTGATATTTTCATTGGGTATAAAAATCTAGTTATCTGCAGTTATTTTTCCCTCCAAATCTTAAAACTGTTATCTCATTGTCTTCTGGCTTCTATTGTTTCTACTGGAAAGTCAGTCATAAGTCTTATTATTGTTCCTTCAGTGGTAATTTTCTTTCTTTTTTTCTGGCCGCTTTGAAGATTTTCCTCTTCATCTTTTGTTTTCAACAGTTGTGCTATGTTGTGTTGCTTTGTATTTGTCCTACTTGAAATCTGGAGTACTGCTTGAATCTAGGATTTGATTTTTGTCGTTAATTTTGGGTAATTCTCACCATTACTTACCTATTGCTTGTAATCCTAGTCCTCTCCACCTGTAAGCAGTGTTATTTTAGTGTCTGTGTTTTTTAACACCATTATTTGAATCTCTTCCGGGTCTGTTTTTCTTGCCTGTGGGACCCTGTAGTTTTCAGTCACTTTACTTTTGTTCCTGTTTTCTTGGTGGTGGTTTTGTTTGAGTGCCAGTTATTATATATTCAAAACTGTAGATCTATTTTAAGGCCTAGAGTAAGGATTTACATTTATTTTTGGCATTTAGGCTAGGAGCACTAGCAGTCTCCCATCCCTTTACCCCATCCTTCCTCCTCTCCCAATCAGAGATTTAGATGATTTGAAGATGTGCTTTAGTCTTTGTGAGGATTCATCTATTTCCTTTTCACTTTTCTCATGAGAAGTTCTAATTATCTGGGGTCCCAACCCAAAGCCCAAGGTGCTTCCTGGGACCTCCTCCCTTTTATAGGCTCTGAATTCCAGTTTTGTCCTCTTAACCTGTTCGTGATTTGAAAACTCTGAACAGCTTTTAGCCTCTTACTTGCTTCTCCTGGAATCAGTCCATGTCTTTAGGAGAAATGTGGCCTCAAATGCTAGAATAATTTTTTTTTTGAAGATTTCTTCTCCTGGATCTTGGCTCAGTGTAATTTGATACTTTTTTGGTAATTCTTTGATGCCTTTGAACAGTTGCTCTTTTTTATATTTTATTCATCTGTTCTATTTTCTGAATAGAAACATTGATCTAAATCCTAATTCACCTTAACTGGAGTGGAAATCCAGCTAGCTTTTTAAAAAGGAGCCCTTTATTCAGGCAGTGATTTGTTATAATGTATCCTAATCCTAACATTTGCTCTTTGAGGCTGATGGTATCATCCCCATTTTCCTTATGAGGAAACTGATGCCTAAATAGGTTAATGAAGTTGTCCAAGGTCACAACAAAATCTTTACCTTAAGGCACTAAATAATTCCGTTCCAGGCGACCTTCTCTTTCAGACTTTGGACGTTAGGATAACAAGTACTTCGGTATTATATGGTAGGTATGCAGGAAATCTAAGTGATAGAGAAATGAGTCCAAAGAGGATCAGTGTTATGTGGGTGTATATATATGGAATGTAAACTATAGAAAAACCTATAATTAATTTTGTGTGCATGAATAATTGGGTGTGAATCCTCCCACACAATCAGTTAAGTTGTATTTAGCTATTTTTCAATGTAAAAATCATCTTCCAAGTATTTGTCATACATTACAGGCTTTGATTTCTTGTTGAATCTGTGTATAATTTTCCATCCATACTGTGTGATTAATCATGGGTTTGTTAGAATTACAGAAATTATTTTCCAGCTTTAAGTTGCATTTAAATTATTTTAGAGTTGTACTTTGTACTTTGTTATCTGTTTACATACTGCTTGGGATCATATTCAGTTTGAGAGAGGAGTTGTTAAAGTATTTCATGGTAGATCTCCAACTAAGAGAATCTAGTTGTTGTTTGAACCTTTTATCTGATGCGAAGTCACCTGCATTCACATTTCTTTGGCACTTCTTCCATGGAGAAGGCCACTGCAAGCCATGTGGCAACAGGCAAAGATACAGAATTCTCTTCAGGAAGGAGCAGTGAAAAATTGGGTACAAAATTTCAATCAACCACATCTTCCTTTCCAGATGAGATTTTCATGTGATAAGTGTATATAATCTTGTAGAATTGGAGCTAGTTTACCTTATTGATTCTAGAACACATTTTCTCCCATAGTTTAATGTCTGAAGTCCTGATGCATCTACAGTAGATGGGATCTTGTAATCACTGCAAGCCACGCAGCTGTTCTGATGTCATTGCCCAGGCATGGACGAACTTGGCTGTGAGTCCTGGTGGTACGATGAGACACCTGCAACTATTGACATTTCAGGATCATTTGAGAAAGTAACATGAGGCATGATTTTAATCTGAAAACTTTCTGTTGACCTATTCTTGCAAGATCAGCATCTATTACAGGATGGGTGTCAGCAGCTTGGGAAAAAGTCTCGGAGGCAGAAGCGAAACATTTAATTTTGTTTTGGAAAAGCTGCATTATTAAGTACTCCTCATAGCACAATGGGTGATACTGTGTGGAAAACCTGGATTAAGGACTCTGAGCTGAAAAGCGATTCAAAAGAGTTGCTTTCTGATGTGAAAAAGTTTTAGGAATACTTTGACTAATTTATTGTGCTTGTATTTTATGTTTTATGTGTGCACAGTGGTGTCAGATTAAAAAAAATTTATTCTAAACTGAACAACTTAATTTTACATAAGAAACCATTGTACCATAATTTAATTTTCCCTCCTTTTTTTGGTGGAGGGGGAAGATAGTAATAGACTGGTGCATCTTACTCTCAGTGGTTTCTTAGATTCTATGAAGTACAATAACTTGCTTCTTGCATACTTAAAAGATGTTCAGTATTTATTGGGTAAACAGAGCCAAGGTTTCTTTCTTAGAAGACCTTACAGTGCACGCCTTGAGATTAAATTTGAACTAAGTTTATTTATTCTAGTTTTAAATAAGATTTATAAAAGATGGGTTAGTAATACTAGTGTTCTTTTTTTTTTTTTTTTTTAAAGATTTTATTTATTTGAGAGAGAGGAAGAGAGAGAGCGAGAGCACATGGAGGGGGGAGGGTTAGAGGGAGAAGCAGACTCCCCGCTGAGCAGGGAGCCCAATGCGGGACTTGATCCCGGGACTCCAGGATCATGACCTGAGCCAAAGGCAGTTGCTCAACCAACTGAGCCACCCAGGCACCCAATACTAGTATTCTTGAACTGAAATTTCATCCCATTGTTTGGTACCACACAGTGAAGTTAACCTTTTTCTCTAAAAGGGTAATCTTTTGGTAAGGAGATGAGTTTTGTTTTATTTTCTTTCTTTTTTTTTTTCTAATTTAATCTTATATTGGGAGTAGATGGCTAAAACCTCTTTTGAAACAAAATAACAGTTTATAGTAGTAGATAGGGAGGTATGCTGGTGTCAGAAAAACAGTTGGATGATATATATATAAGAACACATATGGAAGAATATTTTTGACATCTTTTCTTCTTTCACTTTGTGGCCCTCTCAGTTCTGAAGTTACTTATGTGATTTTTTTTTTTTTTTTAAAGATTTTATGTATGTATTTGAGAGAGAGAGAGCATGAACTGGGGTGGGGGTGCTGAGCAGGGAGCGTGATGTGGGGCTCGATCCCAGGACCCTGAGATCATGACCTGAGCCAAAGGCAGATGCTTAACCAACTGAGCCACACAGGTGTCCTGAAGTTACCTATGTGTTTTGAATTTAAATTATATACATTATAAAAAAAGTTAATGATATGCAATCTCTAGGTGATTTTCCAGATCTAAACCTTGTTAATAGCAAATCAAGAACATGCCTTCTTCACATTCCGTTCAGCAAACCATTAATGATGCATTGTGGTAGAATTTACAGAGATGAGTTGAGCACTCCTCTGCCTTCAGAGAACTTTAAATCTCTTGTAGGCAGGTGGTTGGGAGTTAAAGGTATTGGTATCCCCACTCTGGATTTGAGTGGCATTGTGGTTTAGAGGTCAATAGCATAACTTCTGGAGTGTGTCTAGATCTAAGTTTGAATCCTGATGTTCTCCTTTGTCAACTTCTGCAAAGGGACTTTCTCTCTCCAAGTGCAGCTTCTTCAATAGAGTGGTGGTTGTGAGCACCTAGCACATTGTAGAAGTTCAGTAACTGTTATTTGATGCTGTATCGTATTCCTCATTCTTACCATCAGAATTCTCATCTGCATTTCAGTGTCGTGAAAGAACTTTGATGTCAAATAGACCTGGTAGGATTCCAGTCTGTCTCTGACATTTATTAGGTGTGTGGAATTACACTGTTTACTTGAAGGCTCCTCTTGAATTTCTCCTTCTGGATATCGTAGACTGAACTTAGGCTCTTGCCCTCCAACTTGGCTCCTTCTACAGCTTTCCCATCTTAGAGTTGTTTGTATCAAAAACCTGGGAGTCATTCTGTCTTTGTCTCTTCTCACTCATTCATCTTTCATGTCCAGTTCTGTCTCTTGTCTCAAGTCTGCTAACTTCTCTCCCGTTGCCATCACCTGCATCGAAGCCTGTACCATTTCTCACTCAGACTGTTGCTGGGGCTGCCTAACTAAACTTATATTCAGCTTTGCCTAATTACAGTCCATTCTCCATGGAATAGCTAGAGTAATTTTTGGTAAAACATATCTGATCCTCTTTCCTCCCTCCCACTCCTTGTTCAGAACTTTTCAGTGGCTTCCTTTTACACCTGAATAAAGTCCAGAGTCCTTCATGTGCCCCGTGAGACCCGGCATGGCTTGGCACCAGAGTCTTCTGGCTTCGTTTCCCTTGTGTTCAGTGATTGTTACACTGGCCTTCTTTTATTTCTTCTTTTGACCCAAATTCCTTCCTGTCTCAAGCATGGCTCTAGTCAGTGCTGTTCCTGCCCTCCACCCATACCACTTTTCCCCACTTTTGTCTAATTCCTTTGCATCCTTGAAGTCTATGCTCATGTGATACTTCTTTTGGAAACCTTTAAAAATCTCTCAGTCTAAGTTGGATCTCTCTGTTATGTGCTGTCATAGCATGCCGTGCTTTTTCTTTGTAGCACTTACCTCCCATTTAAGATCTTCTTTCCGTGGAATCTAGCTTTTTGAGGGCATAGACTGTATGGGTTTTGTTCACTGCTCAGTTATTCCCAGAGTTTTAGCACTGGTACCTAACACATTATACGCGATCAGTCAACATTTGTTGCAAGGATGGTATTTTTATTGAAATGAATGAACATTACCTGCCTAATAGGGTTGGTGTGAGAATGAGGACACAAATAGTATCTTACTACATGTTATGTGGCACATAGCGGGTCTATGATATTATTCTTTTTTTTTGCCTTCATCCTAAGGATTAAGAAAGGCCTACCAGTTTTCAAACGATAGGTTGTGACCCACTCGTGGGTAATGAAATCAATTCAGTGGGTCTTAAAGTGAATTAAAAAAAGAATGGAATAGCAATTATTAGAGAAAATAACATATAGTAAGAAAAAGTATTGTTTCCTGAAACTTTTGTTCTGGGGTTGTAATATATGTATCAGTGGAGATATAACCTATTTCTTAATGTGGGTAATTAATGGGTAAAAGAAACTTGAAAGCCACTATTGTAGCTATAACACAGTATAGTATATCGCTTCTAAGCAACACGGTGTTTAAGTTAGGGCAGCTAAATGCGGATATATCCAATTCTTAAATATAATTCCATATACCCTTGCTGCCTTGTTATATTATTCAAGGCCCTAGAATCTTCTTTAGGCATCAATGTCATCACTAAAACTTGGGGGATCACTAGTTTTCCCTTTTATCTAGAGCCTGTAACTATCTTTTTCTAACCTGTGTATTTTTTGAAAGTAACTTTCACTTCTGTACGTTGTGTACCGTGGCCTTTTCCAGGGTATTGAAAAGATATCTCTAATATTGTTAGTATTTTTATGGTACAATCTGTCTTATATAAACTATACAGTGATGATGTTAACATTATGTTATAATGGCATTCTCTAATAGCTCAAAGTACTGCTCTTATTAAATTTTATTGCCCTGATGACTTTATAGGCTAGTATTATTAGTTTGATAAAATCAAGGCTATACAGATATATAAAAACCCAGATTATATGTAGGGTCATAGAAAGACCCAGACAAAAGGAAACCAAAGCATTTAAGGGTTAAGACCATGATAGTTATGATTGTGGTAGCTTGGTAAGTGATTTCATTTTTCAGTGAATTTTTAAAATACAGGTTTGATAAGCATTTGTGTAACTGAACTATGATTTTCTTCTTTAAGGCCAGTGGTCACTTCCAAACCTTTGATGCTGTTGACTTCCTCAGCATTAATCATTGTTTTATACTCCAGTCTCCAAGGATGCATAAATTATGATAATGGAAGCAAGAGGAGGGCTGGAGCTTGTGGTTGCTGCTGCATTATTGTGTCCACTGGGATGTTGTTTTGTGTGCTCATCCTCTGCAGATTGCTGGGCTGAGAACTGGATCCCGTTCCCTGCAAAGCTGGAGACAACAATGAATTTTAAAAGGCATGAGAGCAGTCCTGTTAAGTGGTCTGATTGGAACTGTTACAGACTTGATGGAAAAAAATTATTCTGGGGATCTTAGGAAATCTCATGCAAGTATAGATTGTCTCCTTCCTCACAGTTAATTTGTTTTGTGGGTCTTAGTGGCAAATGCTCAAATAATTCAAATTGTTACCTCCAATCCACCATAAGGAAAGACTGCGGTCAAGTCACAGAGTTTAGTTTTCAGGTTTTCTCATGACTGATTTCTGTCAGCCATTGCAGACTGGTGAGCTAGATGCTGTCTTATTCTTAGAGAAGGAGCTAAACAATGGTTCCTTGTTTATTCTTTACATTCTTTTTCATTTTAAAAGTGCGACGTTTACTTTGGAAAATTTGGGAAACAAAATATTTAAACTGCAATATAAAAATTTCCCAACACTCGTAAATTCCTGTTACTTTATTATGTCTACTTTTCAGTCTATTGTCTGTTTACACATAAAGGAATACTGCGTATATTTTTTTTTCTGATGGATTTGAGATGAAATGAATATTTTTGGGGAAAATACATTACTAAAGTAGATGAAGAAGAGTTAGAACCCTTAACCTGGGATGATGTTCATGGAGGAATTTGATAAAGTTGTCAAAACACTGTTCATAAAAAGTTGCTAGTTTCAGAAGGCTTAGCTAGTCAGTATTCACATCTTGTAGACGATGCCGGTGCTACTTAAACTGTCCTAAAATATGTTTTTCAATGTCATGCTTCTTCATTTTCCTAAGTTGTTGTAACCCAAATACAAAAATGCTGGAAAAAAGATAAGGTTGGTCTGTACTTTTCTTTTTTGTCTTATTTATGACAAGGACACTGACGTTGGATGATCAATGATCATGCTGTTGTGCCACCCGTTTTTTGAAATCCTACAAGAAAATAAACTCTGTATATTTTGAATATAAAATGCTATTACATTATTCACTTTAGATATAAATAACTTAAAAATTAAAGCTTTCATCCTACAAAAGATGATTTATCATATATAAGATGTTGAAAACAGCAATAAAAATTTATTTTCAGTTCTCTATCACTGCCTATAAAAATCACCTCAAAACTTAACGCAGTACTGATAGATTATTTCTCATGCTTCTCAGGAACCAATAATTGGTTCCTGAATTTTGGATGACAAATGGATTGGCTGGGCTCACCTTGGCGGTTCTGCTTCCAGCTGTTGGCTGGAGCCACTCATTCAGCTTGGATCTCAAATGTCCAAGATGGCTTCACTCATGTGTTTCACGTTTCACCAGGGTGGCTGGAACAGCTGGGTTCTGCCTAGGTCTTTCTCTGTCTCTGTGGCCCCTCTTCTTTCAGAAGGTCAGCCTGAGATACATGGTAGCCGGATCCCAAAAGGATGAAAGCAGAGCTGTCAAGCCTCTAAAGGCGTAGGTCCAAAAGTGGCTCAGTGTAATTTCTGCTGCATTCTCTTGTTCAAAGCAAGTCACTACGTCAGCCTGATTGAAGGAGGGGGAAACAGAACCCGTGGCTTGGTGAGAGAAGTGGCATGTGCCAGAGGTGACATCTTTGAAGACAGTCTACTGTATTAGTTTAAACAGACATTGCTAAGGCCTTGAAGCCCTCTGTGTGCTCTTTCCCTGAATCTGCCCTCCTCTTGTCCCTTATTCCCATCCCCAGATAACCACTGCCCCGTTTTTTTTTTTTTTCTCATTTTCTTTTCATTTTACGGTATATGTAGGTATCTCTAAATAATGTTTTATTTAGTTTACATGATTGATATGTATTTCTTAAAATAATCTCTTAAGCTTCAACTTAGAATACCTACACTGAAGATTATTTACAAAACTCAGAAATGCAAAAAGAAAAAAAAATCCTACTCCTAAGTATAATCATTGGTAACATTCTGGTATATGTTAACACATGTGCACACTCCCCAATTCATATCCACTATCTCTTGTTCTCTGAATCTGTTTCTTGAGTTTGAGTGGTAAGGGCTTCTGCTTTATCTGATTCTATAATAATTGGTTCCTGAATTTTGGATGACAAATGGCAAGAACTTGGATTTGTGAGAGATTCATTTAAACATTATTTGACTCTGTTAGGATGGTTAGAGTTTGCGTAGTGGAGGATAGATACGTGTGTGTGTGTGTGTGTGTGTGTGTACATAAGTGATAATTCTTTTGGCCCAGGGACCACACTTTGAGAACTTCTGTCCTACAATATGAGTTTTAATGGATATATTGTAGCTCATCACATAAATGTATCCTACTTTAGTCAATCCCTTTTAAGTCAGGTTGTCTAGTGTTGCTATTATAAGCAATATGATAATGATCCTCACGTACATTTAGTAGCATTTCGTTTTAATATATTTCTGGAAGTTGAATTGCCTGGTCAGAAGGTTGGCACATTCGTAAGGCCTTTAGTATGTGATGCCTAATCATATTCCAGAACACTGTATTTATTATATTCCGAACTAGGAAAATATGAGAAATTTAAATGAACATTCCAAAGTCTCTGAGGGAAGTTACCAAAGGGGACTCTCAAAATAATTTAACATTGAAATAAGTGTATTGCCTCCGTAAGGTTATTATTTTGTGAGGGTGATACTCCTTTGGATGTAAAAATTCTAATATATTAAAAAATTGACCGGGCGCCTGGGTGGCTCAGTCGTTAAGCGTCTGCCTTCGGCTCAGGTCATGATCCCAGGGTCCTGGGATCGAGTCCCACATTGGGCTCCCTGCTCGGTGAGAAGCCTGCTTGTCCCTCTCCCACACCCCCTGCTTGTGTTCCCTCTCTCGCTGTCTCTCTGTCTGTCAGGTAACTAAATAAAATCTTTAAAAAATAGAAATAAAAATAAAAAAATTGATCAATTTATATGACTGTTACACCTTGCACATGGGTGATTAGCATTTTTAAGTGTATGTCTTCAGATAAAAGGGTCTCTTCTTCCTTAAACCTCCCAACATGTGGACCAACGTGATGTTTATTGTTTATAATCTCTTACAGTGACATCTCTGTAATTTTGCATTTCCTATTGTAATTTGGCATAAAGATGAGTTATCTTTCAAAGTAGTTCTAGGGAAGGTAATAATTTCTAATCTTGAAGGCCAGAGATTGGGTCTGAATCTTGTGTTTGCCACTTACTTTGTGACCTCGTTAATAATCTAAGCTCTAATTGTCCTTTTTGAAATGATAGTAATACCTGGACTTGTTTATGTAGAGAGATTGGGTATTTCTGGAAACAGGGCAGTATTCTCTTGCTGTAGCCCATGGAGTTCTACCTGAAGTGACCTCCTTGCTTGAGCTTTGAAGGAGGATCACAAGTGAGAGACCAGTTAGTGGACTACTGCACTTTTTATCCTGGTGGCCATGTTTTTGCCTTGAGAAGGTGTGGGGATAGAGTTAGGTAAGGACTGATGAGTACTCTTGTCTGTGTTTAGAATACCTCTCTTTATTTTCCTCTTTATGTATCCACTATATTCCTTTAACTTTTTCACTGGATTGTTTTGAGGATTTTATGAAGGCTAAAGCATGTGAGAGCTCTTTGAAAACTGTACAGTCTTTTTTGAACTCAAAGTAATATGATGTTTGGCTCTATTCAGAGACTACTGGAATGAATCACTCAGTGGCCCTCAAGGATGGTTAGTATCAGAGAGCCAGGTAATTATTTATATTCCTCTAAATTGTTTTCTGGTAATTGTTATAGATTTTTGTTACAGCTGTTTGTCATGGATTTTTGATGTATCAAATGTTCACAACTTAGAGGGGTTCATTTAAATGAGTTTATAAAATACTTATTTGGAATTATAAATCTCCTTAGGCACAACTTCATCCACAGCATTTTTCTCAGGCCGGTCCATAAAGCCCATTTCATCCTCCTCCGTGTGTGTGTGTGTGTGTGTGTGTGTGTGTGTGTGTGTGTAGTGTAGTGTAGTGTAGTGTAGTGTAGTGTAGAACTGGGTGTAGATGATAGTTTGGACTTTGGAGTCGTACAGACTTTAGACTAAATCTTGGCTTTGTCCCTTAGTAGCTTCGTCACCTTGGGGAAATCAATTAACGTCTGAGATTTGTTCTCTTCTTCTGTAAAGAATAATTGTGCCTATTTCATAGGATGGCTGTGAAGATTAAAAAAGAAAATGTGAAGTCAGTTTGGGGCCCGTATGGCAAACAGGTCCTCAATAATTGTTTCCTTTCTCCTTACCCTCTGAATATATTGCTGTAGGTTTTCATATTCTTTTGAATCACTCCACTAGTTTTGTTTTGTTTTTGTACAGATTGCTAGATTGTCCTGAAAGACTAAATTATAGATATGTTTTTGCCTCTTCGTATTGTTAGATGTTATGTAATAAAGGAGAATAATAAAGTCAGTGTGGAAAATCAGATAGGTCATAATAATGTGTATCTTTAGGAATTCTCTTAGAAAACATGCTTTTAATAAATTAAAACAGTTCCCCCATTTTTGGTATTAGAAGTTATTCCTGATCTGCAGCACAATGGCTATTTGCAATAATTGATTTTTTGATGCTTTTTGAATTAGATTTGTTCAGTATGTGCAGTTGTTTATAGTCGTGTGAATTTACTGAAGCAGTTCTGTGGTCAAATGTGTATTGGGGAGGTGTCAGGCTTTACACATTTGCTGATTATCTAGTTAGGAATACTGCTTATGCTGGTCAGTGGTTCCTGCTGATTTAAAAACAGAAGGTGCATCTGTAGACTGTGCTTAGATTGTATAAAATTGGTTGCATTAGCATCTGACACTGCAGGAGAGCAAATTATATCTTGAACGAATAATTTTAAAGAATTCAGCTGTTTGTGATCTTTGTAACGAAGGTAACATTTTATCTCCATCATCTTAATTTCAGTAAGATCTAATTTACTACCTAGCCACATCTCTTCTTTTCTAGTGGGATTTAATCTTTATAGGTTGAATCGTTTTTAGTTTTATATTTTTAATGAAGAAGATTGTCAGCAGTAGGATTTCCTGTAAGGAATTTTAATTCATTTGTTTTCAGCTGAAGTTGGAATCATCGCTAATAAACTCATGAAAATATCATTCAGTGAATAAGATCTTAACTGATCAATTTTAAAAATATTGTGTTAGTATTAATATTATTCCAGTTATTGCATCTTTAGTTTTTCTTGTTTAAATATTTTTTAGGTAGCATCACTTGGGCACAGGAAACTACTGTGCATTGTTCTATTAATAAAGAAGTGGTTGTTCTCTGATTTGATTGTTTGAATTGTGTGAATTGGAGAGTAATGTTTTTTTAGCATGACACTTTGGGAACTGCTACTTGGTTAGGATACTTTTGTTCCAAGGTCTCTTTGAGTCAGTTCCTATTAAAAGTGAAATGTGACAACCTGTATAACAATGAGAATATTTGAACAATACAAACTTATATTATTGTATGGCTTTGAGGAAAACCTCATACTGTGTCTAATTGAATTTATTATGCTTAATGAATATTTAAACCAAAGAGTACCTTTTTTGTTTCCTTGACCATTGAGTTTACATTTTTAAGTATATGTAAAATATACTATAAAGTATATAGAGTGCTGAAAATTTGCAGCCTAAGAGATAATTATATAGCAGTTGCATTATAGCATTTCCAAGGAAATACTGTTAAAAAAATTGTATCCTCAATAAGTTCTAATAGTTGGCAGAAGAAGGAAGGGGTAAAAAACATTAAATTAACATTTGCTTTCATTAATAGTTTCTGTGAATTTTTATAAAAGAATTGATCACAGTGAATTTATTTGGTAAATTATCAATCTCCATATTACACACCTTCTTAAGAATGCCTTGGAGTGTCATATTCAGAAACATATCATTAACTTAAAATGGTGTTCTTTCCCTTTTTCAAGAGAACAAGGAATTCACATTTAACTGCTTGATACTAGCTATATTATGTAAATTATTATGGTAAGTGTAATATTATGTAAAAACCTTCCAAGTAGTTACAAAATAGTAGTAGTTATATGAGGATTTATATACAGTGAAATAATTTTTGTTAGTTTATTCAAGAAATCTGGGTGGCTCAGATGGTTAAGCGTGTGCCTTCGGCTCAGGTCCTGATCCTGGGGTCCTGGGATCGAGCCCCACATCGGGCTCCTGGCTCAGCGGGGAGCCTGCTTCTCCCTCTCCCTCTGTCTCACCCCCTGCTCATGCTCTCTCTCTGTGTCTCAAATGAATAAATAAAATCTTAAAAAAAAAAAAATCACTGTGAATGAAGTTTAGTGATGATTACAGCAGTATCAAGTAAGACGTTTCTCTTAACATTGTAACTATTAAGATACATTACCTGAGTGACCCTTTTCTAAATTTAAGCTTTGAAAAGGAGCGGGAAGGTGTGAGAGTGTGAATTTTGAGGGCTAGATAAAAGTTTGGATTTGTGTCCCCATTAAACTCTTAAAACTTGGCATTTTGTGACAAAGAAAGCTGGGAGGAATGCCTGACCACTTTGCTATTGCCCAGTATTTTCACTTGCTACATAGTTTAGTATGTTTGGATTCATTACGCTTTTGTTGGATAAAGCTGAATCAGTCCTTTTCCTTGGGTCTAAGAAAAATTGACCCAGTATATTCTGGTTTATTCTGTCCTACCAAATATCATTAGCTATGACTTGTCATGTTTAAGGGATATTAAGAAATATCAAATCCTTTCCTTAAATATTTTTTTGGATGAGGAGGACTTTGCTGGCTGCCCTTAGGAGTTAGCAAATGCCTGTGTCAGGCAGTTCTGCTGTTTTGAGACAGTTAACTATCCTCTTGAAAAGAGTTGCCTGCTCATAGCATTCATAATAAATTTCAGCTGGTTTAAAGACCTACATTAAAAAGCAAAAGTTCATAATAGTTGAAGAAAATGTGAGGATATTTTTAGAGATTTGGATAGAAAAGAATTTCTTGAATAAGCTATGAGAAGGCACAAACCCTGATGGGAAGGACTTGATTTAACCACACTAAAATTTAAAATTTTGGTATGGCAAAAGAAACTGTAAACAAAATACAGTTTTCAGATTGAAGGGCAATTTTTGCAAGCTTGGGATCCAAATACGTAAGGAACATGAAAGAAACAGGAAAACAGACCAAAAAAAATATTAAACAGGTCACAAAAGAAGAGATACAAATGGTTAATAATCATATAAAAAGACTACATCATTAAAAATCAAGGAAATACAAATCAAAGCCATGAGATACTACTTCTTACATGAGAGTGGTAGAAAAATTTAAAAGTTGAATAATACCAAGTATTGGTGAAAATGTGGGGCCACAAAAACTCAACTCTTGGCAATACCTAGTAAAGAGAAAAGTGCTCATACCTTGGAACCAACAGTTTCACTTTTAAGTAGATGATGTAGAGAAATTCTCACATGTGCACAAGGAGATATAATCAAGGATGTTCATAGCATCGTTTTTTTTTATTTTATAATAGAGAAATATTGAAAACTTAAATGACCATCAGAGGAAATGGATAAATTAGGACTTATTTGTAATCGGAGAATTGTATAGCAATTGAATGAATCCAATCTACTTACAACAAATTGGACAAATCTCAAAAATATAATTATGAGTAAAAGCAAGTTGAAAAAGCAGTATACAGATACGTAAATGTTAAAATTATGAAACTTTTGTCATGTGTGCATTCATATGTATTAACAGTATAAAAACATGGAGGGGAAGGCTGCACACTAACCTCAAGACAATGGTGATTCTCTGGAAGGAGGAGAATGAGATGAGGGTGGAAGGTGGGGCTTTAGCTATATTTGTAAATAGAAATGTTGCAGAAGTTAATATTTCTGCTCATCAGTTGGTGAATTAATAGACAAAACGTGGTATATTGATATAATGGAAAACTATTCAGCTATAAAAAGAAACTACTGATATATGCCATCACATGGACACATTTCAAAAACATTATGCTAAGTGAAAGAAGCAAGACACAAGACACCACATACTATATGATCACACTTATTGAATGTCCAGGAAAAGCAAATTTAGAGGCATAGAGTAGATTAATGGTTGCTTGGAACTGAGGTAGGAAAATAGATTAACAGTAAAGGGGCGAGAGGAATTTCACTGGGATGATGAAAATGTTCTAAAACTGATTTATGGTGATGGTTGCACAAGTTGGTAAATTTACTAATAATCACGGGCGCCTGGGTGGCCCAGTTGGTTAAGCGACTGCCTTCGGCTCAGGTCATGATCCTGGAGTCCCTGGATCGAGTCCCGCATCGGGCTCCCTGCTTGGCAGGGAGCCTGCTTCACCCTCTGACCCTCCCCCCTCTCATGTGCTCTCTCTCTCTCATTCTCTCTGTCTTAAATAAATAAATAAAATCTTTAAAAAAAAAAATAATCACTGAAGTATACAATAGAAATGGGTGAATTATGCAATATGTAAAATGTACCAAAATGAAGTTGTAAAAAGTTAATATTTGTTAAATCCACAAGTGGTGTAGGTAAATCCACAAAGTGTGTAGCTTCATGAATGTATATAGTTGTGTAACCCTTACCCAGATCAAGATCATTTATATTACAGTAATGTGATTATAGTTGACAATGCTGAATTGTATACTTGAAATTTGCTAAGAGGGTACATCTTAAATAAGTGTTCTCACCACACACGAAAAAGGTAATTGTGTGAGGTGATGGGTGTATTATGTAGCTGGATTGTGGTGACTATTTAACAATGTATATGTGTATCAAAACATCAAGTTGGACACGTTAAATTATACCTAAATAAAGTTGGGGTAAAACACCTGATGTGGCACCCCAGAAGGCTCCATTGTGTTTCCTCTTAGCATCCTCCCTTCTCCTGCCTCCAAAGGCAACTGTTCTATTATCATTATATATCAGTCTTGTTTTTGAACTTCATAGAATTGGGATCATATACTTTTGTTTAAAAATACATCTGAGATTCATCCATGTTGTTGCATGTAGTTCATTCTTAAAGATTTATTTATTTTAAAGAGTGAGTACGTGACTGGTGAGGGGGCAGAGGGAGAGAATCTCAAGCAGACTCCCAGCTGAGCATGGAGCCTGACACGGGGCTTAATCTCATGACTCTGAGATCATGACCTGAGCCAGAATCACCAGTCGGACACTTAATCGACTGAGCCACCTAGGTGCCCCTAGTTCATTCTTTCTAATTGCTGTACAGTCTTCCACTGTAAATATACCAGAATTTGTTCATCCTTCCATTGATTGACACTTTTATTTTACTATTAGCAAAAAAGCTACAATGAATATTGTACATGTCTTTTGGTAAACATACACACTTGTTTCTCTTGGGTATATTTCTAAGAGTAGAATTACTGGGTCATGAGTTGGGTGTATGTTGAGTTTCGCTAAATATTGTCAAATTTCTAAAGTAGTTGTGCCAGTTTATCCTCCCTCTAGCAGCATATGAGCGTTCCAGTTGTTTCACATCCCCCTAAATGGCCCTATGGCATGGGTTTACCATACTTTATTTACCCATTGCCCTGTTGATTGATATTTAGGTGGTTTCATATTTTCAATACTTTGAATAAAACGCTCATGAACTTTTTCGTAGAAGGCAGTGCTTCCGATGAGTTCCATGAATGCTTTCCTAGAAATAAAATTGGTGACTTAAAAGGCATGGACATTTAAAATTGATTCTATTTGTGTTGCTGAAAAATTATACTAGATTGCTTTCCATCCAACCACATTCTCAATTACCAAGTGTATGAGAGTGCTTGTTTCCCCAGATGCTTCAGTCTCTAGATGTTTCCCATACTTTTAACCTTTGCCAAACTGATGAGGGGAAGAAAACAACAGGAGTCAGGGGACCGTAAAACTTCAGCACCACTTTGCAACCCTTTTCTGGCATCTTTCAGGGTGGTAAGGTAAAGGGTCTGCTGTCCGACACATCTCTTTGGAAATGCTTTCAGTTTTGAAGCCTACGAGGGGAAGGAGAGGCGGGGTTGATTGCTTAATGGGATCTAGTCAAGGCTTCATGCAAGGAGGATGAAAGAATTCAAGCTCAAATCAGAATGTTGGCTACCTAGATGACACCCGGACTATGTTGGTAAGGGCTAGAGGAGCAGATACAATTCTTTGGCAGGGGCTACTGCCTTTCTTACCTCATTTGATTAGGTGTAAGAATTCTTTTTTTTTTTTTTTTTTTTTTAAAGATTTTCTTTATTATTTGAGAGAGAGAGTGGAGAGAGAGTATGAGAGGGGGGAGGGTCAGATGGAGAAGCAGACTCCCCGCTGAGCGGGGAGCGTGATGTGGGGCTTGATCCCTGGACTCCAGGATCATGACCCGAGCCAAAGGCAGAGCCAGG
The DNA here is from genome assembly GCF_964656455.1 of Halichoerus grypus. Taxonomy (NCBI): domain Eukaryota; kingdom Metazoa; phylum Chordata; class Mammalia; order Carnivora; family Phocidae; genus Halichoerus; species Halichoerus grypus. Next base: position 83,115,391 of record NC_135725.1, on the reverse strand, counting down.
TATAAGAGTTCTCAAGGCTAATGAAGCTGCTTAGCGTAGCTAAGCGCCTTGGTATGAGTTCTTAATTTACCTGTTCACCCTTCCTTTCAGAACTGTCCCAGTTTCTGCTGTACCTGCGCAACTTCAGGAGAGTATTTGTTGCCTCTTACGAGGGGGAGACTACAGATCATTGTCTCTTGATGCCCTCTTCGTGCCTGATATGCTACTCGTAGTGGGCATGTAAATTCAGTGAATGACTCACTGGACTTCCCCCCCCCCCCCAACTTTGTAAAGGAAATGTCAGAATAGTATGACAACCTCCTATTACTGCTCCTCAAGACTGGACCTTCCCGGAGAGGGCCAGTGGTGAGCAGCTGAGGACAAGGACCGGCGAGGAGCCCAGCATGAGTTAGTAAGGGCTCCTCTCTGGCCTAACCAGGATAACGGCACAAACGTAAACAATCAAGTGTCTCACTGGGAAAGGAAGGGGAGCAGCAAGCCCGCGGCGCTGATGAGGAAAGGCCAGGATTTTTAAGTCCAGCTCAGAAATGGAGCTGTGGTGAGGACTCCGATTATATGTAAGCAGAGGCTCACAGAGAGGAACAGAAGCACTGGTTACTTCAGAAGCGGTTGCGAGTTTTCATATGCCTCCTACGTAACGGTGGCTTTGGGAGGAAACAGAGTGTTAAGCATTTGCTAGGTGCCAGCTACCTTTCAAAGTGCTTCACTTCCATTATTTACTTAATCCTGAAAATCCTATGAGGCAGACATTATTAATGCCCCATTTATAGATCAGGGTACTGGGGCTCAGAAAAACTGATTTGTCCAGGATCACACAACTGGTAAATAGTTGAATTGAGATTCTAATTTAGGAATGACTTCAGTGCTGGGGCGCCTGGGTGGCTCAGATGGTTAGGCGTCTGCCTTCGGCTCAGGTCATGTTCCCAGGGTCCTGGGATTGAGCCCCGCATCAGGCTCCCTGCTCAGCGGGGAGCCTGCTTCTCCCTCTCCCACTGCAGCTCTCCCTCTTGTACTCTCTCACTCTCTCAAATAAATAAATAAAATCTTTAAAAAAGGAATGACTTCAGTGCTCATTCTCTTCACTTGCCACACTAGTATGAAAAATAACATTAAAAATGATAGTAATGTTTAAAATACGCTGATAGCTTACCACACGCCAGGCATTAATTCAACTTAAGTGCGTTATTTCATTTACTACCCCATAAAATAGATGCTGTTTTAATCCACACTTTACAGATGAGGAAACTAAGCAGAGAAAGGTTAAATAACCTTCACTAGGTCACACAGCTAGTTACTAGAAGAGTCCATGTTGAAATCCAGTCCATACTACCTTCTCGGGTCATAGTCTGGAGTGATCTTGCCCAGATGGTTTCTGAACAGCTTCATTAGCCTTGAGAGTATTTGGCTTTCTCCTCTCAGGCACAGGGATCACCTTCTTGTTTACTGTGTGTATAATCCTGCAGGTGCCAGAGGCTTCCAGAAGGCATATAACTAGACTTGGCCCTGTATATTAAGCTACTGTGGGCAGCATATGGGTTGTCTACCATTAGGTGAGATAACTGGAGGTAGCAGTGCTACTTGGATTACATAGTTCTAGGGTAGGGCAAGGCCCCATGCAGCAGGGTCCAGAGCGGGTTTGTCCTGACGAGGATGCATAGAGAGAAGGGCCTGATCAGTGCCCTGAGCTAGCCCTCCATAATCTGAGTTTGCTGCATCCTGTGAATTCAGTTGTCCATCCCCGCCCGCAGTTGTAGCAGGGAAGAACCAACCCTGACAAAGTCCCATTCCTATTCTCAGGGATAAGTTGCTTGTTTATTCAAAGATAATCTATGTGAGGGACTGTGTGAGCAAATCTGAGAGAAACCATAAGAAGACCATCTTTGCTAAATCTTTATCTCAGTGCTCCCTGAGCACAGACTAATTCTCTGAGAATCCTAGTTTATTCTGTCTTGAAGAGCTTGAAATTATTGGAATTTTGACAGTGGTAGAGGCACTGTAGGGTTTGGATTGTTTTTCTGTCTGTGTACCAGCCTTATGCTGCCCTCTTAACTGCTCCCCTCTACGCCCCCAACAGCCCACATTTCCTGTGTGTCCTGTTTCTCAAGCCCTGGCTCCTTACCTGGCTCCACGGAGCTTGCCCTCACTTGTCCGTTGGCATGGATGCAGAGTACAGAGGCTGGGGAAACCTTGCTGATTTTCACCCAGGGGAGAGTTGTGTTTTTAAGACTATTGAAGAAATGCAAATTGAGGAGGAGAGCTCTCATAGCATTATTCCAAGCTAAGAATCCTTCTGTTATCTCCTATATATAAGGTTTTATTGGTTGAAATGGAGGCTGGGCCTTTATAAAATGCAGGTTTTATAGTAATGGCAGGAGGGAAGAAACCCCTCCAGATAATGGAGTAAAACCATGGAAGCAAAGTCATGGAGCCAAGCCGAGAGGACGAAAGGAAGCTTTAAAATTCTCACTGTTATGTCAAGTGTATCAGTCTAGTTTAGGACAATTACTGAGTTAATTGCTTCTTAATGGAAAATACATATTTCAGTGTTCAGACTTCCTAAATCCTTAATTAAAAAGGCATGTTAAATTAAAGTACCAATTAAAAGTACCAATAGAATGGTATTTAAGTATTGGCCACTGCTGCTTAAATTTAGAATTTTACTTCATTGAAAGGACTTTGTTTTGTTTTCTTTTATGAGAGTCTTAACTCTGTAGGATGGTTGGCCACAGGGAAAACCAGAAAGAAGTGCTTTCCTCGAGGCTATTTTCCTTTAAAGGTTACTTATAGACATGGACATTTTACTAAAGCAGTGAGTTGTCTTGAGGATTTTTAGATCATAGGATGACAGAATTTTAGAGTCCAAAGAATTCTTTTAGTCAACACTTTGTTTATATTTGAGAGAATTCATATTCAAAGACTTTTTTATGATCATACAGTGGCAGAATCTAGGCCTGCTGATGCCCAATCTGACACTTTAATATTCATGCTAAATCTTTCTCATGTTATAATGATTGTTGTGATTGAAAGCTTGCTAAAAATAATTGTGTGTTAAGAGTCAGATATTGGGGGCGCCTGGGTGGCTCAGTCGTTAAGCATCTGCCTTCGGCTCAGGTCATGATCCCAGGGTCCTGGGATCGAGCCCCGCATCGGGCTCCCTGCTCAGCGGGAAGCCTACTTCTCCCTCTCCCACTCCCCCTGCTTGTGTTCCCTCTCTCGCTGTGTCTCTCTCTGTCAAACAAATAAAATCTTAAAAAACCCCCCCCCCAAAAAAAGATATTGTTCAGGTGTAGGAGACACAAAGATAAATAAAAGTGGTTCAACTATCAAGAAGGCTTGGGCTAAGGTAGGGATGGTCAGCAAGTAGGTGGAAGATTGTCCAGTTTGATAAGTATAGGAAAGAGGTATGCCCAAGATGTGTATCAGTCAAGGTCTAGTTGAAGATAAGAGACCACTCCATCAGAAGAGGAGTGACTACAGAGAATTCAGTCTTAAGAATCATTGGAAAGAGTGGAGGAGTATGCTTCAGGCTGATCTCCAGGAATGACTTTCAGAGTCACACTGCAGAAGTAGCACACCAACAGAATGACCACTTCTGCCGTGTCAGGAAGCTGGGGGATTCTGGAAGCTGCTCTCCCAAATGTCAGCCCCAAGGTATTCCCACCTCTGACTACTTGGGCTTAGAAAGTCTCCATCAAATTTGCCTCCAGAGCCATCAGGCCATTCCTGCTAGTTCCTGGCTCTCTTCTTGACTGTGCTCTAATTTCAGGTCTCACCAAGTGGATCTGATTGGCAGAACCAAAATCATACCTGGTATCCTAGTATGGGTAGGGGCCTTTGAGAAATAGTTTTCATCTTTCCAGCCTTTATAATACTAGGGGACCCACAGAAGATTGTAATAGGTGTCTTAATGTAATAGTAGTGTTAATAGTGGTATATATGCATATAATATGTAGAACATATATATGATTTATATAATGCATTATGTACACACACAATGTAATAGTAACATAATGCTCAAAGTAGAGTGAGCCAGTCTATAGAGTCTTTGGGATCCGTGCGTAAGAGGGGCAATCCATCTGCTGGTGGTGGGGAGGAAAGGTCAGAGAATTTAAACTGAGAAGTAGTACCTGAGCTGAGACTCAAAGATGAAATTGCAGATGTCTCAGCTTTTCTAAGGAACTTCAAACCTATTTTGTCAAGTCTATATTCACAAAATACAATCCTCAAACGAGTAACATCAGTTTGACCTTGGAACTTGTTAGAAATGGAAATTCTTGGGTGCCACCCAGACCTACTGAGACAGAAACTGAATGAAGCCCTTCAGGTGATTTTGATGCATGCCAAAGTTTCATAAACTGTTGTGTCTGCACGATGATGAAGACCTATAGTCGGGTAGATTCCTGGGAGAGACTGATGGGGACCTAGTAAGCTATATAAGCGCAGTGATTAAAACCAGTAGTTTCTTGAGTTAAATCTCTGAGTTCGAATCTTGGCTTTTACATTTACCTATCTGTGATGATGAGCTGCTGGGGTAACAATACTTACCCTGCAGAACTGTCAAGCTTAAGTGACATGGCAGGGTATATGCCTCTCACAGTGTGTGACACAGCATAGGCATTTTGTAAAATCTTTTGGAGGAGACTTGACTAGAAGCATCCCTAAATTAATCTTTCTTGGGAAATGTTACAAAGGCATTTCAGAATTGAGTTCAATTCAGAAAGCATTTATGGAAGGCAGTCTGCTCTGTGCTCAGCACTGTGCTTGAACGCTGTGGTGCCTTGGTTCTTGGGAAGAGTACAGATGGTAGGGAGATATGGGTCCTGGCCTTGGGAGCTGTTTATTTTATTTATTAAGAAGACAAGTCCTTAAACAGGGAAGTAACAGTCTAAGATAGTAAATGATTAGGTGTACAATCAGGTGTTAATAATTTGATGCTACCAAAACAGTAAATATTACAGAAGCTCAGAGGAAATCAGTCAATGTGGGCTAAAGTAGTCAGGGGTAAGTTCCTGGAAGAGGCAGATGGGGACATTATATGCTTTTGTGGGCCATTTAAATCAAATTTCTGAGGAGCATATTTCTTTATACAAAGGTTTTTTTTTTTTTTTTTTTTTTAAATTATGAACCTTGTTTAAAGATGTGGAAAATTCAGGAAATAAGGAAAAAACCCCCTATAATTTCACAACTCAGGCACTCATAGCTAGACGTTTTGGTGGGTTTCCATTTAGTGTCTTTTGAAAATCTTTTTTAAAAAATAGTAATTGCTGTTACAGTGTGATAAATCTCTATATTCTGTTTTGAGTCAATTCTTCATAATGCAGTGATGTTAGCATTTCCCCATGTTATTACAGACACAGCCTAATTTTAATGGTGGCATAGGTGTTGGGTCACTTGAGCTTATTAATACTCCCAATTTTTGAAATGAAGTTTGAAATAAACATAAAAGCAATTACTTATATTTCCAATTATTTGCTTGGGATAGATACTGAGAAGCAAATTACTAGGGTATGGATTGTGGACTTTCTTAGTGCTTTGGAAACATTGCCAAATTATTTGCTGGAAGGAGTGGTTGAATTTATGCTCCCTTTCCTCCTTCATTCTTTTTGACTCATTCATTATTTATGTGCTAGGCCCAATTCCAGGTTCTGGGGATATTAGTAGTGAACAAAATAGGCAAAAATCCCTGCCATATATGCTAGTAGGGGAAAACCGATAATAAAGTATATAGTATGTTGGATGATAAAATGTGCTAAGGAGAAAACACAGGAAAAGAGAATAAGGAATGGTGTGGGGATAGGAAAATTATAATTTTAAATAAGGTGATTGGGGAAGGCAGCACTAGGAAAGTAACTTGTGAATGAAGACAGCACATGCCCCATTCCTTGGTATTTATCTCACGGAATGAACAGCAAGGGAAAGGGCCACAAAGTGGAAGCATGGCTTGCATGTTTGAGGAGCAGCAAGTAGACCTGTGTGGCTGGAACAGGGAGTCAGGGTGGGGGGTGGGGGGCAGAGTAATAGGAAGTGAGGTCAGAGAGTTGCTGGTAAAGGAGGACGTGACTTAAGTAACAGGATTACTCCGGCTGCTGTTTTGAGAACAGTCTGTAGGGAATCAGAGGCAGAAGCAGACACCTGTTAGGTGACCATTGTAGTGGAAATGATGGTGACTTAGACCAGCGTGGTAGTGTGGAGATGGAGAGAAATGATCAGAACTTGAATTTATTTTGAAGATTTAGTTGACAGGATTGGCCGACAGATTGGATCTGAAATGTGGGAGAAGGATCAGGAGTTCAGTTTTGGACATGTTAAATTTGAGATGTCTGCTAGGCATCCAAGTGGAGATGTTGAGTAGTAGACAGTTAGATAAATGAGTCTGGAGTTGGAAGAAATAAATGTAAAGTTGACAGTGCATATTTGTATATGAAGTGATGAGACTAAAAGAGACCAGCAAAAGAGGACATCAAGAAAGAAAAGTGAAGTCCAAGGACTGAGGTCTGGGGCCCTTCAATTGGAAGAGGTCTGCAAGGAGCTTAAGGAGAAGCAGTGAGGCAGGGGAGAGGGATGCTGTGGAAGCCACATAAACAGAGAAAGTGGAACCCATCAAGGATGTCAAAGGGTGCTTATAGGTCAAGTAAGATGCCTGAGGATTGATAATTGATGTTAGGGGTAAGAAGTGAGTTGGTGTGGTCATTAGTACATGAGCAGTTTCACAGCTGTGGTGGGGTAGAAGCTTGATTGGCACAGGCTCAAGAGAGTGAGAAAAGAGGAACTGGTAAGGTGGGTACAGACATTTCTTTGAAGTATATAGCTTTGAAGACAATGAAAGAAATGGGGGGGTAGCTGTGGGGGCTTGACCTTTTAAAAAAGATTTGCAGAAATAACAGTCTGTTTGCATGCTCCTGGGAAAGCTCTAGTAGAGAGGTCAAATTAATAACACAGGAGAATTGGTAGAGCAGTGTTTGAGTTGGTGAGAGGGATGGGATCCTAGTTCACGAGTGGAGGAAGAGCCTTTGCAAGGGGCACGGACAGTTCTTCATGGTAGTAGGATGAAGGCAGCGTCTGTGGGTCAGTGATAATAAGTGGGTAGGAGTAGTGATGGAGGCTTATGGGAGTTCTCTTCTGATTGGTTTTCTCAGTGAAGGGGCAAATGAGGTAATTAGTGGCAATCGAGGTTGGAGAAGGTTTGAAGGGAGAGAGGAAAGTATGAAATAGTCACGGAGGAGAACAAGAGAGTGAATGAATTAAGGAAAATGTGGTATAATTACTCAAGCTCACTTACAGTAAATAATCCAAATTTAAAGCTAGTATTTTAGTATTTTAAGCGTAATAGGGTGATTTTCTCCACCTGGTACAGGGATGCAGGTGGATCATTGGATTTAACAAGGATTGTTGGACTTTTGCCAAGTGAGGTTGACAAAGTAAGAAAGACACAAAGATGTTGAAGATGTATGGAAAGGAATGGTTATAAATAGAATTTAAGCTGGGTGAGGAGGATAGGGTGGGCCTGAGGTGGATCAAGGGCACTGAAAAGGTTGGTATAGTGTCCCTGTGGGATTGAAGAATGAAGACAGAATACTGTAGGGACTGAACTAGAAGGGCAGGAGGTGGGTCATGGTTGGAGGCTGAGGTGCTTGAAACTGATTATTGAGGGAGTTTCAGTTATTGGTAACTGTAGAGTTTGGGTATGACCATGGGAGTGAGTAGTTGAGATTGGGTAGAAAACCTTGGCAGGGAGGAGGCCAAGGAATCAAGAATTCTGGGATTTTGAAGGATTGGCCGTGTGCATACTGAAATCACTGAGACTGTGGTAGGAGTGCTGGTAGAGTGAGGGGCAGTGTACCAGGATCCATGTGACTCAGGAATGAGGAGTAACCCTAGGATTGTAGATGACAGCAGGGCCGAGTGGGAGTGGGGAGTGTAGTCTGGTGAGCTCAGGTTAAAATCTGGGATTTTGGAAAATGAGGAAGAAAGGTCTGGAAGTGGAAACAAGGAACAGAGGCTGCCTACCCTGCCTCCAGGCCAGTGGGAGGGATGGAGAGGAAACACTGACTGCTTGAGAGGCCTACAGAGGAAGCCAGCATTAGGTCAGAGGAAGAATGTAAGAATGGGAAGGGAGCTTAGTGCTAAGAGATTGAGAACTGTGCTGATCACTGACCCAGGAGTGCCAGAAGGCAAGTGAAGGAGTTTCAGTGAGTGTGCCAGTTTTGTTGTTCCTTTGCCAGCTACACTTAAAATTCACTGTACTTGTGATGGATGACATGGTTCTTTGTCTTTTTAATTTTTTTAAACTGCTAGTGTAATTGAATATTAATTCATATAGGAATATACAATTGGGCACGTTTATAAATTGTGATGCTTAAGAGCATGTTTTGGAAGGGTCTGATTTGGATGTGGGAAGAGGAGAAAGATGAGCAAAGCATGTCAAGTTTTGTGGGAAAGTGGATTGATTAGCCTGGCTAGATTTGGGGATTCATTTTTAAGAAACAGATGAAATTGGGTGGTTTGGTCCTTTTTATTTTTTTTAAGATTTATTTGAGAGAGAGCGCGTGCGCGTGCATGGTGAAGAGGGGCAGAGAGAGAAACTTTATCAGACTTCTGCACTGAGTGTGGACCCCAATGCAGGGTTTGATCCCAGGACCCCAAGATCACAACCTGAGCCAAAACAAAAAATAGGAAACTTAACTGACTGCGCCACCCAGGCACCCCAGGTGTTTGGTCTTAATGGCCAGGCTAAGGATTCTAGGCGGTTCTAGCTTTATAACATAAAGGTCATGAAACATATTAAAAGTAGTATAGGTCCTCAAAAAAATTAAATGTAGAATTGCCGTATGATCCGGCAGTTCCAATTCTGGACATATGTCATGAAGAAGTGAAAACAGGGTCTTGCAGAAATATTTACACTCACGTTCATAGCAGCAGCATTATTTTTTAAAAAAGATTTTATGGATTTATTTGGGATAGCGAACAAGAGAGCAGGAGCAGGGGGAGCAAAGGGAGAGGGAGAAGCAGGTCCTCGCTGAGCAGGGAGCCCGACGTGCGGGGCTCGATCCCAGGACCCCGGGATCATGACCTGAGCCAAAGGTAGACACTTAGCCGACTGAGCCACCCAGGTGGCCCTCATAGCATTATTTATGATAGCCACAGATGGAAGAAACTCAAGTGTCCATAGACAGATGAATGGATAAATAAAATGTGGTATTATTACAATGGAGTATTATTCAGCCTTAAAAAGGAGGGAAGTTCTGACACATGCTACAACATGGATAAGCCTTGAAGACATTGTGCTAAGTGAAATAAGCCAGGCATACAAGGATAGGTATTGCATGATTCCATTTCTATGAGGTACCTAGAGTAGTTAAGTTCATAGAGACAGAAAGTAGAATGGTGGTTTCCAGGGGCTATGGGGAAGGGAAAATTGGGAGTTATTTAATGGGTTCAGAGTTTTAGTTGAAGAAGTTTTGGAGATAGATGATAGTGATGGTTGTACAATAACGTACATGGACTTAGTGCCACTGAATTGTATACTTAAAAGTGTTAAAATGGCAAATTTTATGTATATTTTACTCCCTGCTCCCCTCCCCACCCCCACCCCCAAAGTGGTGTAGGATATATAGGTACCATTTGGATATATGGTATAGGTAAGGACTAGGCAGCAATGGCTTGTTTCCAGGGGAAGAGAGGCAGAATTTTGTTGACAAGAAAGTCTTCTGGTTGACGGGCATAGTATGTTTCCTTTGCTGGCATTTCAGCTTTATGTATACTGTATGCAGCAGTTTGGCTTTAGCTTTGGGTTCTGAGTATGGTTTAGAGGTACTTGGGAAACACGTTTTCCAAGTAGGGAAACATTTCTCTGCATTCTTATCCCTTCTGTTTAGCAAATAATTTTTTTTTTCATAGAGTATCCAAGGATACCCTCTAGTCTTCAAAATTATTCTAAGTTGTTAATAGGAATTCATCTTTTCATTATCATGTTTACTAGTTGAATTGAGCGCTAGTTACTTTGGAGTCATTTTATTTATATCCTGAACTTGGCAAAGGAGTTTAAATAGAGAAATTGGAAAGCTCTCATTCATAATCTGCTAAGGCCTATTTCATGACAACATGTTTTGGTTATTTGTCCAGATGTATTCTTATTGTTGAGTCACAATAATAACTAGAAGACAGATCAACAGGAGGACATACATAAATAAAACCAGAAAAGAAAGCCACTGTTGGATTCTTGGGAGTCTGATGGATCCAGGCTGAATCCCAGCTCTGTTGCTTAACTGAATTTGTTCTTAGTGAGCCTCACTCTTATTTGTAAAACAGGGATACATCTACTTACCTGGCAGAGTTGTTGTTACGATTAAGATAATAAAATCACCTATGGCAACTGCTGGTATACATAGGCATTCAGTAAATGGTAGCTGTTAGTATTCTAATTATTACTGCAAAAATGTTTAATGGAACTCTGTTTCTGAACCCAGAATGCAAACTTAGAAAGCAAAGAAATTAGCAGAAAGTTCCTTCAATTTATACGGAGATTCACCTCAGGGTTTCTGTAAATCTGGGAGAGTCCCTAGTGCATTTGATGTTTACAGATCATTAGCAAACAGATGCCAGGAGGCAAATAAACTGTAGCTTAAGGATTTTTGAACCACTGACGATGAAGAGAAAATCAGTTTCTGATAAAGTTATAACGTTTCTAAGTAAGTAATGGCAGGCAATGGGAAAATTTTAATTGGGTTTATAAAAGTTTATTTCAGGAGCACATGTATTTCCAATTTGAGGCATACCTATACATCTGTAGCCATCTAATTTATAGTGCTTGCTTATTTCTCCACTGGGGTTAATAATAAAAGAACAACTAATATTTATTGTGTGCTTGCTTATACGCCAGTGTGTCTTTAGGAAGGAAGCCCGTAGCATTCAGAGGCTTGTTTTCAATTGGATATTTTAAAATTGGCCCTTTATCCACTTAGAGAGACAGGGTATTTAATGAGTTTATTCTGTTTATTCTGTTATGCCAAAGTATTTGTTAAGCATTTGTAACAGAGAAGACCTTCTGTAGCAAAGCTAAGTAGAGCATGGGCCCTGACCTCAACAAATGCTGACGCGCTGTCCTCTAGACTGTTCAGAAGGGGCTTGTGGTAGCATGAGATGAACCACGGTCTAGTCCTAGATTCCACATGTGGCCACTTCGTCCCTGAAGTTTTTTCTGTCCTGGTCAGAATTAGGTTTGACGCCCTTCTGCTAATCCTAGCACAGCACTTTGTCAAACTCCGTGGTTAATTAATTTGGTGGATTCTCCATTTGGGTCACACCGTATACTCCTTGAGAGCAAGGACTGGCTTTTTATCACCTGGGCCAGTCACATCAGTGTGTTTGTGCTGTGAATAAATGCTAATTTTCAAAGTTTGGACAAATGGTAACCTATTGCTTTCTTTAACGATGATGCGCTTACGGTAGTCCCAATATCACAGCATTGTCATGAAGATTAAATTAGAAACTGTGTATAAAATGCCTATCCCAGTGCCTGATACATGGTGGGTATGCAATCAGTAGTTGTATTTGAGTAAATAATGAAGTTATCTCTTTCCACCAGATTTGACAGATGTGATATATCTATTTATGAAGACTGTATGCAGTGATGTCACGTTTGTAGTACATAAAGGGCACAGCTGTCATTTAGGTTAAGTCTGAAGTAATTATTCACCTTGGAATAAAAATTGGACACTTAGGGTGCTCATTCAGAAACAAGGGCTAAAATGAATCCTAACTCACAGGGAAATTAAATGGAAACCTGAGATTATAACCATTAAAGAAAAAAGGTCCTTCATCAATATTTATCAATTTGATAGATTTTAGGAATTAGTTCCAAACCTTGAACTCATTTTTAAAAAAACCTAAATATTTAAATAATAAAGTTGAAAACTAAGATATTCAGCGGGCAAAAAGAGAAGTATAAGTGAACATATTCTCTGGACTTTTTTGTTCTCTCCAGCACACTCTCTCTTTCCATTTTAAAGCTCCCTTTTAGAATTTGACTTATGTTTGATTTTTGGGTTTATGTGGCATAAGTTTGGTTGAGAATCAGATTTATATACCTTTTGTAGATGGAATTAGTTATGAAAAATACTTCAAATTATTGGTAAGTAGTGGCATTTGCTGGTCAAAATCTATCACCATTCTCTAGAAAGAGAGATGAAACTCCCAAGATTTTACTGCATAATGTCAGTGGACTCATTATTTGTAGAACAGCTGATGCATTTAGGACTTGTTGATTCACTTAATTGGTAACTGTACTACATTCATAACTCCAACAACTGAAAACAATAGGTCAGTGTCTGCTGTTTATGCATAAATAGTCACATCAGAGCAGGATATGTCTGAAAGGCAGAATCTGTTAGTTTGAGGAGGAATCTGGCACGTGAATGTGGTTCCATTGCTTGCCATACTGAGGTGGGTTGTGCTCTCCTTCCCTGAATAATGCTATTTGGGTTTTTATTATAGGTGTAGATGGTGAACTGGTCCTGTGTTATCAGGCCGGCTGCTGTGAAAGTGTAATATTTGAATGTGTTTTAAATGCCGACGTGGAAGCAAAAGGCTGGAATAGAAACATAGTTTTAAAATTAGTGAGGACTGGTGCGCCTGGGTGGCTCAGTCGTTAAGCATCTGCCTTTGGCTCAGGTCATGATCCCAGGGTCCTGGGATTGAGCCCCACACGTCGGGCTCCCTGCTCAGCGGGAAGCCTGCTTCTCCCTCTCCCATTCCCCCTGCTTGTGTTCCTGCACTCGCTATATCTCTCTCTGTCAAATAAATAAATATCTTTAAAAAAATAAATAAAATTAGTGAGGACTAAGGTTCTTATGTCTTAGGGTCTTCATGTTTTAGGGCAAAAAGTTAATACCTGGAATAATTTTTAAGAAATTCCAGTTGTACATGGAAACCAAATGTTCATTTAAAGTACTTTGAAATGACTTTTTTTTTTTTAATTAGTGAAGTATACTCTTGTGATTTCAGGATAAAATCTGCATTGTGAAATGAGCAGTTTTTGTTTGAAGCAAGTAATTTTTAGTTTAAAAACATTTTTAAAGGAAAGACAACATAAATTATTCTGTTTCATTGTAAGGAAAAGGAAATCGTGTTGATGGGTTTTTTTTTCTATGTAAAACATTTGAAACATTCCTTTCAAAAATATATTTTTAATTAAATTTTAACTATCATAAATGGAACAGTTTACTAGGATAATTGTATTTAGTTAAAATGCTAAACTATTGATTCAGGTATTTTATAATATAACGTGAGTGAAGCTGACTCTTTATAGCAGCAATGAGTTTAATAGGGAGTGTCCTTAAAGCTGGAGTCCAGCTTGTAATCATAGTGTCAAGAAACTTTTTAATTTTACATTATACAAAAAAAAAAAACTTTTCTTCTTGAATATGAAAAAAATCTTATTTCTGAGTGTGTTTGGGGAAGATTGAGCTTGTCCTCAAAATGTGTGACTTCTCAGACTACTTTCTGAGCATATACATTTTCAGTGTATAAAATTTGAACATTTCATTAGGGAAAGAGCAGTGTAATGGACTATCCCCTGCTTGCAGCATATTCCCATCTTCTCATCTGGAAAATTAAATCTGATTACAGCTTGGATTAACATTTATGGTTGTGGGGGAGAGGAAGATAGTATCTTAAACTACATGAAATTGAACAATGAAGATTATATCGTTTATGGCGAATTTTTAAGTCTTGCTTTTAAAGGGAAGCGTTCTTATAATTGTAAGCTTTAAATATGTTCAATATTTTGTTTCTTACTGACTGAAATATCCTAGGGATAATGACTGGGTAAATTTTAGTGGGCATTAAATGTAATTTTTTTTGCCTTGATACCTGCCATGTTAAAAGTGAAAGCAGTGTAGATTCCCGTGTTAGCAGCTGCATTTGCTTGCAGTCTCTCTTAAATTTCCTAAAAGAGCTCCAGTTATGGACGATTGTAACATTTGGTTCGTGTGCAGTTGTCACACATTTCATAGAAAATGAAGTCAGTGTATTTTTCAATAATCAGTTAAAGCGTCATGCCTTGACCCTTCAAATGGAGTCATTGGTGCGACAGAGAAAAACAGGAAAATAATTTGGTAAGGGGTGTGTGTGTGTGTGTGTGTGTGTACACATACTAGTTACTGATCTACAAATGAGCCCTCATACATAACCACAGTACTTTTATGAATTATTTTGCATTTCTGTTGTAAAAGATCTGTCTACCACGTTTTCTAGGAACTTTAAGCCTAAGGCAGAACTCAAGGTTTTGGAGCCTGTGTAAAATAATTTATAGCACCGTTCCAGCAAGTCTTGCCCAAACTCTAATTCTATTAATTAAACATCCTGTGGCAATCTGGTATATCTTAAAGATTTAAAGTATGTTACAGTAGAAGACTAGAAAACATGAACAATTGAGGTCGAAGAAAATTAACCTTTCTTAAAGAAAAAAAAAATCAAGACATAGTTGTTCTGAGACTTTTCTTAATTTATTTATTTTTCCCCTGTGAGGACCTAGCCTCTTAAGCATGGTCACGTTACGCGCCTGAATCAGCTTGTGCTATTGGGAGTCCTGTGCTGTGAAATGTCTGTGTTAAGTATAGAAATGCTTCTTGTGGCCTCCAGTGGAAGCGGTTGGTGCACACATGTCTTTGTGGAGACCTCCTCTTGCATGGACGTGGTGCTGGAAGAAGGTAGTGGCCCATCATGTTGATTTGATGCGAAGCCTTATTCCAGAGCCAGCTGCCTCTTTTAGGCTTACGTGGTTAAGAGATATATGGACTCTACCATACCATACATGTTGTGGCAAGATAAGGTATTTTAAATACGATATTTTAGGTTGAAAAGTATTTTCCTGGGAGATGATGAAATTGATTTTTAATTTTAAGAATCTACTACTTAAATCTGGAGAAAGTTGCTGAGAGAGAAGGAAAAGGAATGTTCTTAATTTTCTGTCAGAGGGACAATTCTTCGAGAAAAAGCTTGACATATGCCCATGACTCTGTTCTTTCTGCCAATTGCCTAAGCAAATTGTTGCTTTTTTCCTTGGTAGTTCTCTGATCTGCAGATTTTTGTGTTGAAAGTTAGCTGTTTGGTGACACTGCATTTGGCGGTGAGGGTATGAATGTGAGAAGGTGTTTTGGAACATTAGCAATTATAGTATTGGATGGTGGATAAAGAAATAGATACATAAATATTAGACTGATGCACACTTTTCCAGTGTATGTTATTTTCCATATAAAGATATAGAACATTTCATAAAATGTTCCCAGACCATTTAAAACTCAAAGAAATGCAGCTGATGCAATGAAATACATAGAGTACTTGTAAAAACATACAGACACGCAAGTGGATTGCTGCCAGACAGAAAATTTAAAGGCGGTTTGCTTAACTGCAGGGTGCTAGGTTTTGTACATGTGCCATGCTGAAACTGTTAGTAAGGCGGGTGTTGTGTTGCTTGAGAAAAGCAGATTGTATTTGGACCTTTTAAACTCAGATGTTTCCAATGTCGATATTTTGGTGACATTATGGCATTGTGATCGACTCAAAGTGAAAAAAGATGATTTCAACCCACTGTGCAAAATAGACATTTTAAGAAAACTCAAATTATTTTCAGTTTTTTGTTAATTTTTACAAAATGGCTTTCATAGTTTTATGAACTATCAGGTTGGATCTTTGAGCTAATTGAGTGGAACTTTTTAGGTTGGGCTTTTGTTTTTAAAAAGCATTCACCCCCCCCCCTTTTTTTTTTTTAAATATTGCTTTAGAGAGTATTAAGAACCCATAAAGTTTGCTTTTGTAAACCTCAGGGCCTTAAAGGAAATCACAAGCTTTATGCTTGGACCATAGTAAATAATAATCCATGTATTATCTTGGAACATGATTCTGTAAAAATCTGGGAATCTCACTCTGGGCTGAGTCTTAGGACAGTTGAAGGAATTTGGTTGATGGTGTTTGTTGTCCCTGCCGCTGAGGCAGTGTTTAGGATTTGCATGACTATCATCTTGGCATTCTATGGTCATCTTTACCTTCAGTATATTAAAATAAGTGGATTTTTTTTCATCCATGTTTCCTTCTCTTTTTAAAATTCTG
Organism: Halichoerus grypus; assembly: GCF_964656455.1. Taxonomy (NCBI): domain Eukaryota; kingdom Metazoa; phylum Chordata; class Mammalia; order Carnivora; family Phocidae; genus Halichoerus; species Halichoerus grypus. The sequence continues at coordinate 83,099,284 of NC_135725.1, read as the reverse complement.
CTATATTGTATATATGCATAAAATACATTTTTAAAATAAGTTAATTATTAATATAGTATCTTAACATAGTTGACTAAAGATGTAAAAACCTTCCTTCTCCCACCTATAAACAAGAAACTTTTTTAAATTGAAGAATATATCATAAATTTTGGTTTCTGACATCCATCCCCTCACAAAGTGGTGATTAAAAAAATTAGTCTTTGGTTTTATTCCATCTTGATTTCCATCAGTATTTGTGGTTCCTGAGAAGCACAAACTACTGCAAGAAGAGATGATATTAAAGATTTGTATGTGAGTCATTTCTATGTGAAGTTTTCTGGTTGAAGAGTAAGTGTTAACCACGTGACAGTTGGAAGAAAAAGAATAAGCCTTATTCTGTGGCTTTCCCAACTTCTGTTTTACTGTGTCCTCAGTGGCTTACAAGTGCTTTTTTCTGTTTTTTTCAGTCTTGGGAGCATATTTTAAATCCTAAAATACCAGCTTTTTCTGCCCCAGGGTGATTTACCTATGTTTTAGGGATTATAACTGCTACCCTCTTACTTAGGCTCTCCCATCCCCCAACCCAACAGCAAGCACACTTTTAGAGGTGTGTTAGGCATCTGGTTGTCCCTTTGCATCCTGCTAATTCTTCCCTGTAGACCTAGTGCTTTTCATGCCACGCCGTTAGCGCCCTCTGGCCTCCTCTCTCAAGTGGACCAAGTCCTTGTGTGATTTCAGCCCTTCCGGCCAGAGAGAAGCAACAGTTTCTTCCTCTGGCACACTAGGGCAGCCCTGCATGGAGAGGACCACGCCGGCACTCTGCTGGTCACAATGTAGACATGGCCTTTGTCCCATTGAGTGTTTGCACATGAGGGTAAGGAAAGAAATTGATCCCCAGTTTTTAAGTCAACCAGAAGATCCCTCAAGAGCTGAAATGGTCTACAGATAGTTTCATCTCTTTTGGACCACCCATTTTTGGAAGGTCTGCTTTTTTGGTATGCCCTTTTGAATACTCCTGCTTTTGTTATTAGCCTTGGGTTTTGAAAAATAACATCCATTTGACTTTAATGACTTGAAAACTGGTATTTTTAGGATTTAAATGTAGTATGTGAATAGGCCCTTAGTTTTTTCCCTTTTTGATTCTTCGCTGCAGAAAGATTAACTGCATTTTTGTCTTGTGATTTTGGAGGGTTTTAACTTTTATGTGGATTCACTCTCACAGAGAGTAAATTGATGTTTTAAAAGATAGCTAAGAAAACTGAATAGTATGTTTTGTGATCAGTGTGTGAGGGGACCCTCAAATACTGTGCTTTTCCACTGATACGTGATTTTTCAAATACATATTATTCTTGTCACTCCCCATAATGTGTCTCTGAGGAACCAAATCTCTTTCTCTTATTAGAAAAGAATGAGTGTGTTCCTAATCAATAGCAAATGGAGTGCTAATAGCATTTAATTAGTACAGTTCTGTATTGACTTACAGACGATGGCATTGGATTATCTTGCAATTATGATTGAAGAATCAAGTGACCCCTTTAGTAATTCCATTTTAAGCAGATGGTCATAAAAGGTGTTTTCACCTATGTATTTTTATAGTTGATGAGCAAGTCTAATTATGTTAGGTAGAACATAATAATCTCATTTCATGATATTTTGTTTGTACTCACAAGCCAAAAGTGTATTGTTTGGTTCTGTTTTGAAGAAAACTTCATCCGGTTTTATCTGTATTTTCAGGAGTTCATAAGTATTTTGGTAAGGATACGTTTTATTTTTAAAAGCAAAGAGTTTTGTATTTGTTCTTTGAAAGAATTCTTCTCCCACTCCCTGCCACCTGCCAGTGTGCACGTGCACACACACACACACACAATCTGAAACTGGTGTTTAAGGTGGTTTATCAAGCACACATCTGTAACTGTGAAAAGGAGGCTTCTGATTAGAGAAAAAA